>NC_073306.1:11619720-11968187 GCF_027595985.1 Sorex araneus
TGCCGGGGATCGAACCTGGGCCAGCCACGTGCAAGGCAAACGCCCTCTCCGCTGTGCTATTGCTCCAGCCCCTCCCCCGCGGTGTCCAAAGGGAGCCTGAAGGGTGGCACTGTCTGGAGGGACCCAGCGGCGCTGACACTGGTGCTTCAGCACAGATGTGAGCACCCAGGCTGAGACTGTCCCCCAGAACACCGTCGCCCGGCCCCCAGGGTTCATGGATGCTCCTAGACCCCGAAGCCAGGGACTGGGGGCCACAGTTCCGGTGCCAGCCGGGAAATGAGGAGGTCTGGCGTGGCCGGGGAAATCCAAGCCCGCCTACAGGCACTGGATGGTCACAAGCTGAACCGAGGTGGATGAGGCACCAGGCAGGCAGGAGAGGCGGAGACGGCGGCCAGCCGTGGCCGGGAGTGTGGACAGCCACGCCACGCTCCGCCCCTGCTCCGCCTCATGCAGCCCCATCCTTTCTGACTATCTTTGCAGGCACTTGAGACCGCGTGATTTTCCTGTTTTTGGCTTATTAGGTCCCACCCAGCGATGCTCGGGGGTGACTCCTGGCTCTGTGCTCAGGAATTACTCCTGGCGGTGCTCAGAGGGCCAAATGGGATGCCAGGGATTGAACCCGGGTCGGCCGCATGCAAGGCAAACGCCCTCCCCGCTGTACAATCACTCCGGCCTGTGAGACCGTTTTCGACAATACTCCCGGCTCAGTGCCCTGGCCATGCCGCCAGGCTGGTCTGGAGAGTGAGGGGACGGGGAAGCAGAGACCTGCTGTTCGCCCACGACATGCAGGGGAGGTCACGGGGATGGGAACTTACTAGAAACCCGAGCGGGGTGGGAAATGGGTCCCTGTCTGCCAGGAAGCCCCGAGGCAGTCCTGGGGGGCACGGGGCCCTGGACGGGACTCGCTGGGCGGTGTCTCTTGGGGAAGCGAGGTGGACACTAAACCCAGCTCAGAAGCAGAGAGAGAAGGAGCGTGAGGCGGGTGTGGGTATGGCCGGGCCGGGAGATTCCGGCTCCCTCAGGGATGCGGGGATGGAGAGAGACTCCAGCTCCCTCAGGGATCCAGGGACGTGAGAGATTCCGGCTCCCTCAGGGATGTGGGGATGGAGAGAGACTCCGGCTCCCTCAGGGATGCAGAGATGGAGAGAGATTCCAGCTCCTTCAGGGATGCGGGGACGGGAGAGACTCCGGCTCTCTCGGGGATGCAGGGATGGAGAGAGACTCCAGCTCCCTCAGGGATGCGAGGATGGGAGAGAGACTCTGGGTCCCTCAGGGACGCCGGGACGGGAGAAAGACTCTGGCTCCCTCAGGGATGTGGGGATGGAGAGAGACTCCAGCTCCCTCAGGGATGCGAGGATGGGAGAGAGACTCCGGGTCCCTCAGGGATGTGGGGACGGGAGAGAGACTCTGGCTCCCTCAGGGATTCGAGGATGGGAGAGAGACTCTGGCTCCCTCAGGGATGTGGGGACTGGAGAGAGACTCTGGGTCCCTCAGGGACGCGGGGACGGGAGACTCACCGTGGTCGCTCTCGGTCCCCGAGCGCCCCCAGTAGCGACGCCTCCTCTCAGGGCTGTGTGCGTGCCGCTCGATGACGGCGGCGATGAAGCGGGTGTTGCTGACTGCGGGGAGGCAAGGGCGGGCAGCGTCAGTCTCGCGGCATCGCCAGGTGGGGACCCCAGGGCCCCGCAGGGCCTCACACGCAGGGGCGTTCAGGGAAGCCGTTTGTCAGAAACGTGTAGGGGGGGCCGGGCGCTAGGCCAGGGGAGAGGGGCCTAGCCCTGCACACGGCCCAGCCAGGCCCACCCATATCAAGCGCAGAGCCAGGAGTAAGCCCCGAGCACTGTTGGGTGTGGCCCCCAAATAAAAAAAAAAAAAAGGATTATTTTTGGGTTTCCCCCGCAGTACTCAGGAAACCCGTCCCCAGGACTCTGGGCCAAGCTCTGAATGGTCAATTGGCTCGAGGCCTTGAGGGGACACGGCTACGAGGGGTCTGCAGTGCCGGCACTCCCCCACCAGCCCAGTAACGCTTGGGGCCTTCAGGGCTGTACCCAGGAGGATTTGGGGGGCCAGGTGGGGTTCTGGGCGTGGGACGGGGGTTGACTGCATGCAAAGCCACCAAGCGCCTTCCCTGCTGAACTCTCTCCCAGCCCGCAGGAAGTTGTTTCTACTTATCTATCTACTGGGGGTCACGCCCGGCAAGGCTCAGGGCTCATTCCTGGCTCTGTGCTCAGGGCTCGCTGAGGCTCTGCTGGTTTTGGGGGACCCAAGACGGTGCAGGGGATCGAATCTGGATCAGCTGCATGCAAGACAAGCGCCTTATCTGCCGCGCTGTCTGTCTGTCTGTCTGTCGGAAAGCTGCTTATTAAATTAGGAGATACGGATGGGACTGGGATGGCAGAGACCCCTTCCTGCCCCTCCCCTCCAGGATGCAGAAAGGCAGCCGAGGGGGGGGTCACCAGTAACCTCAACAGCCCCTCCTACCCTCCCCCCTCCCACTGTGACAAAGACACGTTTTCCTTCCCGGGGAACTGCAGAGACGTGACTAAGGGGCTTCCACCATGCCCGGCCCAGGCCTGCCCCAGGGAACACCAGGCTGGAAAAAGTGACGTGCGGGAAAGAATGGGGAGGTGAGCAGGGGGGGGCGGTTTAGGTCGAAGCGCTGCATTAAGGCCAAGTAGGACGGGTGGGACACCTTTCTGGGGCCTTTTCTAAAACTAAATAAATATCTTCCCTCCGTTTGGTGGGAACAGAGGGTCAGGGGGCGGGTGCTGGGGGCAGCTCCGTCGTGCCGGAGCTTCTTGATTTTTTTTTTTTTAGCCCAAGCCCCGGAGGACGCGGCGGGCGGAGGAGCGTCCCCCGGCCCTGCTGGCTCTCCCGGCGGGCGGCCGCACACTCACTGATGCCTCGGTCTTCGTGGCTGTCGTCGTCCCTTTCATCTCGGTCGTTCTCCAGGTTGGACATTCGCACCGACATTTCTAGCCAGCGTGGGGGAGAGAGCGACATGACTATTTAATCACAGAGCACCGCTGCCCGGGGGCTGGCGGGGTGTTTGCTCAAGCACCTGGGGCCGGGACCGTCACGCACAGGGACATGGTGGGGGCGGGGGGGAGGGTCCAGGGCCGGGGCTGATTGACGAACTGGGGTCACAAGCCCGAGGGGGGGGGGCGCTGGGCAGACTGCCCAGAAGAGCCCCCATCAGCACGGCCGCGCCCGGAGAGAAGCTCGAGGGGGCTCCCCCAGAGTCTGGGGCGTTTCTCCGAGGGGCAGAACCTCGTTCCCCCCCATTCCGTCCCCCATGGATGCCCCTTTCAGCAGGGAGCCAGCGGTGCCCGCCCATAGCGACGGGGTGTCTCGAGCTCATCCTGCTTTCTTGGTGATGCCCCCAGAACTAGGGAAGGTCACTCCCAGGGGTGCTGTGGTGGGCCAAGAGCATATGGGGGTAGGGGTGCGAGAGGAAGGGGATCCCCGTGTTTTCTGGGGGGGTCCTCGTGGAGCTGAGGGGTTCGGAGGCTGGAGAAGGCGTGTGGGCTGCAGGGAGGGAGGAAGCCGAGGCCTGTGCGGGGAGGGGCCCCCCCAACCCAGCCACGCCCAGTGTCTCTCATCCTTCGGAGTCGCCCCTGCAGGCTGGGCGGGGCGGGGGAGGGAAGGGCGGGTCCGGGGCTCACCTTGGGCGGCCAGCGGAGACATGCTCTGGTGGCTGCGCCGGTGGATCTGGTGGCGGTAGGCGTACACGGCCAGGACCAGGACCATGACGCAGCCCATGATGCCCCCGGCCACGGGGCCCACGGGGGCGCTTTTGATCATGTTCAAGGTGACCACCTCGTCCCCTTCGGGAGACAGACAGACAGACAGACAGACAGAGAGGGTCAGTGGCCCGGCCTTCCCAGGGGCCAGCAGGCAGGGCTGCAGCCGGCCCCGAGGGAAGAGCGCTGCTTCCCCAGGGTTCTCGGGAGGCTGCAGGGGGGACACACCGGGGGGAGCCGTGATGCCTGGGGCTGGGATGATGCCAGAGAAGTCACCTGGCGCAGGTGAGAGTCGGGGGGACCCTGGGCACGGCCCTCGGCACCATGGGAACCACCAACCAAACGTGCAGAGACGTCTCAGGTGGGGCTTCCGGTTCTGCCCTGTTTGCTCCCCCCCGCCCCCCGCCCCCCTGCCCAGGTGAGCTGCACCTGGTGATACCGGCCCTGCAACAATGCCGGGGCCAGGCGGTGCCACGGATTGAATCAGGGCCCTGGGCGCGCCAGACATGCGCACCAGCCCCCGAGCAACTGCCCTGATTCTGGGCAGGGTCCCTTTATCTCTCTCCCTCTCCCTCCCTTCCCTTTCCCCCCTCGCGTTTTTGGGCCACACGGCAAAGGTCAGGGGTTATAAGGCACACAACGCAAAGGAGAGAGAGAGAGCAAGAAGGAAAGTGCCTCCCATGGAGGGAGGTGGGGGTGGGGGTGGGGTGTTGGGGGAGGTGGGAGGGAAACGGGTGTGGGGGGGTCATTGGTGGAGAGAGATGTGCACTGGTGGAGGGGTGGGTGCTGGATCACTGCATGACTGAAACCCAATTCTGAACAGCTTTGTAACGGTCTATCTCACGGATACTCAATTAAAATAATAATAAAGAAAAGCAATGTGGAGTTCATGCCCAATTCAGGCAGCTTAATCAACGGCTGAATAAACAGTACTCCTACTTAAAAAATTAAAAAAAATATATATATATATAGTAAAAAAAACTCAGGGGTTACTCCTGGCTCTGTGCTCAGGGTTCACTCTTGGCTCTTGCATTCAGGAATTGCTCCTGGCTCTGTGCTCGGGGATCACTCCTGGCTCTGTGCTCGGGGCTCACTCCTGGCTCTGTGCTCGGGAATCACTCCTGGCTCTGTGTCAGGGCTCACTCCTGGCTCTGTGTCCGGGGCTCAGTCCTGGCTCTGTGCTCGGGAATCACTCCTGGCTCTGTGCTCGGGAATCACTCCTGGCTCTGTGCTCGGGGCTCACTCCTGGCTCTGTGCTCGGGGCTCACTCCTGGCTCTGTGCTCGGGAATCACTCCTGGCTCTGTGCTCAGGGCTCACTCCTGGCTCTGTGCTCAGGGATCACTCCTGGCTCTGTGCTCATGGATCACTCCTGGCTCTGTGTCCGGGGCTCAGTCCTGGCTCTGTGCTCGGGGCTCACTCCTGGCTCTGTGCTTGGGGCTCACTCCTGGCTCTGTGCTCGGGGCTCACTCCTGGCTCTGTGCTCAGGGCTCACTCCTGGCTCTGTGCTCAGGGCTCACTCCTGGCAGTGCATATGAGATGCCGGGAATCAAACCCAGGTTGACCGTGTGGCGGCAAAGGCCCCACCTGCTGTACTATATCGCTCTGGCCCTGGGCGGGGTCCCCTTAAACCCTGCACTCTGCTCCGACTGGAAGCTGCAGGTGAACTCCCAGAGGGTCTTCCGGTCACACTCTGGCTATGACCTAGCAGGATTCAGGAGCCAGATGGGAGCTCAGAACCGTCTTTCCTTCGCCGGCAGCCTCATGCATGGGGAGTGTGTGTGTGGTGGGGTGTGTTCAGACTCGGGCATAAATGTGGGTTTGTGCCTGTGGCCTGCTGGCTCAGGAGCTCGGGCTGACCCAGAGGGACGGGGAACTTGTTGGAGGAGGCAGGAGGCAGCCTGGTGAGCCTGTGTGGCTGCTCCCCAGGGGGCCTCTGTCCCCACCCTAAGCCCAGGCTTGGGGCAGTTGTGGCTTCCTGTGAACCCCGGCCCTGACTGACAGCTCTGACTTTGCAGCCCTCCCTCCTGGCCTGGCAAAAGTCCCAGGGGGAGGCTGCGGTGTGGCAGTCACACCACGGGGACAAAGTGCAGCCGCGCCATGCAGGAAGCACACCCGACCCGGCCCAGGACACACTCGCTTAGAAGGAATTCCAGGGCTCACCCACAATGCACAGCGGCTCCCTCACCCCAAACGGCCTGGCTGGTTGGGAAGGAGTCATCTAACTCAAAGCCCCAGGGGAAAGCAAAGATGCAGAGACCCCCTCCGAAAGGTGTCGGTGCCCACTGAGGCTGGCGGGGATGTGTTTACGAAGCCCCTTTCTTTTTTCTTTTTCTTTTTCTTTTTTTTTTTTTGCTTTTTGGGTCACACCCGTAGATGCTCAGCGGTTACTCCTGGCTCTGCACTGAGGAACTACTCCTGGTGGTGCTCGGGGAACCATATGGGATGCCGGGAATCAAACCCGGGTCCGCTGCATAAAGGCAAATGCCCTATCCAATGTACTATCGCTCCAGCTCCGTCTTTTTAATATTTTTATATTTTAAAAGATTTTTAATGAATCACCGTGAGGTATAGTTACAGACTTATAAACTTTTGTGTTTACGTTTCAGTCATACAATAATCAAGTACCCCCATCCCTCCACCAGTGCCCATTCTCCACCAATGACCCAGTATCCCTCCCACCCACCCCCACCCCATCTCCCCAACACCTCCGCCCCCCTCCCCCTGCCTCTGTGGCAGGCACATCATTCCCTTTTACTTTCTCTCCTTTTGGGTGTTGTGGTCTGCAATGAAGTAAGTGGCCATCATGTTTGGTCTACGGTCTACTTTCAGCACGCATGTCCCATCCCGAGCGGGCCCTCCGAGCATCCTTTACTTGGTCCCTTCTCTATCTGAGCTGCCTTTTCCCCCAGCATGTGAGGCTAGTTCCCAAGCCCTGGAGCAGACCTCCTGGTCCTTATCTCTACTGTCCTTGGGTGCTAGTCTCCCACTCTGTTAGTTTATATTCCACAGGTGAGTGCAGTCCTTCTATGCCTGTCCCTCTCTCTCCGACTCTCAGCGTGATACTCTCCACGTTGATCCACCGAGATGCAGATGTGCGAAGCCCCTTTCTCTGGTGCTCCCCCGACTCCCCCACATACCGATTGCTCCCACGTCGTCGATGTAAGGACTTTTGGCTCCCACAACGCCACCGAAGCATTCCTTCTGGGGGGCGCAGTAGGATTTGTCCAGGTGAGTCTTCCCGTCGCTGTCCACCATGCACCATTCACAATCCAGCACACCAAAGCAGTCCCTGACAGAAAGACCACAGGAGACATTCCAGAATGTTCCGGGAGGAAGGGTTGGGGAGAGAGAGTACCAGGGACACCACGCTCTAAGTTGTTGCGTTTGATTTCTCTTCCAGACAACATGAGCAGTTAGTCTGGGTGGGGGTGGACAGGATAGCGATCTCTGTCCCTCAGCAACTGGGGAAGGGGAAGAATCCATGAGTTGTTATGGACGCAAACCAAGAAAATCACACATGATGCATTAGCTGGGGATCATGCAAACTCACCTTAAAAGACCCTGGAGGTTTTTAAAACCTCCATGTGGATTTGTCTTTTTTTTTTTCTTTTTGGATCACACCCGGCAATGCACTGGGGTTACTCCTGGCTTTGCACTCAGGAATTCCTCTTGGCGGTGATCGGGGGACCATATGGGATGCTGGGAATCAAACCCAGGTCATCCTCATGCAGGGCAAACACCCTACCTGCTGTGCTATTGCTCCAGCCCCGGATTTGTCTTTTTTATTTTTCTTTTTGGGTCACACCCGGCAATACTCAGGGGTCACTCCTGGCTCTGCACTCAGGAATTACTCCTGGCGGTGCTCAGGGGACCAAATGGGATGCTGGGAATCGAACCCGGATCAGCCGCGTGCAAGGCAAATGCCCTCCCCACTGTGCTATCGCTCCAGCCCCAGATTTGTCATTTTTTTTTTTTAAAGTTAAATTGGTCAAATAAATCTAGAAGACATTGTTACGTTAAATAGATTTCCTTTTGGAAATCACCTGGCTGTGCTCAGGGGCTATTCCTGGCTCAGGAGAGGAACCTTTGGTGGTGCTCGGGGACGGGACCCGAGTTGGTGCCTGCAAGGCCAGTGCTCTAGCCCCTGCCCTGTTTCCCCAACCCCTGAACCCCAGACGTCCTCACCGCCGGCTCTTTAGACCTGCGGGTGTGTGCCGCACACTGGGACTCTGGCAGAACCTAGGGGGTTTCCTAACGAAAAGTGACTGTTACTGCACATCTCGAACGAGTAAATGGAGGCCTGCCCACTCCTCTGCTAAGAGACCCTCCAAGTCGAACTAGCTGCCCCTCTCACTGGCTCACTCGGCTATTCAAGTGGCAGAACTGCCGCTCACCCCACTGGCCCCCTCGAGTCTCCCCCAGACGTCCCATCCCATGGGCTGTGACCAAGGAGCAGGGACGCCCGGGCCCCGGACGGGCTTCCTGAGACAGAAGGACGAGGCCTCAGCAGTGCTCGTTCCCATGCCACCTGGCGCCTGCCCGGCCGGGCTGACCCCAGGGCCCTGCCCGCTGCTCCCTTTTGGCCCCTCCTGCAGCCCTGCCCCGCGCCTCTCATTTCAAGACTAACGTTACCACCCGCTGCGCGGGACACGACCACAGCTTGCACACGCCCACTGGCTGGAGACAGCACTAAACTGGGTGAGGGGCGAACCCTCCGGCAGGCGGAGCACGCATGCGCAGACCCTGGACTTCCACCAGCGAGAGATGTTCTTCCCCCTGGCATCTGATTTTTGGGGATTTTCTTCTGCTCTGTTTCTGCATCATACCCAGCGATGCTCAGGGCTACTACTTCTGGCTCTGGACTCAAGGATGGCACCGACTGCGCCCAGGGAACCACGTGGGATTCCGGGGACTGACGCTGGGTCGGCCCCATGCAAGGCAAGTGCCCTACCCGCTGAGTTATCGCTCCGGCCCCCTGAGATTTATTTTTTCTTTTTGGGCCACACCCGGCGATGCACAGGGGTTACTCCTGACTCATGCACTCAGGAATTACTCCTGACGGTGCTCAGGGGACCATATGGGATGCTGGGAATCGAACCCGGGTCGGCTACATGTAAGGCAAACACCTTAACCGCTGTGCCATTGCTCCAGCCCCCCTCCCTGAGAGATTTTTACAGGTTCCAAACCAAGGCTCAGGGAGGCTGCAGCAGGACACCGCTCCCTGCTGGACCTCAGTGGACGGGCGTGTGGCCCTGGACTTGGCTTACCCGCTCTCCAGCCTCTGGCCGCACCGGCTGTTGACACACTGGGGCAGACTGTCCTGGAGGCCCGGGTCCATGGCGGTGTACGTCACTGGCTCCTGGTGGACCTCACAGCTCGGGTTTCTGGGGACAAGCAAACCGGAGAGGTTGGAATCCAGGCCACACACCCTCCCGAGGCACACACGCGTGCCCCTGGCCTGGCTCCGCCCGGCAGATCTGGGTTTCATCCCAGCTCTGGGATTCAACAGGAAACCCAGTCTGACGTCATGTAAGCACCCTGGGTTTCCTTCACTTGTGTTTATACCCGAGGGATGGAATGGAAAGCAGGAACCGCAACCACCCAACAGGAACGCACCCATTAACGCCAGGCTCACCACCCCACTCGCCACCCTGAATCTCCCTCGGCTGGAACAGCTATCAACTGTGTAAACAGGTGGGTGGGGTGGGCCACCCCCTGCAGTGCTCAGGAGTCAATCCTGCTGGTGTTCCGAAGGGGGAGGGGGCTAAGGCCTTTGAGGCTCCCCAGTCACCACCAATGGTGGTGGTGGTGGCGGGGAAGCAAACAACGCTGGGGTTGATTCGGGGGCCTCTGCATTACCCCACTGACTCGAGGGGCCATTAACAAGTTTTTCTTTGAAAAAAAATCTGTGTGTGTGTCTCTGTGTGTGTTTTGTGTAAAGCAAGATGGTTTTTATTGACACTTAGATGCGAGGGGAAGAGAACGTGAGGGAGTACGTGCTCCAGAGAGGACACGGGTTTTTCCAGAGTGGAGAAGGCGGACACCACACAAGCACGCGTGATAGAACGAGTCCGTTTATTGCCTTTGTTAGTGTCTTGTTCCTTTTCCTTTCCCTGTTCTTGTTGTGATGCTGACTTATGACACTGTTAACGACAGAGCTGCTGGCATACGATGGTCCTACAGCACCCCCCGCCCCCTCTCCTTGTGTCAGCATCTGTCCTCCAGTGCCCCAAGGTTCCCTCCCACCCCCTTAGCAGATCCCTGCAGGGTCTGTTACCTCTGGCCCGTGTTACTCCATCACTGCATTTCTTTACATACCGCATATGAGAATGAGCCTCGGATGGGACAACTCAAAGGCGTTTTTTTCCCTGTGCCTAAGCCGACACAGGCTAGTGTGACCATCAACAAAACAGTCTCTCTCCTTTTATTTGGGTGGGGCGGGACGCGTCACACCTAACAGTGCTTAGGAGTCACCCCGGCTCAGGAATTACTCCCAAGTGTGATGCTCAGATGAGAAGCCGGATTGAACCTGGGTCGGCTGCGTGCAAGGCAAGTGCCTGACCCTCTAGACTTGCTCTGGCCCTAGCAGTTTCAGAGACAGGACTTAGCACCCCGGCCTTCAAATCTGTCACTCGCTGACGGAACCTATGGTGTGAGCACGTGTGAGAGAGGGCCTACAGCCACTGTGTTAACCACAAGCTTCACCTGAACATCAGTAATTCCAAGCACAACTACTGCGGAAACAGACCTCACAAATATAAGCTCCTGGATCTATTTTTTTAGCACCCTGCCCATATACTCTTCCTTTATTATTTTTTTTGCTTTTGGAGTCATACCCGGCAATGCACAGGGGTTATTCCTGGCTCTGCACTCAAGAATTACTTCCAGCGGTGCTCGGGGGACCATATGGGATGCTGGGAATCGAACCTAGGCCGACTACGTGCAAGGCAAACACCCTATACGCTGTACTACTGCTCCAGCTCCCTCCCTTAATGTTTTATTTTCGAGGGTCTCCCAAACTGGGACCCTTCTCATGTGGAAATACGGCCTCTGGACCAGCATGCAGCTCAGGGCTAACGTCCAAGGATGTGGATCCTAGGTTGTGAGCCTTCCTGGTTACGTAAGGGGACGCCGCAGGGCCCAGAGGTGGGTCACGTGCAAGGCAAGCGCCTTACTCTGTGGACCGTCTCTCCGGCCCTGCACCTATTCTCTTAGGATTTCTCAGCATTCTCAGTATGTAAATCTGAAAGGAGATCCCAGCATAGGTCACTATGGACCTTGAAATCTAGCTCACAGTAGAACCAGCTTTTTTTTTTTAAGTCATACCTGGCGATGCTCAGGGCTTATTACTGGCTCTGCACTCAGGAATTACTCCTGGTGGTGCTCAGGGGGACCATATGGGATGCTGGGGGCCGAACCTGGTCGGCCTCGGGCAAGGCAAATGCCCTCCCCGATGTGCTATTACTTTGTCTCCTTGCAATGATTTTTTTTTTCTGCTGAAGGATAAATAATCTCTGACACACAATCACAGATGAACCTATAATCGGGAGGCCCCGTGTAGGAAACGTTTGTGTATTGTGGCCCATGAAAAGTTTATAGATGAATCCTATGAACTTTTCTCTTGTTGGGGAGATATTTTGGAAGCTCTTTCCAACAGTGCTCAGGGCTCACTCCTGACTGTCCCCAGGACCAGCCTGGTGGCAAAGCCTGTGGCAATAATCAGTGCTGGGGACTGGGCCAGAGTCGGCCGCCTGCAGCGGAAGCACCTTAATCCCTGTACTCTCACGCTGGACCCAGCGCACGAACATTTCTCTTCCCTTTTTATATGTTTTCATAGGCCACACCTGGCGGTGCTCAGGGCTTACTCCTGGATCTGCGCTCAGGATTCACTCCTGGTGGTGCTCAGAGAACCCTATGGGATGCCGGGGGAATCGAACCCAGGCCAAACATGTTGCTAGGGAAGCGTCCTCTCTCTTTGGCCCCAGCACACAACCCTCCCTTACCGGTTCTCCGCGTTGGTGAGGTTGCCGGTACACTCGTTCACCTCCAGGGGGCACTCACAGGGACATTCACACTCATTTTGCTCCATTCTGAAAATGAAGAAGGAAGTCAGCACGGCGACAGCTGGGAACACACTCTGTGCCGGACAGGCACCGGGGAAAGCAAAATAAAGGCAGTCTGGTCAGAAGGGACAATAAAGATAGGAGATAGATGTGGCCAAAGATCTTACTGCTGGGGGACAAAGTCACCGCAGATGGCACAGAGCCAGTGGGTCTGCAAGGGGCGTCCCCCTTCTCCAGCCCACCCCCACGTCAGCCGGGGGCACACGGGGAGTAAGACCCTGTTTACCGGTGGCAGTTGAGACAGAGCCGGTCCACCATGCTGCAGGCGCAGAAGGCGAGAGAGTCGCACGTTTCGTTGACGATGCCCACGAACGCGTTGGTGCCCGGGATCCGCGCCAGTCTGTACTTGGAGCAGTGGCTGCCGTGGACCAGGTTCGTCAGATCCCCCTGCGGTTGGATGTGACACACCCCCCGAGCGGTCAGAAGGGACAGAGCAGGCAGAGGCAGCCTGAGCGCGGGGAACGAGAACAGTGGCGGAGAATCGAGGCTGAACTGTGACGGGTGAAGTTGAAGAATGCAGTCACCGGTGAGCGTCTGCAAAGGGCTCAGTGTCCGCCAGCTGATTCTCATCTCAGAGTTGGGCAGGTACTGGTTTTTGTTTGTTTGTTTGTTTTGCTTTTTGGGTCACACCCAGGGATGCTCAGGGGTTACTCGTGGCTCTGCACTCAGGAATTACTCCTGGTGGTGCTTGGGGGACCACAGGAAGGCCAGGACTCAAACCCGGGATGGTCGCATACAAGGCAAACGCCCGCCCTGCTGTCCAGCCTCTCAGATGTTGTTCTTTTTATCATGCATACAAATTTTTATTGCTCATTTTATAATTTTTTTTAATATATAAGAATCACTGTCACTGTCATCCCGTTGCTCATTGATTTGTTCGAGAGGGCACCAGTAACGTCTCTCATTGAGAGACTTATTGTTACTGTTTTTGGCATCTCCAATACGCACGGGGAGCTTGCCAGGCTCTGCCTCTCAGTAGCTTGCCGGGCTCCCCGAGAGGGGCGGAGGAATCGAACACGGGTTGGCCACGTGAAAGGCGAACACCCAACCACTGTGCTATCACTCCAGCCCAACATATAAGAATAGACTGTAAAATACAAATAGTTGCAAGAAGCGATGACATGTTGCTTTCAGGTATAGCTGTTTGTTTTTTGGGTTAAACCTGGCTAAGAGCAGGATTATTTTTGGCTCGGCTCCCAGGGATCACTCCTGGCAGGGCTGGGGGGACCATGTGGGGTGCTGGGATGGAACCTGGGTTGGTTGTATGCGAGGCAAGTGCCCTATCTGTGGCACTATCACTCTGGTCCTCAAATCTTTTTTCATTAAAATAAAAAAAATTTTTTTTTATTAAAATGTTTTTTGTTGTCTGAGCCACAGCTGGCAATGTTCAGGGGTGACTCCTGGCTCTGCACGCAGGCAGGAATTACTCCTGGCAGTGCTCCGGGGGCCGTATGGGAGGTCAGGGATGGACACAGGCTGGCTGGGTGCCAGGCTGTGCTGCCTCTCTAGCCCCTCAAATGAACGCTTCACCACACATTTCAGGAGAGCAAGTCCGGCCCTGGGCAAACGCTTCTTTGCAGCGAGTCCCTTCCTGCAGCCGGGCCCTGCCACTGCCCACGCTGGGGACTGAGAACAGGACAGACGGAAACGAACATCGGCAGGCCCGGAGCCATTCCAGGCCCGAGCGTGCCATTTTCTAAGCCAGAAGTGAGGATCCGGGAGGTGGAAGGAGCTGCTAGGGGGGAGGGTGCCACTGAGTGACCTGCAGAGGACAGGACGAGCTGCCCACGAGGTGCCCACGTGTTCAGAGAAATGCTGCTCCTTAAAAGGGCTGAGGTGCCCATTTTATTAGTTAAGGTTGGGGAGGCCGCACCCAGCGGTGCTCAGGGCTTACTCCTCCATCAGTGCTCAGGGGACCAGGTGGGATGCTGGGAATCGAACCCAGGTCAGCCACATGCATGACAAGTGCCTTCCCTACTGCGCGCTCTCTCCAGCCCAGGCCTGTCTTCAAACAAGCAGCACCCAAACCCAAACACCAGGTGTGAGGCGGAAACCAGTCCCGTTCCCCACTTTTCCACTTTGCACCGCCTGGCCTTGCACTGGCAAGCGGGAGAGTTGCACCAGTGTGTGTGTGTGTGTGTGTGTGTGTGTGTGTGTGTGTGTGTGTGTGTGTGTGTGTGTGTGTGTGTGTGTGTGTGTGTGTGTGTGTGTGTGTGACCTGTTCCTTCTTGAATCCCCGGAAGCAGCCATGCAACCGAGGGTGCCTTGCTGAGCGGGCCACGCTGGGGAGAGCGGGGCGGGGCGGCGGGCAGCCCCCACCTACCGCCAGGCTGGTGTTGAACTTGTAGAATCTCTGCACTGTTCGGTCGCTGAAGCTGTTGCACAGATTCTTCTTGACAAAGTTGGGGTGGTTCAGGATGTCATTGGCGACCAGGGGCTCCTGACCAGGTGGAAGAGAGAGGGGACACAGGCGGGTCACTCGCGAGCCGGGCTGGGGCTGGGCAGGGTGGGGTGGGGGTGGGGGAGGGCGAGCCTGGGGAGGCCGCGGTACCTTGTGCGTGATGTGCTGCTGCTCCACGGGCGCGTGGCCCTTGGGGTCGATGAGGGTGGGGTGCGCCACCAGGTAGCCCCTGTCCTCCATGATGAAGCACCTGCACGGGACAGGGGCCTTCATCAGGGGCACCCCTGCTCCCCGCACCCCTGCCTTCTCCTCAGTGCCTTTTCCTCAGCCACTCTGCACCACCTCTGACTGCAGAGGAGGCTGGCAGGCAGCTGCTTATTATTAGCTGTCTGATTTATTTTATTTTATTTTGCTTTTTGGGTCACACCTGGCGATGCACAGGGGTTACTCCTGGCTCATGCACTCAGGAATCACCCCTGGTGGTGCTCAGAGGACCATATGGGATGCTGGGAATTGAACCCGGGTCGGCTGCGTGCAAGGCAAATGCCCTACCCGCTGTGCTATCGCTCCAGCCCCTGATTTATTTATTTCATTCGTGGGGGCTGGCTGGTGCTGTTCTGGGGACCCAGGGATCAAGCCCGGGGCTCTGCAAGCAAAGCACATGGTCCTGGCACTCATGGTGTTTTAGTTTTTATAGATTTTAATTTAATTGTATACATTTTCGATAGTTTGTGTTCTCACAGTACTGTGGCATTTAGGTTTTTTTTTTATTTTAATGAATCTCTGAGAGATACAGACTTACAAACTTTCGTGATCACGTTCCAATCAAACAATGTTCGAGTACCCCCATCCCTCCACCAGTGCCCATTCTCCACCACCAATGTTCCCAGTATCCCTCCTGCCACCCCCACCCCTTCCCACCCGCTGCCTCTGTGGCAGGCACATTCCCTCTCTCTCTCTCTCTCTCTCTCTCTCTCTCTCTCTCTCTCTCTCTCTCTCTCTCTCCTCTCCCCCTCTCTCTCTCTCTCTCTCTCTCTCTCTCTCTCTCTCTCTCTCTCTCTCCCTCTCCTTCTGGATGTTGTGGTTTGCAACATAGGCACTAAACAGCCATCATGTTTGGCCCATAGTCAACTTTCAGTGCGCATCTACCATCCGAGAGCCCTCCAGCCATCACTTACTCAGTGGTCTCTTCTCCATCCCACCCTAGCACTCATGTTTTGGAAGGGGGGTGGGGTGACAGTGCTCAGGGGCTATTCCTGGCTCTGTGCTCAGGAGCAACCCCCGGTGGTGCTCAGGGGCATACCTGGGGCACTGGGAATTGGAAAGTTCATCACGTGCTAAGTCAGTGCCTCACCTCCGGGACTCTCCCTGGCTCCTATTCCAGTTCTTAAAATCACCTCTTCACCTCAGATTCTATCATTATTATTATTATTATTATTATTATTATTAATTTTTTTGGTGTTGGGCCACATAGGAAGTGCTCACTTGTTTACTCAGGGCTCTGCACTCAGGAATCACTCCCGGCTGGCTCAGGGGGATCAGGCGTGGTGTTGGGGATCGAACCCAGGTCAGCCACATGTAAAGCAAGTGCCTGCCCCGCTGTACTGGCCCCCCGGCTCCAAAAGCTATTCTGATTCTTGAGGTGATGAGTCACTAGCACACAGTCTAAGAGAATCCCCCCTGATGTGGACGCCATCCACATATCCCACACATTACGTGCTCGCTCAGTTCATGAGTCACTGTCACTGTCATCCCGTTGCTCATCGATCTGTTCGAGCGGGCACCAGAAACGTCTCTCATTGAGAGACTTATTGTTACTGTTTTTGGCATATCCAATATGCACGGGTAGCTTGCCAGGCTCTGCCTCTCGGGCTTGATACTCTCAGTAGCTTGCCAGGCTCTCCGAGAGGGGCGGAGAAATCGAACTCGGGTCAGCCGCGTGAAAGGCGAACGCCCAGCCGCTGTGCTATTGCTCCAGCCAGTTCATGAGTGGTGGACTTAAAAAAAAAATATCTTTCTGCAAGAATGACTGAGTACAAAGCGGTCATCTTTTTTTGCTTACGAGATTATCGAGAAAGTAGCCGTGTATTTACTACTAGGCACAACATTTATTGCTTGGTTTTGGGGTCACACCAGGTGGTGCTCGGGGCTTACCATTGGTTCTGTGCTCAGTGATCACTCCTGGCAGTGTTTGGAGAGCCATAGACAGTGCTAGGGGCTGACATGGGGCCAGTCACGTGCAAGGTAAGGTTTCACTCCTGTACTATCTCTTTGACCCAGGCACAAACTTTAAATAAACCATATACTTCCTTTTCTTTTGTGATATACAGACTGGAAATACAACACTCAGTGGTCCAACAAAAATAAAATTGCTGGAAACACGATTCAGACTGGACCTGCTCTAATCAAGGTCACGGTTGCTTGGGTGTACCCCACATTCTTCCTACCCTGCCTGGACTCAACTTTTTCCACCAAGGGGTAGTAGGCAGGGGTGCAGTGATACGCAGTGCACCCCGTGGGCTGAAATAAGAAAGCCACTTTGGAATGTGACTTGCATTCAGCCAAGAGAATGCCTCTGCTTCGATCACACACATTCCTTGAAATTCCCGTGGCCAAGAGTTTTAGTTCCACGAACCTCTTTCTAAGGTAACGTAAAAGGGAACACTTTCAGCATCTGAAAATCTCTCACGAAGACTTTGCTTTACCAACCAAGTGAACATGAAAAACACAGCCTTAGAGGTGGCGCCTGGAATCACCTCAGACCCAAGATAGGGGAAACCTCTTAACTGCTAGAGAATTCTGTTCTGCAGTTACTTTCCTTGTTATGAGCTGAGTCCAAATTACGAGCCGCATGCCTCTTGGGAAACAAGATAAAGAGGGGCTGGGGTGATAGGACAACAGGTAGGGCTCTTGCCTGGCACGCAGCCAACCCAGGCTTGACCTCTGGCATCCCATATGGTCCATTGAGCTCACCGGAAGTGATTCCTGAGTACAGAGCAAGGAGTAACCCCTGAGCACCACCAAGTGTAACTCCCCCTACACATACTACCAAATTAATAATAATAATCATAATGAAATTGGAAAATGGAGATGAAGAACAAAAACCTTCTTCATTGAATACCTGGGTCACAGACCAATGCCTGGTCTTGCCCAATGCAGTCACCGTTCAACAGGAAGATTCTTTCTTCGTATTTTGCAATTAGCAGGACACTCGTGTCTCCCAAGAGCTTACCTGATTTTGTTGCCACCATCTTGGTTGCAGACTGGTAACAAGTCCATCAGGACCTTGTAGAAGTACCTGAGTGTGAAGTCAATCCCCATCACGGCAACGGTGTGCCCGGAAGACAACTGGGTGCTTCACGTGGAAAAAGATGAAGATGAAGAGTCACAGTTAAAGGGGAGAGCTATGCATATGTGGATTATAAAGTAGCAGGATGGGACACTAACACCCAGGAGTAGTAGTAGAGATAAGAACCAGGAGGTCTGCCCCACAGCTTGGAAACTGGCCTCACATGCTGGGGGAAAAGGCAGCTGAGATAGAGAAGGGAACACCATGTAGAGGATGTTGGGAGGACCCACTGGGGTTGAAAGCTACGTACCAAAAGTAGATTATAGACCGAACACGATGGCCACTCAATACCTCATTGCAAACTACAACACCCAACAGGAGAGAGAACGAAAGGGAATGCCCTGCCGCAGAGGCAGGGTGGGGTGGTGGGGGTTGGGGTGGGGGTGGTGGGAGGGATACTGGGAACATTGGTGGAAGAGAATGGGCACTGGTGGAGGGATGTAAACTAAATACAAACATGAAAGTTCATAAGTTTGTAACTGTACCCCACGTTGATTCACTAATAAAAATAAAAAATAAAATAAAATAAAGGGGAGAGCTATGTCCTGCCATCAGGGTGCTGTGTGCTCCACCACACTTTCCACTCTACATAACCGGTCAGCTGACAGACTTACTACACAACCCGGGGGTCTGACAGAGTCACACCGAAGACTGAGCGCAGGTCGTCCTAAATCAGACCCAAACACATGCGCACCAGGGGACTACAGCTAGTCCTGATTTCAAATGTTCTGGCACTGCTGGGCTATTCCTTGGCAAGACTAGGGGGGCACCAGGACCAGTGGGAAGTTGGACGTGCAATTATGGCTCCTTCCAGCTGGAAACTCCAAGCCAAGGAGTGATCTCCATTCAAGGAGAGATCTCATTCATTTCCCTTCCATTCTCAGAGAACACGAAGATTCATAGATTGAACCGTCTGGTTGAAGATTCCACACAACTCGAAGGCTAGTTTTCTTGGCTGGTTCTGTTCAACACAGTCCACCTTCTGCAACAACAATGCTCTGGATTGCAGGTCACAGCTTTTTCCATTTTAAAATGTTACTTTCAGAAAGACCTAATTTAGAGGCTGGAGCGAAAACACAGCGGGTAGGGCATTTGCCTTGCATGCGGCTGTCTTGGGTTCAATCCACAGCATCCCATGTGGTCCCCCGAGCACTGCCAGGAGTAATTCCTGAGTGCAGAGTCAGGAGTAACCCCTGAACATTGCCGGGTGTGACCCAAAAAGAAAAAAAAAAAGACCTAACTTATCAAGGAAGAGAAATGAGGTCACATGAGGGAACGCTAGAACCAACCTATCTGGGGTTAATCCTGCATCTATTGGTTTCTACCCAGATGGCTGTGGGGATGCGTTCTTAGCCTCAGCTTTCTCGTCTGGGAATGGGGACAATAACAGTACCTATTTCATAAGGCGTTGACGGGGATTAAGCGAGCTGCTGTGTTAACAAGTGCTTGGCAAGACCAAGACGCTAACTCAGCAAACGCACACACACATAAAGAGAAGCGATTCCATAGAAAACTGAACACTGAGGAACTCAAGATTATGCAAGAACAGAGAATGAGTGAACTCATGTTCCAGAGAAATCTCACTCTGCGAAACTGTGAGAGATAGCACAGTGGTAGACTTCTCCTGTGGAACCTGGGCTCTTCGCTTTAAAAAAAAAAACAATAAATTTTTTTTTTAAAGGCCAAAGCAATAGTAAAGGCTATTGTACTATTTGCCTTGTACTAAATGCCTAAAGGGCATTTGCCTTGCATGTGGCCAGAAGTCACTTCTGAACATCACTGGGGGTGGCCCAAAAACCAACCAAACAAAAGAAATTATTTTAAGCATCATGATTTGTAATATTGATAATGGTCATGCATAAAATGTTTCAACATCACACCCTCCACCAGCTTCTCTCCTCGTTCTCTCAGCGTCTCTCTGCCCCTCGTATCCCCCTCATCCACCCAGCTGTGATGCACTTCCTACTAAAGACCAGTTCTCAGTTTCCGTTACCTTTGGGCATTTGTTATGTCCTTCCTAAGTTTCTTTGTATGAGGGACGTTAGTCTGTCCCTCTCCTGACTGTGCAAGACTCTCCAGACCCAAGCACCCAGCAGCAAACCGCATGATTTTATCTTTTCTTACGGTCGGGTAGCATTCATTGTGTATACGCAGAGGTCCGGGCTCTCTGGATCTATGGTTGTTCTAAGGGCTCAGAACTTCGCCAGTGAACCTCCGTACTTTTGCGACTGGGAGTTTGCAGGGTTGACCCAATATACAAGGTTTCAGGAGCTGATCCTTACTGTCTTCTACTTACTTGATTTCTTTATATATTCCAGGAAAAAAATGGTGACGTCATTGACCAAAGGCTTAAAATAGTCATTTTAAAGGCTTGAAAAAGTTCCCATAGCTCATTATCTTTAGGTTAATCAGAACTTGGTAAGTAAAATGCGTTTTTTTTTTCTTTTTTTTTTTAACCCAAGCAGACAGCTGCCCCCTTCTGGTTACAATCAGCACTAAAACTAATTTTCATGACTTTCCTAACCAGCCCCTATTTCCCAAAAGCAAGAAAACAAAATGAACAATAGCAAAAAGGACAATGATCCAAAAATGAACTTTCTATAAGGATACTAAAACTATGTTTGGCATAAGGTGTGTGTGTGTGTCAGGGGTGGGGGTGGGGGGGTAGTAGTTCTAAGATGTCACGACCTAAAACAGCCCTGATTGCTAGCGCTGAAACCTCAACTCTCTCGGGGGAAATCTAAGACTCAGGCTCACGGCGGATTTGTGCTTGGCATCTAATCACGCAGCTGAAGTCTCACTCAAAAGTCTGACTTGACCTTGACAGTCCATGAGTCCACACAACATTCCCGATTAGAACAGCAAGAGATTCCGTTTGTTGAAGGCTCATGATTTAAAGGCATGCCGGGCATGTGAGGACAGAGAATTTCAGTTATTTCTCGAATTAAGTCTTAGGAGGCGTTATTAGATCTAGGAAACCAGCAACGTGGGCAGACTTCAGTATCTGGCCCGGGTCGCACAGTGAACAAGGCGTGGAAAAAGAATTTAAAGCCGGAACCTCTCTAGCTCCCATGCATCGACTCCAGCCACTAGCGTCCACCACGGCCTTCTGAGATCTGCTTGGCATTCAAGCGCTCCAAGGATTTCATATAATATATTC
Source organism: Sorex araneus (assembly GCF_027595985.1). Lineage (NCBI taxonomy): Eukaryota > Metazoa > Chordata > Mammalia > Eulipotyphla > Soricidae > Sorex > Sorex araneus. The sequence continues at coordinate 11,640,498 of NC_073306.1, forward strand.
AGTTCCCCAGGTAGCTACTGGGGAAGAATTCTATTTCGCATCCTCTAAATTAAAAATCAGGCTTAGAAGTCCTGAAAGACTCAAACGAAACCCATCATCTTTGATTTGTGCTAGAGACCAGCACACAAAACTGGTTCTTGCTGCAATACCACCGAGATCTTTATGAAAAAAAAAAAAAAAAAAAAAGACAACATGATTTTTAGGGACAAATGAATTTCGTTTCTAAAGCCCCCCCCCCCCCCGGCGGGATTGCCAGCTGCTCCAGGGGGCTAATCAACATGCCCAAAGCAAACACGCTGCCCAGGTGTACGTCTTGCATCCACAGATTTCTTTTTTCTACCTGCATTTCAGAAAGGTACACTGTTACCATGGCAACTCATAGAGATCATAGAAAAACCAAACCTGACCAGAAAATTGAAGCACAACCGGACACAGTACTACTGTGCGATTTCATAGAAGGCGTTTCTACTTGGTCCCTTGGTCACTGACCGAATGTCCCTATCTCTACCAGCACTATCAGTCTCCAAAGAATGCAGAGTCCCAGGCCCCAAGGATCGTCCTGAAGCTCAGCTCAATTTTCAAGACTCAGCGAGAAGGGAGCTCTCTCGGCCAAACCGCTTCGAAAGACCTGTGCAAACGAGGAGCGCTTCCTGACAAACGCCAGCATGCCATCGCGTCTGCACTTCTGACCTGCTCAAGGCCACAAAACAAGGCACAACTACAACAATGACGACGACGATGACAACAACGAGAGGGAAGGCACCACGACATCAGGGGTGCATGCGACTGTACCCCTGTACTACAGCATTTCGCATGCAGTGGCTCGAATTCTCATGATATCAGTGTAGTTCAGGCCTTATTGCAGGTGTTTTATACTGAAAAGGCCAGGGGCCATCATCTTAACTTAACATTTATGGAGCCCTGTTTGGGTGCTTTATGTTGGTTTTTTAATATTGATTTTCTTTTTCTTTTTGGGTCACACCCGGCAATGCAACAGGGGTCACTCCTGGCTCTGCACTCAGGAATTACCCCTGGCAGTGCTCAGGGGACCACATGGGATGCTGGGAATTGAATCGAGGTCGGCCGTGTGAAAGGCAAATGCCCTACCCACTGTGCTATCGTTCCAGCCCCTTAATATTGATTTTTTAAAGGTTCTCCTTACATACGTTGATTAGATTTGCTGCATTATTGAACTGCTAAGACTTTGTTCACTAATCACTGCTATGACACAATTAAAGTGTGTATTCATTTACTTTTTAATTCCAGTAATAGTAATTATGGTAAAGTTTTTCTACTCTATCCTAAAAAATATTTTGAGTGTTTTTTTTTTTAAATGACACCTCACCTTGGAGTTTTTGGGGTTTTGTTCCTTATAGCATTTAAAAATGGAATGCATATTTGCATCTGCTTTTATATATAAAAATATCTGATTAAAGATAATGACCAAATTTTGTATCATTATTGCTGGGGAGAAATGTTGCTGATAGGAATTTTTAATCTGTGTATATATAGTTTTATTGATTGCTGGGACTGATTTGTAAAATTTTCTGTTATTACAAAAGTAATTCATTACAAAAATATATATAGTCAAGAGAAAATTTTAATACACAATACAAGACTTTTTGGTACCCTTTTCTATTCATTCATGTGTATAATTTTTTAAATGAAATATGCTATTTACAGGCTGGAGCGATAGCATAGCGGGTATAGCGTTTGCCTTGCATGCGGCCGATCTTGGTTCAATTCCTCTGTCCCTCTCGGAGAACCCGGCAAGCTACCAAGAATATCCTGCCCGCACGGCAGAGCCTGGCAAGATACCTGTGGCGTATTCAAAATGCCAAAAACAGTAACAACAATGGAGACGTTACTGGTGCCCGCTCAAGCAAGTCGATGAACAACAAGATGACAGTGACAGTGACTCCTTATAGAGATAGGCTCCTGAAAACCCTCTTTAACAGCTGAGGAACGCTAAGGAAAGAAGAAAGGAAATGATGCAGACAGCCATATGAACAAATGGCAAGTCTTACATTCTATTTTGTTTTATTTTTTGACAGGGGTGCAGTGGGGCACAGCCTAGGCTCTGGGGCTTCTTCTAGCTGTGATTGGGGGGACCGTATGAGGTGTTGGGCATCAAACTGGGGTCAACACATGCAAGGAATGTACCTTAATCCCTCTCTTTCTGCCCTGAATCTACTTTTAATTTTATTTATTTTGGGGCCACACATGGTGATGCTCAGCATTTACTCTAGGCTCTGCACCCAGGGATCACTCCTGGAGGGGTTGGGGGACCATATGGGATGCCAGGGATTGAACCTGGGCTGGCTGCATGCAAGGCAAGTGCCTTATCCGCTATACTATTGCTCTGGCCCCCCCAAATCTACTTTTTAAAAAAGGGGGATCATGTCTTAAGAGGAATCTAAATGTGGCTTGTGAGGCCAAACTCATTGGTAGTAATCACCTCAAGAAAGTAGGTATGTAGAGCTTGTCTGTACATTCAAACTACAGTTGCTTTTGGTGGACAACCAAAAGTTGTGGCTGATGTGCATTCTAAAGTACGTCAAGTGGAACATACACAGCTTCACATAGTTTAGTTTTTGGAGTCCTGGGGCCAGAATGCAGGTTTCCTGGAGGGGGAGGATGTATTTTTGCCACTAAACCACACACTGGCCCCAAGCAGTAGCTTTAATAAAACCTTAAGCAGCTACAGCAAAGCGTTGAATGGATTAAATCCACAGGACTGAATATTATGTAAAGCAAAAGGAGCTGCTATTATTCCAGTAACATGGCCATGATCATTGCCACTCAGGTGAAGAGATTCAGGGCCAAGGTGATCATTTCCCCCTCTTGTTATACAAAAAAGTCTACCTGTTACAAATGGCACACAGCCTCAAATATAACACAATTAAGGGATTGAACAGGGGTCTTTCTAACGGAGGACTCCATATTCCTATCATGGTGCATTTAGACTGATGCCATAAACCAACGCAATAAAAATCCCTCCATCTATACACAAAACCACAAGCACCTCCACATATATGTAGTTTTGCATACAAGTACAAAACTGCAGCTTCTTGAGTTTTTTTTTTCTTTTTCCACCTTCTAACAAAAGACTGTCGGGAAGGAAAAGCTAATGGCTCCTGAGATTGAGCAGGAAGGTGGGTTGTCAAAGATTAACCAGGACCCCTGGGGTCTAGCCCCGCCCCTCGTCTTTAAGAGTCCAAGGTCAAAGACCCAGGAGACTGGACTCCCCTTGCAGAAGCCACCTTTGCATCCTTTCTCTCCCGGGACCCAGTCCCTGGGGAAGACGGCAAGTCTTGCTACTCTGCCTCGTGGAGGCGGCTGCCGACCAGATGGTCTTGCTCAGAAAACATCCAAAAGATCTGCTCGAAATGAGCGTTGTTTCTATGGGAAGCCTTCGACGCGGGGAGCAGCTGACAGAGCCCAACAGAGCCGGTGACCCACAAAGGGATCAACGTTTCTCTGCAGTGGCGCCCTCCGCAGAGACACAGGCCGTGACATTGAAATGCCACTCAGCGCTGCCTCCTGACTCTCGTTCCCCACGAACTGGCGTTAGAATTCTGCAGACTGTCAATCAGTTGATATATAATGAGCTCCAGGGCACAGCAGAGAGTGAAGCAAGACAACCCGTCTTCCATCCACTCCAAGGCATCATTACAGGTATCACTCAAGCAAAGGTCTTTCCTGGTTGTTAGGGAAAAACAGCAATCTCTATAATAATGAAGGGATTAAAAAGCCAAGTCCACTAGCCATTAGCCTTACTACTCAACAATTCAGGGTGTGCTTGTGGCTCAAATTCTGAAACCTCTAAAGCAGGAATAGAAATGGCTCTAAATAAATTTACAGTGACACTGGCATTTAATAGATTTAAAATGCATGTTTTTGTCTCTTTGTTTCTGGACCACATTGGCAATGCTCAGGGGTCACTCCCGGCTCTGCACTCAGGAATCACTCCTGACAGTGTTCGGGGCACCATATGGGATGCTGGGGATGGAACCCAGGTTGGCCTGGCTACCTGCAAGGCAAAAGCCCTATCCACTGTACTCTCTCTCCGACACCCTGCTTTTTTATTTTTCAAAAGTCAGTACAAAGACAAGAGAAAGAACAACTTCTATTACTCTTTAGGGTCAGACCCAAATACAGGAGGCAATAAATGTAATGCCTTGAAACCTTCAGAGGGGGAACTTAGGAGAGTCCTATTTGGCCGTGCTCAGGGGACCATACACAGCATTGGGAACTGGATCGGGGTCCACTACATGCAAGGCAAGCGCTTACCTCCCGGGAGGTCTCCTGTATTCTGATCTAATAAGATTATCTAATGTCTTGAAACTTTTCTTTTACTTTCACTAAAAATTACCCTTTAGGAAAAGGGATGTAGCTCAGGGGCAGAGCTTAAGCACTGCACGTGTGGGATCCTGGGTTCAATCCACCACCGCGGCACCCAACAAAACCCCAGACAAGGGGCTGGACGGATAGAACAATGGCTGAGCCGGGTTCGATCCCCGGCACACCAAACGGTCCCCTTCGTACCACCAGGAGTAGTTCCTGAGTGCAGGGCCAGGAGGAAGTCCTGGTTGGTCCTAGCTGGGTGTGGCCCCCAAGCCCAATCCAAAACACAAGCAGGGCCAGAGAGATGGCTCAGTGGGCAGAGCACATGCTTGGCTTGCAGGAGGCCCGGGTTCAATCCCAGCGTGTGGTCTCTGGGGTGACCCTGAGGCACAGAGCCGGGCTTAGCCCCCGTGCTCTGCAGGATGTGGCCCTCCAAAATAGAAAACAAGCAAGCAACACCGCACCACAAATGTCCTTTGCCAAGGAAAACATAGTTCGGTACTGCTAATTGGCCGGCTCCTAGGGCCATTCAGTTGCTCCAAGGCTGGCAGTTTTACAAGCTGCTCCACTACATCTCATCACAGTTTTCCTCTCCGAAAGCAACAGCAGGGAAGCTAAGAACAGAGCTAAGAGTGTCTCGTGGACTCAAGCACATGGCAGCCTGAGGAGGGAGGAACAGTGTCCACTCTACAGACATCGGGAGGAAGGCTGTGGAATCTAAAATGAAACTCAAACTCCCAGCCTGTGGGGTCTGGGCTGGCTCCGGGCCAAAGATACCTCTCTCTGTTCTAAGAGAAAGACAAGCGTATGCTCCCTGGTCCTTCCACAAGGACCTGGGAGCTATATTCTGTATATAGCAAGGTCCTGGCAGCTATATTGTGTGAGTCCTGGCAGCGGTGTTGGGTGGGTCCTGGCAGCTGCGTTGGGTGGGTCCTGGCAGTGGTGTTGGGTGGGTCCTGGAAGCTGTGTTGGGTGGGTCCTGACAGTGGTGTTGGGTGGGTTCTGGCAGCTCTATTGTGCAAGTTCTGGTGTTGTACAGGACCTCTGGTGTTGAGACAGAGCACTGTGGCCAGCTGTGTGTAAACTCAGAGATCACTGTGACTGAGTGTACAAGTACTGCAACCTGGTGTGCAACCCGGTGATGGCCACGCCTGCAGATGCATCTCCGCCATCCTCAGCAGTGACAGGAAGGAAAACTACCTAAGTGGGGTCTCTGCCAAGGCGTCGGCTTTCCTACTGAGTTTGGCTCTCATTCTGTTCAAAGCTTTAAATTACCCTTGATACCAAGACATGGAAAAAAAAAGAAAAAAGATGGTGGAGCTCAGGTGCCGGGGGCTGAATTTGGGTGGGTTATATGCAAGGAACGTGTCCTACCTGCTGCACTATTTCTCCGGCCCCGAAATGAAATTCTTACCTGGAAGAATGAATCGTGTGACTGATGGTCACGACATAGCCAGCTCCTCCGACATCTAAGTAAGGGCCAGTGAGAGAAATCAGGCCGGGGTTAGCGACGGCGTGCAGGTACCTGGAGAGAACAGACTTCCGTGTCAGTCTAGGGTGCAGTAACTACCCGACACCGCGGAACGATCACGACTGTGTTACTCTAAACATTTTTATTGCAAACTGTGCACATGTAACGTGGGCATCTATGGGATTTCCATGGTTCTTCTCTGGGGTGGGGGTGTTCTATGAAGTGCTATGGGGCCCATGGCCACTCCCAGAGATACTCAGTACGTTTTGTCTTTATGGGGGGTGCCCACTGAGCAGTGCTCAGGGCTTACTCCTGGCTCTGTAGTCAGAGGTCACTCCTGATGAATTCAGCGATCGCATGGAGTGCTGGGGATCAAATCCAGGTTGGCTGCGTGCAAGGTGAATGCCCTATCTGCTGTCCTATGTATGGTTCTGGCCTCCTGGCTGGCAGTTTTGTCACACCATCCAGGGGTGTGACACTGCTTTGGTCCTGAGGGGCAAGGGCCCACCCACACGAGCTTAACAGGGCTCCGTCTGGTAATGCTCAGGAGGCCAGATGGTGTTGGGGAACCAAACCTGGGTCGAGGCTTGTGCCCTAACTAGCCTGATCCTTACCTTCTACATCTTACAGTTCACCAACACAGGGGATTAAGAAATCTTGAAATTCTGGGGGCCAGAGTGATAGTACAGCAGGTAGGGCATTTGCCTTGTACATGACCGACCCAGGTTCGATCCCTGGCACCCCATATGGTCCCCTGAGCACCGCCAGGAATAATTCCCGAGTGCAGAGTGAGCAGGAACCCACCCCCCACCCCGGCCCCCAGCATCTCTGGGTGTGGCCACCAAACAAAACCAAAACCAAATCCAAAAAAAGAGAGAAATTCTGAAATTCTTTTCAAAGAGGCACCAAGCGGCCGGGAGACTGCACAGAGGTCAGGGTGCACGAGTCATACGCCTGACCAGGGTTTGACTCCCAGTACCTCACGGGCCCCTGAGCTTCACCACGACCCCCGGGAACCACAGCACTCCAGCAGCACCGCGTCCTGGGGCCGTCACATAGAAGGCTGGACTTAGCTGGTCAAGATACCCTGGACCCCCTAAATGCCACTTTAGAGGACCTCCCCCTCCCCCTCCCACAGAAATATAAGGCACTGAACTCAGTATAAAGGTGAGCTTTCAAGAAATTCCAGTGTGTAGCTGCTTTACAGGCTAAAATAAGAAGAAGAAAATAATCACTGGAACGAAACGAATATGTCGGCACTTAAAAATGCTTCCTTAGTAGACAGAATGAGTGACGAGGCAGGAACTGGAGCTTACAGCCCAAGGAATTCAACGTCTGGGTACAGACGACCGCCAACTATACACACTACCTGCTCTGGTTTTAAAAACCAGAGGGAAAAGAAAACCTCAAATGCAAAGGTGCTTTAGAATTCAGGCATATCATGTTTTAAAAATAAGGTCAAATATTTGTAAGTTATAATTTGATGCTCCAACTCTGTGCAGGGAAATCCAATCTAAACTATGGGGATTCTGCACACAGGTATTAAATGAAGGCCCCAGGAACGGACATGGTTTAACTGTGAGCTTTAGAGTTTAAAAAATTTTCATTTTTTTTTTTTTTAGGAGAGGCCACACCTGGCAGTGCTCAGGGCTTCCTCCTGGTGGATTTGGGGGGACCATATGGGATGCTGGGGATTGAACCCGGCTCGGCTGTGTGCAAGGCAAGCGCCTTACCTACTGCATTACCACTCTGCCCCCCCCAGTCTCAAAATTTCAGCAAGGAGGTAAAAACACAGCAGACAAAAGAAAACCACAGAGCAGTTCCTAATAAGACATTGAAAAAAAAATTCAAAAACATGTTTTCACAGAAAGTATCTTCTTTCATGTGATTGCCTTAAGTTGCTTTGTTGCGTGCAGTTACCAAGTCTCTCCAGGGCTGGGGGTCGTGGTGGGGGGGGGTGTGTGGAGGGGCGGGAGGGCAACCTTTGATAATGGAAGCCCCGAAAAGACTCACCATTGTCTCCTAGTGGGATCAAATGCTTTGTCCATGAGGGAGCCCGGGTAAATTCTGAGGACACCATTGGGCGTTGCTATGTAACGGCGGACAATGTACGGGTTCAGGCTACTCATTTCCATCTGTGTCATCCATTCATCTGTGACGTGGCTGGTCGCCATGACTTCATTCCTGACAGAGAACTGAGAGACAAAGGGAGACGTAGCAGGGATCCTTTAAGACTCTTGAGAAGAGATCGGCTGGCGGGCGGCCCTTCCCCGAGCTCCCTCGCAGGGAGGCCAAGCTCAATTGCTTCTCAGAAAAATCTTCCCCAGCAGATGGACACGGCCAAACGTGGTGAAAATGAAAGCTGACGGAGACCGTCAGGGGCTGTGGGATTCACTCCATTGTTCGGCCGCGCCGGGCCTTCTGTGTTGAAGGGGGCCGTGGTGCAGAATCTTACGAGCGAGTCCGAATCGGAACACACACACAGACCCTGGCTCACACCTCTGCACTCCCTACATTTGAGCCTTTCCATCTTGTCTGACAGGAGGGGCACTACTTTTCTCTGGGAGGGGGAAAAAAAAAGCTGAGAGCATTTTCCTGAAGTCTAAATCACACCCCACCTACCTCTGCAACGGGCCACCCGCCACTAGCCCTGGTGCCTCAAACACTCTTTGTGTGGGTCGGCCCAGGCCCTAATCCTAATCCGCCAGAGGGGTCACTGCTGACGGCCCCCGCCAGCCCCTGCTGGGCCACACACCCTGTCTCTCTGGCTCTGGGGAGCTGGGCTGACCACTTCAAAGGCGCCCGGCCCCCAACGCCCCCGGGAAGGGGAAGCGCGAGGCGGGCCCCCGGGCCGGTGCTCACTTTGAGGCCCGGGTTGGCGATGAGGCGGGTGTTGTCGCTGAGGTAGGCGGTGTAGTGCTCCACCATGCGCTTCGTCTCCGGCTGGCTGAGGTGTTCGTAGGGGGAGGAGAAGCTGCCGGCCGACAGCATGACGGTGGGACTTTCTGGAAGAGGACAAAGCAGGTCTGAGACCCCCCCGCAGTGCCCCCAGAGGCGTGAAGGCGCGGGCTCTGCCCAGCTGTCCCTGGGACAGGGGCTTCAAGAGGAGCTGGAACGGGGGCTGGAGTGATAGCACAGCGGGTAGGGCGTTTGCCTTGCATGCGGCCAACCCGGTTCGAATCCCAGCATCCCAGATGGTCCCCTGAGCACTGCCAGGAGTAATTCCTGAGTGCAGAGCCAGGAGCAACCCCTGTGCATCGCTGGGTGTGACCCAAAAACAACAACAACAAAAAAGAGGAGCTGGAATGAGGAATGAGGGAAAGAAGCCCAAGTGCAGATACACGTCAACATGTGGGCGACTGAGGGCCGGGGTGCGGGGAGGACGTTGGCCTTGCCCGCGGCCGACCCAGGTTCGATCCCCGGCATCCCATATGGTCCCCAGAGCACCACGGGGAGTCATTTCTGAGTCCAGAGCCAGGAGGAATCTCTGAGCATCACCAACTGTGATCCAAAAAAAGCCAAAGAAAAGCAAAGAAGCAAACAAAACCCCACCTAACCTTGCCGGTGACGCCAGAGTTCCAGAGAGGGGCCCACGCTGGTGACAGGAAACCCAAGCTGAGGGCGGAGTTCGGGCTTCATTCCCCAAACCAGGGTTTTGCCACCCTTTTCGGACCATGGCCCGCTTCCCATCTTGCTGCCTCCCTGCGCCCCCTCCCCTACTGGTTGCCCCCCCACCCCCCGCCTTCCGCAATGGCTCCCCACTGAGGCCAGTTTCATTTGTGGCCCCTGGGAGTATCTCGGGATCCCTGCAGGTCCTCTGAACACAGAGCGCTTATGTGTATGTGGTGGGGGCCCGGGAGAACAGTTTCGGCTCTTAGGAATCACCTCTTGGGGACCCTGCTTTGATTTTTGTTTCTCTCCTTAGCCTCAATCCCAGTTTAATGTAAAAAAAAAAAAAAAAAAAAAAAAAAAGCTGTTTCTTTTGGACTGGTTGGCTCTCCCCTCCTTCCAGCACCCTTGCTGGTTTCCAGAGAACGGCCCATCCTTAGAGGAAACACCAGCAGCATCTCTCCTCTCAGAGCCCCAAACACAGCAAGATGCAGGCAGGTCCGACATTTGCACCCCGAACTGGCCAGATGTGCATAGAACATCATTAAAAAAAAAAACCCAAACAAAAAAATAAAATAAAAAAATACACTGATCTTGGGGCTGGAGCAATAGCACAGCGGGTAGGGCGTTTGCCTTGCACGAGGCTGACCCGGGTTCGAATCCCAGCATCCCATACGGTCCCCTGAGCACCGTCAGGGGTAATTCCTGAGTGAAGAGCCAGGAGTAACCCCTGAGCATCACCGGGTGTGACCCCAAAAGCAAAAAAAATTATAATAATAATAATAAACTGATCTCCGGGGTGGGTTTGGGGGTGGAGGCCCGGGGCCGCGTTACCGAGGGTCGCCAGCTGTTTGAAGTGCAGACAGGCGCTGGGCTGCCCCAGGAGGTCCAAGCGGTGGTAGAGCAGCTTGCTGCTCGGGACGGTGTTGAGATTCTTCAGCTGTCTGACAGGGATTTCCGGTTGTATCACAACAATGCAGAGAATGAATGAAGTATCTTGCACCTGGAAAAAAAAAAATGGGTAAGGGAATGCAGAGCATGACAACGGGCAGAATAGAGAACATGCCATGGCAAGGGAGGACAGTTTCCGTTTCTTTCTCAGCTGGAAGGAAATGCACGGGTGAGACACAAAATCATGGTGCTAATGAGAGGATTAGAAAAAGTCCTTGGAACTGTGACGTCCTTGTCCACTGAATAGTGGACCCATGGGCTGGAGCGATAGCACAGCAGGCAGGGCGTTTGTTTGCCTTGCATGTGGGCGATCCAGGTTCGAGCCCCAGCATCCCATACGGTCTACTGAGCACTGCCAAGAGTAATTCCCAAGAGCAGAGCCAGGAGTAACCCCTGAGCATCACAGTGTGACCCCCCCACCCTCCCCACCAAAAAAATAGTGGACCCAGGGCTGGAAAGGTAGTTTAGCAGGTAGGGCACTTGCTTTGCACACAGCTGACCCGAGTTTAATTCCTGCCACCCCATATGAGCCCCCAAGCACCACCAGGAATAATTTGTGAGTGCAGGGCCAGGAGTAACCCCTTTGCATTGCCCAGTATGGCCTCAAAACAAAATCAAACAAATAAACAAACAATAATAGTGGACCCAGCCTACAACAGGCTAAAGAATACACTTATTTCTGTTTAGGTTTGAAACACATTTTTTTTTGTGTTTGTTTTTGGGTCACACCCGGCGATGCACAGGGGTTACTCCTGGCTCTTCACTCAGGAATTACCCCTGGCGGTGCTCAGGGGACCATATGGGATGCTGGGATTAGAACCCGGGTCGGCCGCGTGCAAGGCAAATGCCCTACCTGCTGTGCTATCACTCCAGCCCCCTGAAACACATTTTAAGAAACTGCATCGTGGACTTGTGCAGCGAGCGTTTTACAAGTTATCTCTATTGAAAGCCAGTGTGAAGCCACACTTTGGAGAAGTCAGCAGCAGATTCTGGCGTATTCATTCCACTCCCTACCAACCACACATTTGATTCTTGGTTGGAGCTGACCAGGATCTCGGACACGTGGAAAAGCACCAACCCTACAAAGCCCCTCACTGCTTCATCATGTCAGACCCTGGATGGTGTATGTGCTGGAACTTCGTCTAACAAATGCCTACTAATGAGGCCTGGGGGGCCCCTCCCAGTGGTCCTCGGCCAGCTGACCCGAGGGAGGACATGCTGCCGTCTGGGCCTCTCGGCGTGGAGAATACCAGAGTCACACCCAGTGGATGTGGTGCCGGGGTCAAACCAGGAAGTGGCTGCCGACAAGGCAAAGGTTCTCATCTCTGTGCTATCTCCGTGGCCCACGGGTACTTCCCAGCTCACAGTGATCCTAGAAATGGATGCCTGAGTAGACTTTGATGGGAAAGATATCACCAAAGAAGCCAGAGCCAAGTCTAGCTACTCCGATTTAAATATACAAGAAAAACTCAAGTTCTCCAAGGAGACAGATGGAAACTATTTCAGAAATGGTTTGTAAATAAATCAAGGGCGTGATAGCCGGCTTCGTTGAATTAAAGGAAAGTCGGGGGAAAAAAGAAGCTGAAAGGATTGACTTCTTGAGCAAAACTCACTTTTGGAATGAGGTGGGTTAGAGCTAAGGGGAATTCAGGGTTTATGTGGAATCATCCTGAAAACCGAAGATATGCACATTTTCCTGGCATCGCGTTCAAGTCTGCTGCCAGGTTTACTCAATTAGATTAGCACCTGAATCCTCTTCTTCCGCCGGGCACACTAGGGAGGGGACAGTTCTGGAACAGACTTGAACGTCTCCCCTTTCCTGTCACTCAGAATCATTCTTGGAGTTGCTTCTGCTAAGTGTTGCCCATCCTCAAAAGAACCCGAGACAAAATCTTGGCCAGAACCACCAGAGGGTCATTTTGTAACTGGATCTATTCCGGAAGAGGAAATAAAGTTAGACTAAGCTTCCCCAAGCAACTCACTCCACTAGTCCTTAGCTAGGAAACAAAACCAGTTTCCAAAAGGGTCCTTAGAAGCCTGGCTAGCCGGAAACCCATAGCGCCAGCTCTTAGGAGCTGGACACTCCCAGACACACAGGCCAGGACTGGAAAGTTATTGTCACTGGATGCCCAGAGGACTCAGCTTCTGCAGGAAACCACCCCTGTGAAATGCAAGAGTGTTAGGGTATCTTTGCTGGTCGATTCTTCCTCTGGTCCCAGCAAACAGCCTCCTCAAATGCCATGAGACAAACTGAGCTTACACACAGGAAGTGTGTGTGTGTGTGTGTCTGTGTGTGTGGGGGGGTAGTCTTTCGCAATGCTAACATAATCTCTCATTATTTTATTTTGTTTATGTGATTTTTTTTTTGGGCACACCCAGTGGTGCTCAAGACTTACTCCTGGCTCTGTGCTTAGGGGACCATATGTGATAACATTCAAGACAAAAGTTGTGCCTTTACCTGCGATATTATCTCTCCATCCCAGTAATCTCTGAATTAAGATTTAAATTCTTTCATATAAACAGATCACTAGGACTGCTGTACCTATGGATACTAAGTGGTTTGGCAATTATTTCCCCCATAAATTAAGTCTACGTGGGTTGTAATTAGTGGAAGAAGCCACTGTATTCCTTGGAACAAGTGTACCCACTTGCTCCCTGCAAGGACATAAAGAGAGCTTAAAAATTATTTACCCCTATTGCTGGGTAACCAGGTAAGCCTCTTAGTCATTAATCTCATGATGGATTGTCATTTTTCCCCCCACCTAAGGGCAATCCATTTGATGGTTTCAGAACACTCAGAATGTAAATTATTTCACAAGTAATCACTCTCTAAAGGTTGATCTGGTAGCACAGCGGGTAGGGCGTTTGCCTTGCATGCAGCTGGCCCGGGGTTCGATTCCTCCGTCTCTCTTGGAGAGCCTCACAAGCTACCGAGAGTATCCCGCCCACACGGCAGAGCCTGGCAAGCTACCTGTGGTATATTCGATATGCCAAAAACAGTAACAACAAGTCTCACAATGGAGACGTTACTGGTGCCTGCTTGAGCAAAGCGATGAGCAACGGGATGACAGCGATACAGTAAAAAGTTGATCTGATCACCTCCATTTGGTTAAGCTGAGTCAGTGGAATTTGCCAGAATTACCAAAGAAAAAACATTTTTGAGGGGAAGCTGGGGGAAGAAGAGGGGTTGGGACACATCAGTAGTGCTAAGGGCTTACTCCTGGCTCAGTGCTCTGCGTGCTAAAGTGCCAACCACGGGCAGTCTCGTGGAAGGCACAAGCACCTTATTAATCCCTATATTATTTCTCCATTTGGGGCCATACTCTGCTGTGCTCAAAGTGAACTCCCAGCTCAGTGCTCAGGGACCACTCCTGACAGGTCTTGGGAGACCTCCGGGGTGCCGGGGATCAAATCTGGGCCAGCCACGTGTAAGGCAAGTGTCCTGCAGCTGCTGTAAGATTGTTCTGTTCTGGCTCCTCACGAAGATTCTTTCTTTCTTTCTTTCTTTCTTTCTTTCTTTCTTTCTTTCTTTCTTTCTTTCTTTCTTTCTTTCTTTCTTTCTTTCTTTCTTTCTTTCTTTCTTTCTTTCTTTCTTTCTTTCTTTCTTTCTTTCTTTCTTTCTTTCTTTCTTTCTTTCTTTCTTTCTTTCTTTCTTTCTTTCTTTCTTTCTTTCTTTCTTTCGTTACACCCTGCGATGCACAGGGGTTACTCCTGGCTCATGCACTCAGGAATTACTCCTGATGGTGCTCAGAGGACCATATGGGATGCTGGGAATCGAACCCAGGTCAGCAGCGTGCAAGGCAAACGCCCTCCCCGCTGTGCTATCGTTCCAGCCCCAAGAGACTTTCTTTCTGAGATGCTCATGTTAAATTATTCCCTGTATATGTGGTCTTAGAAAGGCCCACGGGCCAGGGATGCGTCCCAACAGAACTGCACTTGCCTTGCATGTTTGAGGCTAATAGTTCAATTCCTAGCACTACCAAAAAACAAACAAACAAACAAAAAAAAACCCTCAAAACCCAAGAAAATCCAAAACAAACAACCTTAAACAAAATCTTGCCTTGCACACAGCTGACCCAGTTTGATCCTGAACACCCCCAAGAGATCCCCGAGCACAGAGCTCAGAAGCCCTGGGTACCACCAGGTGTGTCGCTTCCCCCGAAAAGACCTCTCCAAACCCCTTCCCCCACCCCCCCGAAATACGCTATTTCTCAGGATATAAATGAGCCACTTTCAACCAGAATAAGCTTCCAGAGAGAAATAACCTCCACTTCAAATTAAAAATTCCCCATTTTTTTCAATTAAGATTTCTGATGCTGGTTTACAATTTCTGGTACAAAAAAAGTGAAACAATATATGAATATAAATAAAAGGGCCGGTGGCATAATTATTCTTTTCTGTTTGTTTTAGGGCCACGTCCGGAGGTGTCTCAGGGATCGATCCGGGTGGTGTCTGGGGAACCAAACGCAGTACCAGAGATGGAACCAGGGTGTAAAGCGAGCACCTGACCCCCTGCACTATCCCTCCAGCCTCTATGGAGTCATTCTTAAAGACATCCAAAAAATGGGCTGACCCCAAATTTCAAAGCAAACTGGACCTTCCTCCAATCTGTACCACGTTCCACAATATAGCGACAGCCTGTAAAGTCATTAAGCCTCTGAAATGGTCTCCCTTATGATTCTGTGGCTTCTGGATCCCTTTTAGAGATCCTGATGCCATATGACACTCCAGGAAGCAAGAAAGCTCGGGGCAGAGAGTAAAGTGAAGACCGTGGGCAGGGGCCAGGGAGATGGCACAGCGTTTGTTCTGTTTTGGAACCACACCCAGCAGCACTCAAGGGACCTCCTACCACCTTCTGTGGTCCAGGGATGGAATCCAACGCCAGGTGAGCACCTTACCTGCTGTACTATTGCTCCAGTCCTCCTAATCCAGCACCCGTTTATGATGAAAACTCTCAGCAAAATGGGAATTAAAGGAACTTTCCTCAATATAGTCAAAGCCATCTACCACAAGCCTACGGCAAGCATCATCCTCAATGGGGAGAAACTAAGAGCCTTCCCTCTAAGATCAGGGATGAGACAAGGATGTCCATTCTCACCACTTCTGTTCAATATAGTACTGGAAGTACTTGCAATAGCAGTCAGGCAAGAAAAAGATATTAAGGGCGCCCAGATAGGAAAGGAAGAAATCAAGCTCTCACTATTCGCAGATGACATGATACTATATTTACAGAACCCTCAAGCCTCTATCAAGAAGCTCCTAGAAACAATACACTTGGATAGCAAAGTCACAGGCTATAAAATCAATACGCAAAAGTCCATAATAGCTTTCCTATATGCAAATAATGAGAGAGAAGAAAGGGATATAAAAAAATACAATTCCGTTCACAGTTGTGCCTCAGAAAATCAAGTACATTGGGTAGGACGTTTGCCTTGCACACGACCAACCCGGGTTCAATTCCCAGCATCCCATATGGTCCCCTGAGCACTAGCAGAAGTAATTCCTGAGTGCAGAGCCAGGAGTAACCCCTGAGCATTGCCGAGTGTGACCCAAAAAGCAAAAATAGAAAGAAAAAAGAAAGACAACCAATCACTTTCAAATACCAACAAGGCCCCTGGCCTGGCCCTGCAGAGAGGCGCGGCCCCCACTCACCATTTTCCAGGCGTAGCTCACGTTGTAGGCCTCCTTCCCAGCTTCCCGCAGCTTGCTGATGTGCCAGGACAGGGACGAATTGACCGGCACGGCAATGATCTGGCTGCCCAGCGGGAGGCTGCAGGTGCGAGAGGGAACAGAGATGAGGCCAGTGAAAGCAGGAAGGTGCTGGGAGTCAGGGTTCCCTCCTGACCCCAAAGCCACGAAGCTCAAGGCTCTGAATTGTGCAGGAGACTTTCCGGCCATAAAGCCTCCTCTCACCTCTACTCTCAAAACCGTTCCTGCTCTCCTGACGCTCTGCTCCTTCCTTCTGATTCTTTCCCGAGACAAACCTCCCTCAAATCCCTCAGTCGCTGATTTACAACCCGTAGGTACAGGGGACCCCCAGGCAGCTGGGCTGGGAAAGGCTGCATTTGCCCGTTTATGAACCAGGAACACACATGAGCTTTCCAAATAGTCTTCTGGGCTCGGTCCTCAACCCAACCTTGCCTTTTGCAAACACTTTTCAAAACTGGCATAAACAGAACTTTTTTTTTTTTTTTAATTTCAAGAGTGAAAGAACATGGCGCCATTCCAAAGCTGATATGAACACAGCCCTTGATTTACAAGACGTTCTGCTCAAACCACAGTTCGGAGAGCCCTTATCTTGGATACAAACACAATGTTGGCTACTGATCATAAGGGGAAACGATGCCTCTACTTGCGAGCTCATTAAAATGACGAATATGCTTGTTCCCTCTCCCATCATCGCCGTTCCTAGTTGACCTAGATGGGTATCTCTTCTCGAAGCAAAACCAAACCATCCCGACCCCTCCCGTTCGCCTTACCTGAGGATGTTTTGCCGCACCAGCTCAAATTTGGGGATATTTTCGTAGTGAATGATGTCAGTATGAAGAGGAGGCTCTGAGAGTAAGTAGGGCCTGGTAAGAGATGGATGCATGAGGGTATATCCTGAAACAAGAAAAGGAAGTTACACGCCATGGGGAACATGTAGGAAGCACAGATTCTAATCAAGAGCCCGTCAGAGATTTGCAACGTGGGCTCTTCCAGGATGCTGGCCCAGAATGCAATCTCTTAGCTTCTAAGTTATTGTCCAATCAAAACAAAATGTATTTTATGGGTTCTTGTTTTTTTTTTTTTTCCAGAAAGCTATTGAAGTATAGGGAGATGTCTTAAATTAGTCAACATCTGTCTAATCAAGAATATTCTGGCAGAACCCGGTTCAACCCTGGCACTACATATGGTCCATCAAGCACAGAGTCAGGCATGCATGATCCCTGAACACCAACAGGAGTAGGTGGGCCCTCAGTGCCACTGAGTGTGGCCCAAAAAGCAAGACAAACTTTTCTGGAACAATAAACGGAAATGGAGATTCAAACTAAGCTGTGCCTGCCCCAGGGGGTCCCTTTTCCTAACTTCACAGGGCCCCCGTGTAAGCAGACAGCAGAAACCTGGGTTGGAGCATGAATCCAGTAGTTGGGGAATACAGACAAAATTAGAACCAAGGGAACTGAAACAA
Source organism: Sorex araneus (assembly GCF_027595985.1). Classification (NCBI taxonomy): domain Eukaryota; kingdom Metazoa; phylum Chordata; class Mammalia; order Eulipotyphla; family Soricidae; genus Sorex; species Sorex araneus. The sequence goes on from NC_073306.1 coordinate 11,658,047, forward strand.
GCATAACAAACTAATAAATGACTATTGTAAAAGGTGAGAAATTGATGTGAGATGTGTGTAAGTGGGGGAGGGAGGCTTGGGTCTGTGTTGGTGCGCTCATCTACATGCACAATGATGGACACTTTGGATGGCTAAGGGTTTTTTTTTTTAAAAAAAAAAGAATATTCTGGCAGGGGGGTGATGGGGGCGCAAGATGCAGGAGTTCAAAGCTCACAGATCCTGCATGCCCGGGTCCAGGTTTGATCCAGGCGTTACATGGCCCCCGAGTAATGCCAGGAGAACACCCCACAAATCGAGCTGGGTGTGGCTCCAAAACGAAACAAAGCCTGCAGCTGGGGTGTATGTACGTGGTGTCTGCAAAGAGTGCTCATAGCGTTACAGTGCAAGCTTCACACGGACTTCGGGGTACCACAGGGTCCCCTGAGCACACCAAAATACATCAACAGAGGGAAATGTCCCATTTACGCATCGTGCCATCCTCAAGTCTAATGGCCTGTTTAAAGCTACCAACACACAACGGTGTAGACTCATTCATTCCAGCACTCGACAAAGGCACAGGGCTAGTCACGACAGGTTGGTGCCGACTCGCTTCCGCCCACTTGCTGGGTACGGGCGTTGGCACTCTCCAGATTGGCGAGGGAGAAAGCCTTCCTTCGCTACCTTTGTCATCGATGAGAAACGTGTAGGAAGCCAGGGAGTCTTGGTAATAAGTCACGTCTTCAAGGATGTAAGCCAGGTTCACGTCCACACCCACGATCCCCAGAAGGAGGTTTCCAAAATAACAGGGTTTGCTCACGGTCATGATTAAACCTATGGGATAGAACCAAGGACAAGAATCACCAAGACAGGCAGAGAAGGCTCTGGACAGAGGTGGGTGTGGGCCTGAACAAAACAAAAGGACAGATACGTATTGAAGGGGGGTTTCAGGGGCTCAAGAGAGGGCACGGCAGGTAGGGCGCTTGTCTTGCATGTGGCCACCCTGGGTTTGAACCCTGGCATCCCATCACTCTGAGCGCTGCTGGGAGTGCCCCCTCCGCAAACCCAACAAACCAAACAATGATTTTGAAATGTCTTTTGGGGCCAGGCTGAGGGGCTTAAGCACAAGCTTTGCATGCAGGAGCCCCAGATTTGATCCTGGAACCACATGGTTCCTTGCGTGCCCCCAAAAGCATGCGAGAGGACTCTATTTGGGTACCCTATGACAACTGGGCTATAAGAGATGGGAGCAAGGGCTGTGAGGACAGGACGGGCAGAAGCCCTCATGGCCACACCCCCAGACTTTCATCTAAGACTAAACCCAAGAGAAACAGACGGGCAGAACTCAGGCTCCCTTCAGATCCCCATTCTCCCCCTGGTATCTTGAGAACCAGCCTGAAAGAAAGGACACGGGCTCATCCCACTTCTTGGGGGTCCATTTGAACCGCAGAGCATCCCCTGGGAGCAGGAAAGGGACCCTACGTGGACATTATGTGGAACAAGCCATCACCCCTCTTTCTGCTTGTACTCTTTCTTCACCCTGTGGAAGCTTCTGGTGAAAGGGTGGCGAGGGCGGGGTCCCACTGGGGGAGTCAGGGCCAGGGGCCTCTGCAAACCGCCATTGGAGACACACAGAAATCCAAACATATGTTCTTGCAGGGAATTCAACAGACCAGAGGACACATCCTGGACACCCAGGTCAGGATTCACACGACAGGCCCCGAGGACTAGACTTTAGGGGACCTCCACCACCAGGAAACCAAAGTTCACACACTCAGGATTGCTCTCTGGTGGAAAAGTGAATCCAGCACCGAGCGTTCCCTCCCAACACCACTTCTGGTGACAGAGGAACTGCAGGCTCCCAGGTGTCTGGGCGGGAACCAGCTGCTAGTCAGTCTTCGTTCCCATGATGCTTTGTGCCTGTTTATCTCTGACCAGATCTGAACTCTGTTGAGGGAGGGACATTGGGGGTGACTCATTGCTGCCTGACATGGCATTTGGTTGGCACTCAGCAGTGTGGGCTAAATGTGTACATGTTACTTGCACTTAAATCTTAGAGCCATTTTTTTTTTTCTTGGTTTAATGCTTGGGGATCAAACCTCAGGTCTTAACACACGCAAGACAAGTGCCCTAATGCTGAGTCATACACTCTCTGCTGTTATTTTCTTCCTTTCTTTTTTTTTCTTAAATTTTTTTACTGAATCACTGTGAGATAGACCCTTACAAAGTTGTTCTTGATTGGATTTCAGTCATCCAGTGTTCCAACACCCATCCCTCCACCAGTGTACATTTCCCAGCACCAGTGTCCCCAGGTTCCCTCCCATCATCCCCACCCCCCATCCCCTGCCTCTCTCTCTCTCTCTTTCTCTCTCTCTCTCTCTCTCTCTCTCTCATTGTGGTTTGCAATATTGATACTGAAAGGTTATCAAGAATATCCCTTTCCCTACTTTTAACCCTCAGATCTTGTCCAGCGTGATCATTCCCAGCTATTCTTGTCACACTGGTCTCTTCTCTCCCTTATCTACCCTCATTCCCCTCCTCCCTCCCTTGTGGCTAGATCCAACCACTGTGCTGTCATTTTCTTATGAAAAGAAATCACTCGTCCCAAGGTGGGAACTCCTGCTCTGTATTCATCTGCAGGATTTGCCCAGAAATAGGAATGACAGCAATGGCCTACGCACGGCCGCCACATTCCTTCTTTAGAGAAACTGTTTTGACCTATTTTTAAAGAAAACATTCTCTTTCTAGGCCTGTTACTTTAAAACTCTAAGAGGTTTCGATGAATAGCTGCATTTGCGAGAGTTCCTAGCTGACGGATATAAAACCATATGAGGAATAAAACCTCATATGGTCAACGTGTCTCTCTGGCTGGCAACTAGCTACCACTCCAGTCTCATCTGTGTAGGGCAAGAGAGAAGGGCGGGGGAAAAAGCACAAAAATGATTACAAAGTGGAAGGGAAGGCGAGGATTTTACTTTTACTCAGTACATCCTGATGGCCAGCTGCTATTCTAGATATCTTACATAAATCAGTGCATTTCATCTCTACCACAGCCTTGAGGGAAATGCTATTTTCCCTATTTGATAGGTCAGGAAATTGAATCATGGAAAGGTTAAGAATTTTCTCCAACAGACTGTGGGTTAAGTTGTATTATAAGGAAGATGATCATAGTAACACAAATCATCAAAGTAAAATGAATAGCACTGTAGCACTGTCATCCCATTGTTTATCGATTTATTTGAGTGGGCACCAGTAACGTCTCCATTGTGAGACTTGCTGTTACTGTTTTTGGCATATCAAATACGCCACGGGCAGCTTGCCAGGTTCTGCCGTGTGGGCAGGATACTCTCGGTAGCTTGCTGGGGTCTCTGAGAGGGGCGGAGGAATTGAACCCGGGTCGGCTGCGTGCAAGCCACTGTGCTATCGCTCCAGTCCTTTTACGTTGGTATAGTGGTGAGCAAAGTAAAATAAATAGGAAAAATAAAGTGAGAGCCGTAAATATTATTGAGAGGCATGCAGGCACTAAAATATCATATAATCTTAATACCTTGAAAGGTTTATTAAAGAATGTTATTAGATTTGAAACAGGGGAAATTTGAATCCCATTTCAAATACTATATTGAAATAATAAAATATAATAAAATATAATGACATGACCAAGTAATGATGTAAGTGGAAGGCTGGGATTTCCATACTCCTCCCATGCCAAGTCTATATATATATATTTTTCTTTTTTGGGTCACACCTGGCGATGCACAAGGGTTACTCCTGGCTCATGCACTCAGGAATTACCCCTGGTGGTGTTCAGGGGACCAGATGGGATGCTGGGAATCGAACCCGGGTCAGCTGCGTGAAAGGCAAACGCCCTACCCGCTGTGCTATCGCTCTGGCCCCTCCAAGTCTATATGTGTATGAAGATACATGTTGCTTTGCCTTTAAGGCTGACTCCCAAGCACTTTGGAGTTTTACTGACCAGCCTCTCTGCAGAGTTACTCTTCCTTTCTCATTCACCAACTTTTTTTTTTTTAATTCTTTTATTGAATCACCATGTGGAAAGTTACAAAGCTTTCAGGTTTAAGTCTCAGTTATACAATGCTCAAACACCCATCCCTTCACCAGTGCACATATTCCACCACCAAGAATCACGATCATTCACCAACTTTTGGAGCCAGGGGAATCCTAACAAAACTCCCTGGTAGTCTCTGATGCCCACTGAGCCTAGGGCAGTGAGGAAGGAAAGGGCCAGGTGATGCTCTCTAAAACTCTGTCCGAGCAGATGATGGCAGGGATGACACAACCTTCTAACAAGCGACGGGCTGCTCCCGTGTAAGTACTGGACAACAGTGCAAAGTGCCCGACGCGGTGGCCCCCTGCCCACTTCTCTTCCCCTTCTGTGGGAGGAAGTTTTCTCCAAACTCACCGTCTCCCATCTCGTCAGAGAAGGGGAGGCTAAAGACGGCTTCGTCGATCATGCGGTTGGGAAGGTTGGTGTAGAACCTGCCCACGGTGGTTTCCAGGTTACTCAGCTGGTTCAGCACCATCATGCTGCCCTTGATCACGGGCAAGGCCGTCCGGTCCGGGACCCCGTACTTCCCCGAGTTCTGCTCAGCCAGGTCTCTCAGGAAAGCCAGCTCTTTCAAACCAGTCACCCCATCTGAAAGGCGAAGTCACAGGGAAGGAACTGTAAAGCAGGATGCTGAGTCTTCGTACCGTAACTCTGCCACTCTCTAACGAAAGCATGCGAGAGGTCTCGCAATGCCCAAGAGATCTTCATGGAGAGAATATTGAGAATATTGGCTTGGCGGGGGGAGAGGGAGGAAGCCGGGGGGGGGGCGGGGGGGCAGCAGATACCAGTTCCTGTTGAGAAACAAAGCCAGAGGGATGGTCTTTCCTGAAGTGAGCGGGCGAAGGAATTCTTTAAAAGGCCATGATGAGAAACACATGAGTGAAGAAAGGAGGCCTATTTTGCAAGGACCTATTCTTCCCTAACAGCGTAATTATTAAATCTCAATCATTTTTCTGCATTTAATACTTGAAAGCAAAAGCAATGCTTAACAAGTCTGTATTTAATTTAATTTGAGAAATTGTCAGCGTTTGGAAGGAGGGAGGTTTCCCATTTCATTTCTTTCCTCTCTGCGTATTAAGCATGAGTCCAAGTCACAGGCAACCGAAGAGTAGAACGATGGGTTGTATCTAGTGACGGGCCCAAACCCGGCTGCTTTAAGCTCATTTTAATTACAAAGGGTTTCATGCTTGATATTGTTAGGATAATGCTGGATTCGATATACTTGATGTCTAGTTTTTCCTTTAGACGGTTTCAAAACCTTTGTCAGAGATTTAAGCATTCTGGCTTGTATTCTTCCACAACATCTGCAATCTATAGCACAAAAATAAATTTAATAAATCTTTAAAAAAAATTGAGTTTGCTATTGTTGGAAAATAGTCAAAGGGATTAGTAACTGATCCCATATGGGTACCACTGTAAACAAACTCAAATTATTTCAGTCACTACTGAGTTTCTTCCAGTGGGTTTTTAAAGGTGGTTTTGCCTTTTGATTTGGCATTAAAAAGAATTTGAAGAGTTCCTGATTCTCCTTGAGACTTTATCATTCCTTAATAGAAAAGTGTATAATTCTGATACTTCCCATATAAATTCTTTTATTTTTTGCTTTTTGGGTCACACTCAGTGATGCTCAGGGGTTGCTTCTGGCTCTGTACTCAGGAATTACTACTGGCAGTGTTTGGGAGACTATATAGGTTGTCGAGGAGTGAACCGGGGTTGGCTGTGTGCAAGGCACACATGCCCTTTGTGCTGTCCTATCACGCCAGCCCCTTTCAGTATAAATTCTTAGAAATAAGATTTTCAATAATGTTTCAAAGAATATGAACTTTTGTTTTTTTTACTTTTTTGGGTCACACCCGGTGATGCACAGGGGTTACTCCTGGATCATGCACTCAGGAATTACTCCTGGCTGTGCTCGGGGACCATATGGGATGCTGGGATTCAACCCAGGTCGGCCGCGTGCAAGGCAAAACCCTACCCGCTGTGCTATTGCTCCAGCCCCAGAATATGAACTTTCTTAAAGAATTTCTTAATAATCTCTCAAAACTACTGTGTCAATCCACAAAATCACTGACAATATATAATTACTGCATTGTATTGCAAAATTTCTATGTCTAAAATTTTTATATTTAATTTTGGATGATTTAATAAATGTAAAAAGTATAAAAAATGCATAATTCTGTATGTTTTGTTTAATTTTTTCCTGCATCACACCTGCCTGAGCTCAGGGATCACTCCTGGCAGTGCCGGGGTAATCTTACATAGTGCCAAGTACAGAACCAGGGTTGGTGGTATGCAAAGCAACTGTCTTAATCTTCTGCCCCAGTGAACTATGTATTTCCAGCCTTAGACGTTTGTTTCTAAAGATGTGGCAGGACATAATGGATATCACTGATTTTGAATACACTGTGTTTTTTGCTTTGGGGCCACAGCCAGTGGTGCTCGGGGCTCACTCCTGGCTCTGTGCTCAGGAATCACTCCTGGCAAGGCTTGGGGAACCCTCTGGGGTGCCAGGGATTGAATTCCAGCCAGCTGCGAGAAGGGGCAGCGCCTACCCGCTGTGGTATCTCCGGCCCCTCTGATAACTGTCTTTAAGTATCTTAGACATTTGCTCCACTTGGGCAGAGTGAAAGGGGCACCAGGATGAGGTCACTGCACTCGTGGCTTGGGAACGGAGATTGTCAGGGAAGGGGGTGAGTGGGACCCCCCCAAAATCACACAGCCTGGAGACGGGATTGATTTCTACCTGTCTCCAGGTAGAAATCATAGAAGGGTTAAGCGCAGACCAACCCTCCGCAATAGACACGCTTCCTTGCGTTGTCACGGACCCCTCGGCAGCGCCAAATTTCGAAGAAGGAATGAACAAGAACAGAGACGAGACAGAGCGGTGGCCAGCGGAGCCATGTGTGTCCATCAGGACACACGTTTCATGTGAGGAAGAGTCAGACAGCAAGGACAGCGGGGAGGCGGTCGGGCTGGTCCAGCCTCAGCCTGGCCACAGCTGGAAACTACATTTCCCAGAATTCCCTTCCCGGTACGCTTCCGGGTGAAAGGTCGCCCAGAGGGGCAGGGCTGCCAGACAGGGAAGTTGGGGGCAGAGCTGGTGGGAGGCAGACAGAGACCCCAGAAGGCTCGAGCTTGACTGAGCGTGTCCTCTGGGTTCCCGCTGCTTTCCCAGCTGCCCAGCAGGGGCAGGTGCTTCCCCGTTCCAGTGCTCTCCATCACCGCACGCGCCCTGACTCCCATCACAAGCCCGAGGTTTCCCGGCGGGCTCTGCTGCCCCGGGAGCCGGGGGTCGGCTCTGCGGGGCGTCCTGGGACACGGAGCGGGAACGGTGTCTGCACAGATGGAAAAGAGGAAGGGGAGAGAAGGGGGGCCAGAGAGAGCGCGCAGAGGTGCCCACGCGCAGGCTCTCCTGTGCCAGCCCCAGACTCCATCCCTGGCACCGCCTGGTTCCCTGGACACTGCCAGGAGTGACCGGACCATCGAGCCCGGGGTCAGCCCCGAGGGAAGAGCCCCTGAGTACTGCTGAGCGTGGCCCTCAAAACAAAATAAATAATAATAATAATAATAATAATAAAACGAAATACACAGGGGCAGCACCAGTGCACGCAATATCCTGGGCGGAAGGGCCAGGGGCTAGAGAGACAGTGCCGGTTTGGGTCAGGTCTGGGCGTGAACCCAGATAGCACATGTCTGGGATGACCCCGCAGGCATAGAGCGGGTAGTAGCCCCGAAGCACCACTAGGTGTGGCTCCAAACACCCCTTCCCCTCAAAAAAATAAGAAAAAAAACAAAAAACAACACCAAACCCCAGAGATGGGATGGATGAAGCAAAAGGTGCTTCTGTACTGCCAGCCTGGACAGACCTTCAAATCCAAGGGGAGGAAGTGACCGCAGGCCACTACACTGGAGTCATCTCTATTGGCTGTCCACCAGGCCATCGGCTCCCCAGGGACAAGGAAAAAGCTTCGTGCAGCTTAACCCTCCCTGCGCTGGGCGCCCCTGTGTCCGTCCTCCCTTCCCTCCTCAGCCAGGAGACAGAGTAACGAGCACCCATGAGCCACACGGCAGGCGACTGTGTCCCCTCCTCCCCAGAGCTCGGGAGAAAGCCAGGCGGGAGGGTCTGTGCCCGAGAGGCAGCGGTTCTAGCAGGCGGGGGGAGGAGAGGTGTCTGTGAGGACAGGATTTCAGTGGCCCTGGCGTCACACGGAGTCCTCAGCAGCGCCGGGCCAGACGGGATCAGGGCCCAGGCCAGACCCACACACTTCTGACTCGGTAGTCACTGGGCACGGTGCTGGGAACCTGGACCAGGGCGTGGGTCTAGTTCAGCAGTGGCCACAGCGAGCCTGGCGGTGCCATCCCTTCTGTCTTGCTAGAGAGAGGGGAGACCTCGGGCATGGAGATGACTCCGAGCAAATGGCTCAAGGGACTGAGTGCATGTTCTGCCTTATTGTTTTTAGGGGGCGGTCACACCCGGCGATGCACAGGGGTCACTCCTGGCTCATGCACTCAGGAATTACGCCTGGCGGTGCTCGGGGGACCATATGGGATGGTGGGAATTGAACCCAGGTTGGCCGAGTGCAAGGCAAACATCCTATCCGCTGTGCTATTGCTCCAGCTCCCTGAGTGCGTGTTTTGGAAGGACTGAGTTTGCTCCCCAGTACTGCCTGGTTTTCCAGAGTTCCCACTGTGTGGGACCCCTGAACACTACCCTGGGCTCAACCAGGTATCACTGTATCACTATCACTGTCATCCCGTTGCTCAGCGATTTGCTCGAGCGGGCACCAGTAACGTCTCCATTGTGAGACTTGTTGTTACTGTTTTTGGCATATCAAATACGCCATGGGTAGCTTGCTAGGCTCTGCCATGCGGGACGGAGGAATCGAACCCGGGTCAGCCGCGTGCAAGGCAAACGCCCTACCTGCTGTGCTATCGCTCCAGCCCTGGGCTCAACCAGGAATAATCCCTAAAACAAAAGCCAGCAATAGGGGCTGGAGTGATAGCACAGTGTAGGTAGGACATTTGCCTTGCAAGCGGCCGACCCGGGTTCGATTCCCAGCATCCCATATGGCCCCCCCAGCAATGCCAGGAGTCATTCCTGAGTGCAGAGCCAGGAGTAACCCCTGTGCATTGCCAGGTGTGACCCAAAAATAAATAATTAAAAAAAAACCCAACAATAGAAAGACAACAATACAATTATTCTGAGGCCTTAAAAGGGATTCAGTAACTAGCCACCAGGTGGATACCCAGAGAAGGAAATGAGATTAGCCACTGTCACACAGCGTGCTGGTTCACGAGCAGAGCACAGACTCCTGGGCAGGGCATCACGCAGCCGATGCACAGAGACCTGCACCCTCCGAGGAGGGAGCCAGTCATGACCCGGCGGCATTGTCTGGGAATATACATGTATGACAGTAATTCGGGCTGGAGAGATGGCACAGGTCTAAGGACCTTGCCGAGCTGGATCCCTGGCACCGACTATGATGTCCCAAGCACCCCCGGGAGTGACCCCAGAACACTGCCAAACAGGGGTCTCCCTGCCGCTCCCCAAAGTAATTAAAACAGGAGAACCAATGTCCCAGCACCCCGTGACTCGGAGGGATCTCTTTGCCCTGCTTCCCTTCAACGCGGGGAAACCCAAGCGAAGGCGTTTCTGGGGGTTTCTCATCCTCTGGGCAAATCCTTACAGCAAGTGGACGGCAACTGTCCATGGGGGCCACTCCGCTCCAGGGGAAGAAGCCAGATGGACAGTGTGACGGGAGAGGCGGCCAGGAGGTGAACCCAGCACCTCGGGCTGCTGCAGAGCCGAAGGAGAGCAAGAGGCGAGGAGACGGAGCCGTGGGGAAGGCGGAGGCGCGGGCGGGGAGAGGCGTCCGCGGGGCCCCTGCACGGGCCCTTCAAAGCGCCCTCGCGGGGCTCTCTGCCCCTCTCTGAGAGCAGCCGACACTTAGGGGGAACTTTCATCTGCAAGTTCTGGCGCGCTGCCTACCGTTCATGAGGGCGTAGGTGAGGATCATTACGGAGTTGTTTAGGAGGCTATTTTCCTCGTTGATGACACGCAGCGTCGCCTTCTTATCTTCCTCCGGAGAGTCCTTTGATGTGGTGCCGGCGGACAGGTAGATGATGACCATGTCTGTGTCTGCACAGAAGCACACACAGGGTGGGTGTCAGTGTGGGCCACCCCCACTTCCCCGCCTGCCGCCAGCTCCCCCCGTGCCCTCCCGCCCCTCTGATGTCGCCGCTTTCATCTCCCCTCAGCTCGGGGGTGCCTCACTCTGCTCCTCCTCCACCTGCCCCGGGTCCCCTGTTGGGAGAAAAGGGGGCCACAGGCAGCCACCCCCGAGGGAAATCTCTGCTGCAAGAGAGGAATTCTGGCACTCAGAACTGCACAACCGGTCTTTGCCCAGAATATGCATTTGGGGGCCGCACAGGTGTCAATAAAATGGTGACTCTTGGAGGCCATCTGCAAGGAAGGGAGATTTTTTTTTTTCTTTTTGGGTCACACCTGGCGATGCACAGGGGTTACTCCTGGCTCTGGACTCAGGAATTACTCCTGGTGGTGCTCAGGGGACCATATGGGATGCTGGATATCGAACCCGGGTCGGACACATGCAAGGCAAACGCCCTACCCGCTGTGCTATTGCTCCAGCCCTGAGGAAGGGAGATTTTTCACTCCTATGGAAAGTGGCGCCAGATTTATGGGGGGTGGGGGTTGGGTTGGTTCCACTCTAAGTGATCCTTCAGGCTTACTCCTGACTCTGTGCTCAGGGCTCACTTCTGGTGGGGTTTGGAGCACCAGAGATGAGGCTAGGGATCAAGCCAGCATCGGCCTCATGCAAGAATTAACCTCCCTGTACCATCTCCCCAAGCCCGGAGAGATACGAGTTGGCTCTGAAAATACAGAAGAGCAGGAAGACGCGGGGCCAGGCGGGCTGTGGCATAAACCCAGTCCCCCGGGCTCCAAGCTGTGGGTGTTGTAAGCGTCACTCCCCTGACCCCTCCACGCCTCCTCAGTTGGGGAGAATAACTGTATCTCCTTCCTCTCCCTGCGGAGGGAAACACTTGGTCAATTAGAGAGTGAAGGCCGGGAGGCCACGGAAGCGGAACGGCGGCTAGAGCGCTTGCCTCGTAGACGGCCAATCTGGATTCAACCTCCAGCACCCCACAGGGTCCCTGAACCCTCGAATCTAAATTCGAGGGCTGGGAAGATCACTCAAGGGTTAAAGTGAGAGGGGCCAGAGTGATAGTCCAGCGGGAAGAGTGTTTGCCTTGCAAAGAGGCTGACCCGGCTTCGATCCCCAGCACCCCATATGGTCCCCCAAGTACCACCAGGAGCAATTCCTGAGTGCAGAGCCAGGAGTAGCTCTCCTGAGCATTGCCAGGTATGACCCAAACAACTGTCACTGTCACTGTCATCCCGTTGCTCATTGATTTGCTTGAGCGGGCATCAGTAACGTCTCCATTATGTGACTTGTTACTGTTTTTGGCATATCGAATATACCACGGGGAGCTTGCCAGGCTCTACCGTGCGGGCAGGATACTCTCGGTAGCTTGCTGGGCTCATCCGAGAGGGACGGAGGAACTGAACCCGGGTTGACTGCTTATAAAGCAAATGCCCTACCCTCTGTGCTATCGCTCCAGCCCAACCCCAAAAACAAGCAAACAAAATAACATGAAAATTTTAAAAAAGGGTTAAAGTGAGTGATATTACCCCTCGAATAAAGTGAGTGATAGATCAGCCCTTTCACCTGAAACAAAAGATCAGGAACACGTAGACTTGGCAGGGGGCGGGGAAGAAGGAACCCTCACCCTCTGCTCGGGGGATGGTGACTGGGTCAAGCTCGGAGGAAAACAGGACGGAGACTTCTCGGAAAAATTAAGACTTGGCCTTTCCTATGACAAGGCCATTCCACATTTTGGCATCCATCCCCAGGGCCCCCAGACTGAGCTTTGAAAAGGCTTTTGTGCTTCTCGGTTCTGGGCAGCACCCGCCACCACGGCCAAGCTCTGGAAATGACCCAAGTGGCCAAGAACAGGGGGTGGCTAGGGGACCTGGGTCCAGACACACAACGGAATACTACTGAGATGCAAGGAACAACGAAACTCTGCACCACGCTGCTACACGGAGAGAACTGAAGGAGTTCGTGCTGAGAGAAGTGAGTCGGGGGGCGGGGGCGGGAGGGAGGGACGGGCACCGCAGGATCCCCTAGGCGGAGCAGAAAGAAACTCAGTAAGGGGGCAACAGAACTGCCAGTGCCAAGGGGCTGGGGTGGGCGGTAGCTGGGAGGGGACTTAAGAGACTGGCGGAGGGACACTGACACTATGATGTCGGAACACCGTATGTATCTAATGAAAACTGAAAAGGAAAAACGCCCATGCTTGGAAAGTGAGAGGCCAGCTGTGGACAGACGCCTCCGGCAGCTCACATGCTTACAGACGGACAGACGGACATGAGCTCTGCCTGTCAATTCCTGCCTCTGATAAACCTCGCCTCACTCCTGCCCCGCCCTCAAGCAAAACGAAGTCATTTTTAAATTCTTCTATATCAGACATGCCAAACCCGGCCTTACTGAATTAACTCATGTATTTGGGGTGCTCCAACAGTGCTCGGAAGCCTCGGGACTACTCCTGGTGATATTAGGCCCCAGCATGTGGACCTGACGGATCTGAGGCTCAAGCCCGGTGGTGCTGAAGGCCACCAGGGCTACAAGTCAGTGCCATGCATATGCCAGGATCAAATCTGAGCCCCCAAGTGAGCTTCTCAGTCTTGGAATAAAAAGACAGACTGGGAATAAAAAGACAGACTTTGCATGCAGCCAACCTGGGTTCGATCCCCGGCATCCCATATGGTCCCCCAAGCACCGCCAGGAGCAATTCCTGAGTGCGGAGCCAGGAGTAACCCCTGAGCATTGCTGGGTGTGACCCAAAAAGAAAAAAAAATAATAATAAATAAAATAAAATAAGATAGACTTATTAGGATATCCTCTTTTCTAGATACCTGGTAAGAGGAACTTAGAGACTCAGCGTTAGAAATGAGTTATCCTAGGGACACTCAGGGTAGAGCTAAGCCAGAGGATTTGCTTGTAAGAATAGACAACTCTTGGGACTGGAGCGATAGCACAGCGGATAAGGCGTTTGCCTTGCATGTGGCTGACCCGGGTTCGATTCCCAGCATCCCATATGGTCCCCTAGCACCGCCAGGAATAATTCCTGAGTGCAGAGCCAGGAGTAACCCCTGTGCACTGTTGGGTGTGACCCAAAAAGAAAAAAAAAAAAAGAATAGACAACTGTTCTCTGATTTGACAAATCCTTAAGTCTTCAACAAGTCCTGGGGTCAGTATCGAAAGGGTCAATGGTCTTGGAGTCACTGTCAAACTTAGTCTTTGCCCATGTAATCAGATCCTGCTTTTGCCTACCTCTAGTCCCTTTGGTATAAAACCACCCAATCAACAGCCCCTACACAAATCAAAGCACCCAGCTTCATAGACGGTATCAGTCCTAAGTCTATCACAGGTGCCAGAAAGAGCTCTGTGAGCCAGCGAGGGGAATTAAATCTCCACCATGCTGACTGGCCCATGGGAGGCAAATAAGACCAAGCAATAAGCATTTAGAACATATGGGCCCCCTACCCGGCCAAGCTCAGGGTTTACTCCTGGCTTTGCTGTCAGGGATCAATCCTGGGAAGCTTGAGGGACAAACAGGGTCAACTGGTCGCCAAAGCATTCTCCTGCTTGAGCTTCTGTGTGCCTCCATTCTGAGAAACAACAAACCCAGAAGAAAATGTGTCCCATCAGCAGCCTCTAGAACGAGGGCTGGACGCCTGGCTTCAAGTTCACTTAGAGTGGGCAGCAACTCAATTACCTAAATCACTGAGGCATGAAGCAAAAGTGCAAGCTCCTGGGACAAGTTCCCAGGCCCCTCCCTAAACAGCAGCCAAAGTTACAGGGGTCAACTGAGGACCCCCAGGAGATCAGCTCAGAGCTGAAGGTCTTGCAGGAAATGGAATATTAAATGGACGTCATTGAATCTTGATGGAGTCCTGCAAGTTATTATCGCCCCTGCTTGCAGACCAAGAACCCAGACCTGGAGAGATCAAAGAGTCAACACAAGTTCGCAAGGTCAGAAAAATCCCAGAATATTAAAAGATAATATATGACTGTATCGCTGTATCACTGTCGTCCCGTTGTTCATCTATTTGCTCGAGCGGGCACCAATAACATCTCCATTGTGAGCCTTGTTACTGTTTTTGGCATATCGAATATGCCATGGGTAGCTTGCCAGGCTATACATATGTAAAATAAAAATAATTTTTAAAAATGTTTACAAATTTTTAAAAAATTTAATTTAAAAAAAAAAAGAAAAGAAAAAGATTAAAATTCCAGAGTAGGACTCTGATGCCATGTTGGCTGACAGCCCAGATCCACATACTTGACCCCTGCCAGACTGACACCTCAGCCCTTTTCTGAAGACAGGACACAATCGGGTTCCTGAAGCATTTTGTGAGGTGACCCACCGTTGTCCTTTTCCTCACACCTGCCAGGAGAAGCTCCAAGATGGAGATGCCTGAGTGAACCTTCACCACGCCTGACCTGGTCTAAAAAAAACCTCTTCTGAACCGTTTGGAGATGGTGACTCAGCATGGTCCTGGGGCTGTGCCAGCCATTCTCCTGCTTAAGCTTTCCTGTGCCTCCATTCGGAGAAAACAACAAACCCAGTAGAAAATGTGTCCCTTCAGCAGCCTCTAGAATGAGGGCTGGACGGCCTGGCTTAAAGTTGGAAAAGCTGGGGCTGGAAAGACAGTACTGCAGGTAGGAAGGGCGTTTGCCTTGCATGTGGCCAACCCACATTCAATCCCCTGAACCTCACGGGGTCCCTCAAACCCCACCAAGAGTGTTTCCTGAGAACAGAGCCATGAGGAAGCTTGGGGCATCATTGAGTGTGGCAAAAAATAAAGTAAAATAAAATAAAACAAAAAATCAAGTCAACCCTAGAAAATCAAGAGCTTTCGCATGGGAGTCCAGCTTTCTGGTTTCTCATGAAACAGGAGAAATGGCAGGATCCAGCAGGACCATCTCGCAGCTGTGGCTCCGATACCCCAGTTCTCGCCTCCACTGGGTCTGACTCTGGTGAAGGCTGGTTACGGTCTCGCATTTCTCTCTATGGTTGTTGGCATTTCCATGTGGGAGCTGTGTGCTCAGGTCTTACTCTGGGCAGTGGCCAGGGACCAGCTGGGGTGGGCTGTGTCCAAGGCAGGTCCTCTACCGGCTGTACTATTGCTCTGTCCCCGTTATTAAATAAGTGTACTCTAGCACTGTAGCATTGTCGTCCCGTTGTTCATCGATTTGCTCGAGCGAGCACGAGTAAGGAGAGATTAAAAACTGGATGTTAATGCTTAATGATGGGTTTTTGAAGAATCCAGTAGAAGAGCTTGAGAGACAGTACCACAGGTAGCTTGCCTAACATGCATGTCTAACATGTGACCAACCTGGGGTCAATCCCCCCTGGCATCCCATATGGACCCCCCAAGCACCGCTGAGAGTGGTTCCTGAGTGCAGAACCAAGAATAACTGCTGAGCATTGCCAGGTTTGGGCCAAAGCTTTTTTTTTTCTTTTTAAATCTGGTAGAGGGAACTAATAAGGCTTGCCTTGCATGTGCTAACCCCAAGTCAACCCCTGGTACCACATATATGTGGTCCTCTGCGCACTGCCAAGAGTGGCCCCCAAGACAAGCAATCAAGTAGGAAGAACATCTCTGCTGGGCAAGCTAGCAGGTGGACTGTCATCGTCAGAGACACGGCATGGACACACTAACTGGGTTATTCGGAGGATGAGCCCCGTCCACGGGCCCGACTCTGAAGCCACTTGCCACTCAGCTACTTTGCGATGGTGTCCCTTGCTAAGCTGGTGGGCAAAACTCCAAAGGCCCCTGGGTCCTGTAGGAGCCTCTCCCCTGAAGCCTGGGAACTGCCAGGAATGTGTTTCCACCCCACAGAATGCAGCCCAGGGGGTGGGCCGGCTCTGTGAAGGCTGCCCCAAGGCCAGGACTAAGGGATCTGTAGGTCCCACTAAGACTTGGAATAAGTCAATCACCAGGGTCGCTTGATTGTACTGGGAGAGGAGGAGGGAGGTCTGGCTAGGTCAGACAAGTCTTTTCTGAACTCCTTTAAGAGCTCCTGGGGCTGTGAAGGAGGAAGCTTCGAGGAGATGAACCTGCGAGGAGATGAATTCCCGGTGCCCTTAAGAGGCTCTGGGTGCAAAAGCTCCCACGGACCCGTCACTGGGGTTGCAAGCCCTGCCGTGAGAGACCGAGAGCCGAGCTACGCAGCACTGGCACTAAAGACACAGGGAAGCCACTGCCAGCTGCTGCTAAATTCGAGCCCATTCCATTCACCATATGTGGAGCGCGGTGACGGGCACTAGGGCAGATACAACCCGACCTTGCAAAGCGGCCCAGAAACAAAGCCTCGAAAGAGGGAGTATCTGGGCAGAGTCGGCAAGAACAGGGTGTCAGCCAGTGCCCGGTGTTTGGCCTTGAGCCTCACTCGACCTCCCAGTCACACGAGCCCAAGACAGAAACTGTCACGTATGCTTAGCAAGTCATCCCAATTGCAGCAGCTGGCCTTGATGGGGACTGGACCGGGGCAGAGTTGGAAAGGTTAGAGGCCAAGCTTGCTGAGCTTTCTGACTGGACCTTCTTGTAAGCCGAGACCCTATAAAATATGCGGGTGTCTGGCAATAAAGCGAACAGCCATCAGCTGCTTCCGAAGGGTGTTTCTCCTCGCACCCGTCACCCTTCGCCCCCCTGTCTGCCTGGACCTGGTGCGCCACGTGTCTGGGCACGTTGGGAGAAAACTGTTCCAACAACCAAGTACCATCACAATTATCGTGGCAGCAACTTCCGTCTTTCCAGGGCCCCCCAGGTGCTGGACCCAACCTCTGCGTGCATCCGTGCTGTCTGTCCCAGCACGAGACCAGTGCGCTGAGGTGCTTGCAGACTGTTTCCGTTCATTTAAAAAGCAAAACAGACAGAGGGGCTGGAGCGATAGCATAGCGGGTAGGGCGTTTGCCTTGCACGCGGCATCCCATATGGTCCCCTGAGCACCGCCAGGAGTAATTCCTGAGTGCAAAGTCAGGAGTAACCCCTGTGCATTGCCGGGTGTGACCCAAAAAGCAAAAAAAAAAAAAAAAAGCAAGCAAAACAGAACCCCCGCCCCACCACATACATTTTTTTTTTAAAATATAAAGGAGGAAAAAAATGACAGCTTCCTTTCAATGGTTTCCAAGCAAGTGTCCTATTTCAAATCTCCTGTCCCTTCACATGCATGCGAAGTCCAGATTTTTCTGTAATACATGAAAATTAAATCAGGGTGTCTTTGTAGCCTGCGAAGGACCGTGCTCATCTAAGTGACAGCTGAGTGGAAGGCAGACGGGAGGGTCTGGGCCCGGCTGACGATTAGCCTTCCTCCTCCTGGGGAGCCAGAGGGCCTCTGTTCTCTCTAAACGGGCAGGAAGAGGAAATCCTCGGGGCCGAGAACCTCGGGCTGGAAAAGGCACGAGAACCTGGGAAGACCATGCAGGAGATGTCTGAGGCGGCAACCCAGGATGGGTCGCCCCAAGCTTAAGGATCCCTCTGGACGTCTGATGGGAGTGTAGACAATCTACCCCAGTGGCCATCCGGATCTGCACACGAGTGTAGACAATCTACCCCAGTGGCCATCCAGTTCTGTACGCGAGTGTAGACAATCTATCCCAGTGGCCATCCGGATCTGCACACGAGTGTAGACAATCTACCCCAGTGGCCATCCAGTTCTGCACGCGAGTGTAGACAATCTACCCCAGTGGCCATCTGGTTCTGCAAGCGAGTGTAGACGATCTACCCAGTGGCCACCCCGGGCCAGGCGCTTACTTGCTTGGAACCTGGTGCTGTTGCTGGTGCTGCGAAGGAGCTGGAAGGCCTTGTGAAAGGCCACCGAGTGCTGGGTGGGGCTGTCCAGGGACTTGACGCTGCTCACGAAGGCGGACATCTTCCTCTTGGTCTCGCTGGTGGCGGGAGACAGGAACGTTTTGTAGCACTGGTCCAGGGAGCAAGTCCGCACGGCGTCCGCCACGGCCAGCACGGAGATCTGCAGGGGCGGGAAAGGAGGCTTGTGGCCGGGCAGGGTCAAGGAGGGCAGGGGGCCGAGGAGACGGCTCCTGTGTGTTCTGCACCCACGAGGGCCCCTAGTGGGATCCCAGGCACTGCACGGTCCTCTGAGCACTGTGAAGTGTGTCCTTGCCCACCCCTCCCAAAAGTATTTATCTGATATTCTGGAAGAGCCCCCCAGCTAGAGACCTACAGGACAATTCCAGGGCTGGAGCGAGCTAGTGCAGCGGGACGGGCATTTAGCCTTGCATGTGGTCGATCCCCAGCATCCCATATGGTCCTCCGAGCACCACCAGGAGTCATTCCTGAGTGCAGAGTCAGGAGTGACCCCTGAGCATCACTGGGTGTGGCCCAGAAAAGCCAAAATAAATAAGAAATAAAAGTAAACACCTTGAGGCATAATCTCTGATCAAATATGAAACGATCAGTTAAAGGACTGGCAAGGAAAAAGGACCCTAGAATCTGTTTTTTTGTTCCCAGAGAAATTGTCTGTACAGCAAATTAGCAAATAAAGTACTTGGTTTTGAGGAACTGGATTGTTGGTAAAATCTTTCTGTGTGGAAAAGGACAAAATGATCCACAGTCCTCCCTGCCCCTGGCGACAGGTGATCATCAGCTGAACCCATCAGAACCCACCTGCCCCGAGGGGTCCCCTTCTGCACAGCCTGGTCTCCCAGCAGGCTGTGGAGCAGCTGACCTTCGCTGCAGGCCCTACTCGGAGCCCCCTTGCCTGCCAGTCAACTTCTGGTGAACCTCCAATACGAAGTCTCCTCAAACCCAAAGCCAAAACAGGAGGACTCAGGGCAGGGGACCGAGTCTTGGCTTGGGGGGGGGGGGGATGTTTGAAAAGAGATTTGGGACAAGAGTTGGCAGCTGCTTCCTCGATCTCTCAAATAAAACCAGAGCCAGCTCTCTTTCCCCAAAGCCATTATTTGTTTTTTATTTTTTTTGGGTGGGGCGCAGGGGTGAACACACCCAGAGATGCTCAGGGGTTGGTCCTGGCTCTGCACTCAGGAATCACCCCTGGTGGTGCTTGAGGGACCATACAGGATGCCGGGAATCGAATCCGGTTCGGCTGCAGGCCAGACAATCGCCCTTACTGCCGTACTAACCCTCGGGCCCCGAAAGCCGTTTTACAGAGGCCCTGAAAACAGTCTCTGGCGAGTGCCGTGTCTCCCCCCAGAAGCACCCGAGGGGCGCGCACTGCTCACCTTATCGTGCTCGTCGATGGCGCTGAGGATGACCTGGGCGGCGTCCTTGGCGATCTGCAGCTGGGTGTCGGTGACGGAGGCCCCGTGGTCCAGGATGACGACGATGTGCTTGGACTGGGGCCGGACGGTGGAGACGTATATGGGTCTGCAGGGAGGGCGGACGCGGAGAGAGCATCAGCAGGGAGAGCCCGCGGGCCCCGCGCTCCGGGAAAGGGTCTCAGACGCGGCCAGAGCCGGGGGAGGTGGGCTGCTCCGGCACCCTCTGTCCCCAACGATTCCTCCACAGGACACAGACCTGGGGCTCGTCCACCTGCCTAGGCGCCGGACCCGTGAGCTGGGTGCCCTGCACGGGATGGCCCGGGCGGGTCTGGGCACCGGGCAGTGCTCAGGGCTCGCTCCTGGGTCACTACACTCAGGGGTCCCTCCTGGGGGGGCTCATCTGGGGTGCCTGGGATCAGGGTAGCTGGGCCCTGCCCACTCGGAATAGCCTCCCTGCTCCTCCCCAGCGGCCCCGCTGTGCTGCAGGGCTCAAAGGGCCCTTCCCTTTCAATTCAAGCAGGTTGTCTCCGCCCCCGCCCCCCCCAGCCCCCCACCCACTGCGGAGAGCCCCTTATCCGGGCATTTGCATCCACGCCATCAAATGTGTCCGAGCCTGCGAGAGCCACTCTTCAATGCCTGCATTTTTTTTGTTTTGTCAACAAGAAGGAAAGGGGTTTGTGGAGGTGGGGGAGGGTGGTCGGGAGGAGAAGCAGTGCCCCCAGCCCCCACCCCCCGCCCCCGCTCGTGTGCGGTGTGCCAAGGGTCTGTGGGAAGAGACTTAATGAGGTCCCTCTATTGATGGGCTTTTAAAGCTGGAACAAGTCAGGGGGAGCTTAAGAAAGCAAATCAGCCCCAAGAGAAACGCTCTCTTTTGTTGGCACCCCAGAAACACTTGAGCTTTCTGAGAACCGCTAGATGCCAGCGGAGTCACAAAATGCCCGGGCACAAATGAAGAAATGTCGGCAGCGAACCAGCACAACTCCGAACCGTGGCCAAGTTGGCCCTCATTGTTCTCGAGCCAAAAGTCCGGCATTCCCAGGAAAGGGCCACGAGGCAGTCGGAAACGGGCTAAGAAAAAAAAAAAAAAAAAAAAAAACCAGGAGAGGTGGCCACAGGAATGAGAGAGGGGACAGGCCCGGAGCTGGTCATCCCCACACCCGTGGCCAAGGCCCAGACTTCTAGTTTCCTCCATGGAGGATGTCCAGGTGAGAGGGTCTTTAAAAGGACACATCGGAGTCTGGAGAGAGGACAGAAGGGCCCTTTGGGTGTAAGACCGACACACAGTGGACCTCGGGTTCAATCCCCGCCACACATAGGGTCTGTCTCCTGAGCACAGCCAGGGGTCACACCAGGGTCAGCCCCTGAGCACCGTGGCTGGAGACCCCCAAGACAAACACCAACCAACAAAAAGTGGACACACCTCCTTCTTCCCAACTCACATAAACGGAAAGCAGAGGGTGTGTTCACACTGGTTCTCGCTGACAGTATTTTTTTCTTCTTTTTGGGTCACACCCGGCGATGCACAGAGGTTACTCCTGGCTCTGCACTCAGGAATTACCCCTGGTGGTGCTCAGGGGACCCTATGGGATGCTGGGAATGAACCCGGGTTGGCCGCGTGCCAGGCAAACGCCCTCTCCGCTGTGCTAGCGCTCCAGCCCCTCTCAGACAGTTTCTTCCAGGAAACTAAGGAAGGGGGAGGCGGGTGGGGATGCATGCTCAGAGGCGGCCAAGCTGCAAGCTCAGAGGTGGGCCCCTTGTAGCAGCAGAGAAATCATCCGATCCTTTCCCTTCCCACTAGGCTCTGAGACCCGCACCAGCTGCCCGGGGACAGGAAACTCCGCAGAGGTGTGGGGTGAAAACAGCTAGGACAGGAGAGAACGGGGAAGTGCTTTCCGGGGAAAGGGGCTGGGCTTCCTCCTTAGCCCCGGGGACAACAGGCTGGAGGGAGGATGTGGCAGACTGAGGCTCAGGGTGCAGGAGAGACCCCTCCCATGCAGGAGGGCACGTGGACTTCTGCCTCTCGGAAATGTTTTGCTTCTCATTCTAAACAATCCCTCCCTCCAAAACATTCATTCAAAGCCACACGCCAGGGGCCGGGGAGACAGTGCAGGGGTCAGGCCCTGGATGTGGGGACCCCAGCTGATCCCAAGCCTATCAGAACCCCACTGTGCACCACCACCACTACAGCCCCGGGGGTCTCTCCCAGCACTGCAGAGACTAAACAACGCTGCATCCTTCCTCCTGCATTCGGCCATAGTACTCTGCTCGGCCAAGAATCAACCCCAAGCTCAGGAGGTAAAACAAACGAAAAACCAAAACCGAAATCAGAACTCAAACCAAAAAAAAAAAAAAAAAAAAAAAAATCACACCAACATGCCTAATGGTGTTCAGGGGACCATTTGGGATGCCAGGGATCGAACCCAGGCAACGTGCAAGGCAAATGCCCTCCCCGCTGTACTGCCATGTCTCAGCCCTCTAGATACATTTTAAAGGTGGGAAAGCGCTAAAGCGCCGGGTGACTATGGATTGCCCTATCCCTACGCTCTTCGGCCCTCTGTGGAGTTAAAAGTGGGCAGCTTGGGCCGGAGCAGTAGTACAGCAGGTAGGAGGCTTGCCTTGCACGCGGCTGAGCTGGGCTGGATCCCCATGTGGTCCCTGGAGCATCGCCAGGAGTGATTCCTGAGTGCAGAGCCAGGAGGAACACCTGAGCGTCACTGGGTGTGCCCCCGAAACAAAACACACAAACGGAACCCGAGCATCTTGCACGAGCTCTGGCAGCCACCACATTCAGGATCCGACACTGCCGGGCTGGAGAGTGAAGACAGCGGTGACGGTTTGTACCGTGCACGGGGCTGACGAGAGTTTGGTCCCCAGCACTGCTCGGCCCCTCCAAGCAGCCCCTGCTGGGTGTGGCTCCAGCTCCCTTCACACAACAAACGCCTCCCCGCTCCCCGGCAGAAACCAACCACAACACAACTAACGCGGCAAAAGAGAGCCTGAGAAGCCAGGGCCGAGCACGCGGGCCCCAGGGGTTCTGTGGACCCCTGAGTCTGGTCAGACAAGTCACGCCATGACTGCCCTTCTGGCTCTGAGCTACGACCATTTTCCTGAGAAAAGCAGAGTTTTAATCTTTCCCCCTGGGTTACAATGGACCAACCCTGAGAACTGGCATGTCAATTTGAAGGAAGTCAAGTCTCTCTACCCTAGAAAGCAAAGTTGATCATCACAAGCTCAATTCTGAGACTTGCGTCAGGATGCTCAGAACCATCTAATTTTCCCTGTAGAGACTCTGCCTTATATGCTGCAGGTTCAATAGTTCTGGAAGACCCCTGAGATTTGTTCCTTGCTACTCCCACAGCTGGGAAAAGCCCAGAAAAATGTGAGTGCCCAAGAACAGATGACTGGATAAAGAAGATCTGGTACATTTACACAGCGGAATACTACTCAGCCGTAAAAAAAAAAAGGATGAAGTCATGCAACTTGCTGGTACATGGATAGATCTGGAAAGTATCAAGCTGAGCAATACGAGTCAGGCCCAGAATGTTCTCACTCATAGGCAGGATATAAAGAAACATAGTAGGGGAATAGTTAACACCACAGAAGTGAACAGCAGGAATTCTGGTCCTCAGTAGGTAGCTTGTCATGGGGGGGAGGGGAGAAGCAGGGGTGGGATAGGTCAGGGATGGGCCCACTACAGCAGTGAGAGAGGGAAGTGGTCATTCTGGGGCAAAATTCAATGTGAAAAGAAAAAGAAAATAGTGCTTGCCATAGAGGCAGGCCAGGAGGGAAACTGAGAGCATTCGTGAAGTGCAGGGAAGTGGACACTGATGAAGGGACTGGGGTTGGAACACTGTACTCCTGAAGCGCAATCGTGAATAACTTTGCAGCTCTGCAATTCAAGGTGATTCAATTAAAGAAAATTGTTTTTTTTTTTTTTTAACAGAAACAAGATACCAGAGTGAAGATGGAGAATGCGTGTGGCTCGGGAACCGAAGGAGGAGGAACTCAGAAGGAGGCGGGGATGGACACGGGGCAGCCCCGTACCTGCTGCGGTGCTCATAGCTGCCCTTACACCGGAACTTGTGCGCCGGGAAGACAGTGAAGATGCCTTCTTCCGAGCTGAAGTACTGCCACTTGATCCCAGGGTTGGACTTCAGGTTGTCGGCGAGAACTGGAGGAGGAGAAAGAAACGTCAGCAGCGGGTAACTGCACAGTACTTGCAGGCCGGGTAGGGGCAAGCCGTGAGGAAGAGGGAGACACCCCACGACAGAGAAGTCTGCAGACGGGCCCTCTACATCCCCTCCCATACCTTAAAAAAAGGTCCCGAGAGAAGGAAAAAAAAGAAAACAAAGGAAGAAAGAAAGAAAGAAAGAAAGAAAGAAAGAAAGAAAGAAAGAAAGAAAGAAAGAAAGAAAGAAAGAAAGAAAGGAAGAAAGGAAGGAAGAAAGGAAGGAAGAAAGAAAGAGAAAGAAAGGAAGAAAGAAAGAAAGAAAGAAAGAAAGAAAGAAAGAAAGAAAGAAAGAAAGAAAGAAAGAAAGAAAGGAGAAAGAAAGAAAAATAAAAGGCGCTGGGAGAAGAAAAGAAGGGAAGAAAGGAAGAAAGGAGAAGAAGAGAAAGGAAGGCAGAAGGAAGGAAAGGAGGAAGGAAAGTAGGAAGGAAGGAAGGGAGGGAGGGAGGGAGGAAGGAAGGATGGAAGGGAGGGAGGGAGGAAGGGAGGAAGAGAAGAAGGAAGGAAGGGAGGACAGAAGGAAGGATGGATGGAAGAAAGGGAGGGAGGGAGGGAGGAAGGAAGGATGGAAGGGAGGGAGGAAGGAAGGAAGGAAGGTAGGAAGTAAGGGAGGAAGGAACGAAGGGAGGAAGGAAGGTAGGGAAGGAGGGAGGGAGGAAGGAAGGAAGGAAGGAAGGAAGGAAGGAAGGAAGGAAGGAAGGAAGGGAGGGAGGGAGGGAGGAATGATGGAAGGGAGGGAGGAAGGAAGGAAGGAAAGAAGGAAGGAAAGAAGGAAGGAAGGAAGGAAGGAAGGGAGGGAGGGAGGGAGGGAGGAAGGAAGGAAGAGAAAAAGAGAAAGGAAAGAAGGAAGGGAGGAAGAGAAGAAGGAAGGAAGGAAGGACGGAAGGAAGGACGGATGGAAGGAAGGGAGGGAGGGAGGGAGGAAGGAATGATGGAAGGGAGGGAGGAAGGAAGGAAGGAAGGAAGGAAGAAAGGAAGGAAGGAAGGAAGAGAAAAGGCCCCAGGCACAAACACCCGAATGGCCATCTCTCACGCTGTTGCTGTCGTGTGCCCCGCCCTATTTCACGTCCCACCGTCTTTCTTCACCTGACTGGATCCTTCTGGGCCAGCGAACCCTGCCTGACTCAGACCCTTCTCGAGCCGAGGCCCAGAGCTGCTGGGGTCCTCTCCAGACGAGAGCTCAGGCCTTGAGCCCAGCCACGGCAGGAGGTGGGAACTGACCAGCTGACACTGGAACCCCCTTCACTGGGCTCCCATGAGAGACAGGCGAGCCGGGGACAGAGGCTTCCCTCAGGCGACCTCTCCGTACCCACCCGACACTCCCCAGACACAGGGTGAGATACTCCTGAGACACTCTGGGTTGGAAAGCAGCCCAGAGAGTCACCAGCTAACGGCGGACAGGCTGGGGTTCGAGTCTGACCTGGGTTGTTCGGGCCTTGTTTGCTACGTCTCTGTTCTCTGCCACGCTGTCCCCAAGGCTCCAGGAAGGCCTCACCAGGAGCTGCTCAGAGCTCAGGAAGGAGAAGGCAATTCAGCGCGGGATCGGTGAGCATTTGACCGGTACCCAGTTTAAGCCCACACACCACAGACGCGAGAGCACGGCCCGGAGGGCGCTGGCCTCGCACGCGGCAGACCTGGCATCTGCCCCTAGCATGCCATATGGCCTTCTGAGCACCGCCAGGATTAATCCCTGAGCACTGAGTCAGGAGTAGCCCCTGAGCATCACCACCACCACCACAGGGCCCTCCTAAAGCCTCGCCCAGGGGCCTGGATGAGTCTGGAAAGGACCAGGGGGGAAGGAGTCTAACTCTGCAGGCCCCCTGGTCTCTGCCGACGCCGTCCAGCCCTGCACGGCAGCGTGGAGGCGGCGGGGTGCCCCTGGGAACTCGGGGCAACAGGAATGTCTTTGCAGAAGTCAACGGCAACCGAAACCTCCCCGTTGGTTTCCAGCGCCCGAGTCTTCAGCAGCTGCTCCCCCTGCCGTTTAGCCCCCCAAGCCCCAGGAGTGAAAAGCTCGTACCACCCATCTCCCATCCCAAACGATTCCTCCAACCATCACTGCCGTGGAGTGACGTGTGCTGAAAGAAGATGAAGGACCACACGCGATAGCTTCTCCGTATCTGTATTGCAGACCATATGCCCCAAAGCAGAGAGAGGATGGGGGAAATTGTCTGCCCTGGAGGCAGGGGGAGGGTGGGAAAGGGGGGGGGTACTGGGGACATTGGTGGTGGACAATGTGCACTGGTGGAGGGAGGGGTGTTTTATCACTGTATGACTGAAACTCGAACATGAAAGCTTGTAACTATCTCACGGTGATTCAATTAAAAAATTAAAAAAAAAAAAAGACTCGTATTCCCCAATTACAGACAAAGAAACAGGCACAGAGATGCTATGGGTGGTCCTATGCCGGCCACTCTACTGGGCCCAGGGCTGGTGAGTGCACTCTCTCCCTCTCTCTCCCTCTCCGTCTCTCTCTCTCCCTCCCCGTCTCTCTCCCTTTCTGTCTCTCTCCCTCTCCATCTCTCTCTCCCTCTCTGTCTCTGTCTCTCTCTCCCTCTCTGTCTGTCTCTCTCTCCCTCTCCGTCTCTGTCTCTCTCTCCGTCTCTGTCTCTCTCTCCCTCTCCGTCTCTCTCTCCCTCTCTGTCTGTCTCTCTCTCTCCCTCTCTGTCTCTTTCTCTCCCTCCCTCTTCGTCTCTCTGTCTCTGTCTCTGTCTCTCTCTCCGTCTCTCTCTTTCTCTCTCTCTCTGGCCTCTCTCTCTTCCCTACTCTTCACCTTTCTGGGCATCCCAAGTCTTAACCTCAGTCTCCTCTTTATTTATTTTCTAATTTTAATTTTATTTGTATAAACTTGCTCACAAGAATTCACTGCATTTAATATTCCAACACCAACCCCACCACCACGACACCTTCCCACCGCCATATCCTGAATGTTTCCATTCTGACCCCCACCCCCCTCAAGCCTGCTCCAAAAGCAGGACCTACATTATTTGTTTTGCCTTGCTTGTTATGAATAATCCTCTAAAAGTGATGCGGGATGTTTCCTTCGAGGGAAGTGTGTGAGGATGGTCGCATCTCACCCTGCAGCCCTCAAACCCTTGTCTTGGTACCTAGTGGCATAGACTCGGAGACGTTGCCGGCCGGGAATGCGGCTACGTGCTCCAGGAATTCCAAAATTTTAAACACGGTGATACAGCTGAGGTTAAATTCTTCTTCTCTTTTTTCTTTTTAAACTGGGTATTGGGTCTCCTATTTAGACCCCTCCTGCTCCCAGCTGGCTGCCAGCCAACAGTAAAGGGGGGGGCACCCATGACCTCATTGAAAGGCAACATCTGTAGCAATAAACAGGCGGCCGGGAGACCATGAAAAGGCAAGCCAGGGAGAGCCGGCTGGTTTGAAAAATAAATCAGAGCTCCTGCAGAGCCTGGTCCAGGGAGCCGCACCACAAAAGATCATTCTGGTGGCTCCCGGCCACCTCGTGCAAATATTAGACAGACAATGCCCCCCTCCCACCCTCCTGCCCACAGCTCCCCACCATCTGATCTGATGAAATTTCACCCATTACTGGGCATTCGTGGTGGGTGATGGATAGGACGGTAATGGGGACCCCGGAGCCCAGAAGTAATCTATCTTTATGGGGAGCACAGACATGGCCATCAAGGAGCACCTGCAGGGGCGACAGGAGGGGGCTTCCCCTGCTCACACGCGTCATTAGGTATTCTGCCCCCCACGTCACTCTGACTGGGGGCCTGCACACCCACGGCTTCCTCTGGCAAGCTGGAAAAGCCGTCTGGTGGGCTGGGCAGGGATGCTCAAGGGGCACTGGACTTTAAAGGGCAGGGTGAGCACCTCAGAAATCCTGGGGTTTCTGCAGATGCCCCCTGCCTCCCATTCAGAGCCCCGCCCACTCGGGGGCTGGAGCCATAGCACAGCGGGGAGGGTGTATGCCATGCACGCAGCCGACCCAGGTTCGAATTCCAGCATCCCATAGGGTCCCCTGAGCACTGCCAGGAGTAATTTCTGAGTGCACGAGCCAGGAGTAACCCCTGTGCATCGCTGGGTGTAACCCAAAAAGTAAAAAAAAAAAAAAAAGAACCAGAGCCCCGCCCACAGTGCCCCACGCACAGACCAAGCCCCCTAAAGCAGACAACAGACGGGGGGCTCCTTCCCACCTTACCCCCCACAGAAGGTACCACATCCTCCAACGTCCTCAGCAGCACTTCATCTCTTCCTGCCGCCTCGTTTGCATCACTAATGTTACAGGATTGCACAGGGGGTGCTCTGAATACCAATGAGGATAGGGGTCCCCCCACCCGGGGTGGGGGGAGGGCTGGAGCACTGCTGGGGAGAACCCCCAAACAAAACTCTCCAACCCCACTAGCGCGCCTCTCCATGCGACTAAACCCGTGCGTGCTGAATGAGCCAGCCGCCAACAGATTAAAACGCACTCGGAGTATTTAAGCGGAAGAATAAACACAAAAACATGTTGGTGTTGCTCCAAGTAATCGGCTGCTGCAGTTTATAAATATGCAACGCAAATTCCAGAGTGGGAACGGCGGCTGACATGAGGGAATGATCTCACGAAGAAGAGAAGAGTCCGGGCTAAACAAAACTAAAGAGTTTTGTTTCCCAGAACAAAACTCCCTCAGACCGGCAGGCCAAGGACCCGGAGATGGTCCAGAGCTCACCACTGGCCCCACAAACTGCCTTAAGTGAGAAAGCGCAGACGTAAGTCACAGCCCAGAGCTCTGGTCCACACTAATGGCAGCTCTTGGGAAAGAGTTTGCACCAAGCAGCGGATGGGAGAACCCAGAAGGAGTTCTGGTACCATGGACACAGGATGCAGCCAAATCCCTGCATCAGACGTGCGCCGTGAGTGGCTTGGAGATGCGTGTTCGATGTCTTGTTCTCCCACCGTCCGCTGAATGCCACGGTTTGGAAGCTCTTTAGCACCACTGGCTTTATCTGGGTTTTCCTTCTGGCTTTAGGAGGGAAGACTCCGGAGGCTGGAGCGATAGCACAGCGGGTAGGGTGTTTGCCTTGCACGTGGCCGACCCGGGTTCGATTCCCAGCATCCCATATGGTTCCCTGAGCACCGCCAATTCCTGAGTGCATAAACCAGAGTAACCCCTGTGCATCACCAGGTGTGACCCCCGAAAAAGCAAAGAAGGGCGACTGAGAGGTCAGAGGGACTGGGGAGAAGCCGCGGGTGGAGACAGATAAGCTCTGACCTTGGGTTTGCTCTCTCTGTACCACGCAAAGGCATCTTCCTCAGACGGAAACCAAGCCCCCGGCCTTGCTCTGCCTGACACTCTCCCGGGTTCCCGCTGGCCAGTCCCAAGCATCAGTGGACGGCCACCGAGCCCAGCGCTGGGCCCATCCTTCCTCCAGCTCCACTTCCCACCGCCTGTGCTTTCTGCTTGCGGCCGCACTCAGGCCTTTGCACGAGGAGGAGACGCTCAAGCCTGGGATAACTTTTTGTTTTGTTCTGTGTTGGGGGCCATACCTGGCGATGCTCAGAGGACCACAGGCGGTGCTGACGCGTGGACCCGGGCATGTGTAGGGCAAGCACCTTACTCACACAGTACTTTCTCTCCAGCCCCGTGCATTTCCCCGTGCGTTTTGCAGCCTTTGCATTTTGCCTGGAACTGGTTCTCCTCAGAGCACCCTTCTCCGTGTCCAATGACCCTCACTCAAAGCACCCCAACTTCCCGGCATAGCAAATGTCGATTCCAGTGCTGGCCTGCCACAGAAGTTTGAGGTGCAAGTGTTATGTATGCGTGTGTGTGTGTGTGTGTGTGTGTGTGTATGTGTGTGTGTGTGTGTGTGTGTGTGTGTGTGTGTATGCACGCGCCCATGCATGTGGGTAGCTGCAAACCCCTGAGGACAGGAGCCAGGACTGTTCTTTGCCTCAGTTCTTAGAATCTGGCCAGGTCTGGCTTTTCAGAAGCCCGCAGGCAGGATTTTCTGAGAGCAAGAGGGACTACGGGCAGAGTGTGTCACCCTGGTGGTCCATGAGACCACACACTTCCTGTATCTGGAAAGTGATGGATTGCACAAAAGTTCCTGAAGACCCTTAAAAACCAAAAGAGGGGTTGGAGTGATAGCACAGCGAGTAGGGCATTTGCCTTGCACACGGCCAACCCGGGTTCGATTCTCAGCATCCCACATGGTCCCCCGAGCACCGCCAGGAGTAATTCCTGAGTGCAGAACCAGGAGTAACCCCTGTGCATTGCCGGGTGTGACCCAGAAAGAAAAAAAAAGAGGGGTCGGAGAAATAGTTGAGTGGGTAGGGTGCTTGACTTCCAGAGAGCCAACCAGGTTTGGTTCCCAGAATCCCATGTGGTCCCCTGAGCCTGCCAGGAGTGATCCCTGAGTACAGAGCGAAGAGAAACCCCTGAACATTGCTGGGTGTGACCCCAATACAACCCCTACCCCCCCTCCAAAAAAACCTCCCAAGAACCCAAGAGAGAAAAACGGGAAGAGGGCCAGGAAGGAAGGTCAGCGGGGAGGAAGTGTTTATCTTCACAACTAGAAAGGGTCATGTCCCAGTGGACTCCAATCCAGCGATTAGGATAAATGAAAGGGGGGTGGGTGCAGGAAGTGCAACCTCTTTCCTTATGGTCTGGGAAGGCCCTGGCCAGCAGGCAGAGGGCGAACACGCAATGCTGGCTTGTAGGAGAAGCAACGAGAACGGCTCTGGGGTCCTCACAACTAACTCTCCCTTCCGGTGTCTTGCGTGTGAGGCTTGCAACAAACCCTCCGCTTTCTCGCTGACACGTCCTCTGTGAACTCCAAGACAGACAATTGTGCAGCACCCGCTGGCTGACCCTTCTCTACCCACCACTCACACGGTGCTGTCCGAGAAGCCGCTGACACAACGCCTTGACCCTTTCCAGCCGTTCTTCCTGGCGGCTGCGTCTCGGGCGGGATTTGCTCACATGGGCTCTAGATTCTGAGCACATCCCCCCCCCCCCCCCCACACACACACCGGAATCTTCCTCCCGGCTCCACTATCTGCATCTGATGGGGTCCTGTCCCATTGCCCGCTGGGTCTCAACACACCCATGGAGCTGCCCGGTGCCAGGCTGGCCCTCTGGATGCTCAAACCGCCAGGTGGAGAGACGGATGACAGACTGCCTGGAGTTGGGCCGTGGCTTTTGTTTTTCTTAACCAGGGCAGGGGAAGCAGAGAGAAAATGTTCCGTAACAGAGAGCGGGCCGCCTCCACCCAAGGAACTGCGCGGTCTTTCTGATGTCAGGACCAAGAGAATCAGAGAGGCACACAGACTTGTCTTCCGCCTACAGATCGCCAGACAGAAAGGCCTAGAGCTGCAGGCATGCCAACACACAGACACACACACACACACACAGACACACACACACACACACACACACACACACACAGACGCTTCCCCCAACCCACTACCACCTACACAGGAATTCCCTGCACTCGTCTGGGCCATAGCAATCATTTTGGAGGAGAAGGAAAGAAACTAGGATGCCAAGAACTTTTCAGATTGCTATGTCCTGTCACGACTCTCCAACTCCCATTCCTCAGCCTGAGTATCATTTGACCAGGAACTCTGGGGAGTGGGGGTGGGGGAGGGGGATATATTTCTCGGGCAGCCACAGTTCTACTGGGACACTTTCCCCAAGCAGAAAGCACACTCAGCACCCCACCGGGCACTTTCCCGAGCCATTTATAAACCCAACAATCCTCCCCTAAGAAGGAGGCTTGATGTGTTATTCAGGAAACCAAGGCACGTAGGGATTAATTTGCTCAAGCGCATACTGGACTGCAGGAACCAAAATGTGGAGGAAAATCCAAGAGACTTTTATCACTTCTGTTTCAGTACAGGTCTTTGGGGCCCCAAAGAGAAGGGTCACTTGAGTCCTGAGGCTTGGATGGGATCCAGGCCCTGTCGTCCACCATGTCCACTGCCAAAGTCATATCAAGGGTGGAGGGCTAGCTACCCCACTCCTCAGAGCTCGGACTGGGCTCCAAACTCCTAGCTCTTCATATTCTTTCTGGGCTAACTGGATAATGCAAGCATCATCAATCCATTCTTTCCTTGATTTACTTGGGACAACTAATCCTAGGCTCAGAGACTCCAGAATAAACTTTTGGGGCAATCCCAAATCAGTACCAAATCTGCCGCTCTAAAATCCCCGTTAAGACCGCTCCTGCAGGACCAAAGGCCCAGCTGATCGCCAAACACCCATGGACAGAGTGAAAGAGGATGAAGAAAGACGCAGTCCCAAGCTTGGTGGATCACAATTGTCTCTCGGGACCTCAGGTATCTTGGGCATTGCCAAGTCAATGTTCTGATTCACCGTGTCTGGGTCAGGGGCCAAAGAATGGGCACACTCGGGGTAGGGAGACAGCACAAGGGGTTGGAGTGCACGAGAGAGCGCTGGGCTCCAGCCCTGGCACCCGGTGGGTGGCACAGGTTCCCTGGAGCACAGTCAGACAAGGTCCCAAATCCAACAACAAAGAACGAGCATGGCTGGAGAAAGCCCTCCTGGGAATACTGAAGATCACTCACCCCTGTGACAAGTGGCCTGAGTCGAGAGAGACTTCTAAGATCTCAGGGAAAGGATGAATGGAGAGGTTACTGAGCCCGCCCGAGAAATCGATGATTAATGGGATTTCATGATTCGTGATTCGTGAAGGATAAACTTAGGGACATGACTCAAGGGGCTAGATGTCAGGGCCAGGAGAGAGGTGGTTAGGGCACATGCTGAGCAGCCCAGCCTTGATGCCTGGTGGCACAGGGTCCCCGAGCACCATCCGGGTGGCCCTGGTCTCCCCAGCACTTAGTCCCAGGCACTGATTCAAAGACCAGCTGATAGAAAACACCAGTGGGGCCTCGAGACCTTCTGGGCCTCTCTTTGGAGCCCCTTCCCCCAAGGAATCTAGATGTCTCACTGAACAGTGTTACATGCTATAATCACATCATCTATTTATTTATTTGGGGGGGGGGCTGGAGTGGAGGGTGGGTCACATCCAGCACTGCTCAGGGCTTACTCCCTGGCTCTGAGCGCAGGGATCACTCCTGGCAGGCTCCAGGAACCCTATGGGATGCCGGGGAATCAAACCCGGGTCGGCCCTGTGCAAGGTAAGCACCCTCCCCGCTGTACCATTGCTCCGGCCCCCTAGCCACCACATCTTTTTTTTTTTTTTCTTTTTGGGTCACACCTGGCGATGCACAGGGGTTACTCCTGGCTCTGCACTCAGGAATTACTTCTGGCGGTGCTCGGGGGCCCATATGGGATGCTGGGAATAGAACCCAGGTCGACCGCGTGCAAGGCAAACGCCCGCTGTGCTATCGCTCCAGCCCCGCACAACATTCTAACAAGAAAAGGAAAACCAACTGCAAGAGCCAATCCCTGCTGCTCTCAGAAGGAAGTGATGAAGCCAGCGCCCCCCCCACCCCCCCCCCCGCCACCTCCCGCAGTACGGGCCTTGGTGCCTGCGACTCCTGGGCGCCCCGCCACCCCGTGAATCTTGCGTCTCCATAAAGAGTGCAACACTGACAAGATGGAAGTTTGCGACTTCAAATGCTCTTAAAAAAAAAAAAAAAGAATCAAACACCATTCAGTCCAGGCAGTTTCCTTCTGTGAGAAAGACTGAACTCCCCCTCTCTCTCCTCACCTCCGCTGCAGAACTCCAGAGAGCAAGAGGCAACTTTCCTTGGCCTCTTCAAATAAACTCTCTCGAGGGAGCAGGTTACGCACAAGAAAATAGCTCAGCGGGGGAATTTGAAAAAGGAAAAAAAAGAGAGAGAGAGAGACAGAGACAGAGATAGAGAGAGAGAGAAAGAATGAGATGCTTGGGGTAAAAGCAGGAAAGAACCGAGCCAAAACATGACCAGCACCATCCGAGAACACGGGCCCCGTCGAACGTGACTCATCTGACCGGACTCGGGCTCACGAAGCCCAGTTAGAAGGGCGAGACCTGGCAGAGGTGGCGCCCAGAAAAAGCCTCCACGTGTGTGTTGGTCGGACCCGTGACCCAGCTCGGGAGCGATGAGGTTGGGAATCGCTGACGACTGATGGGGGTCTGCCTGCAGCGAGGCCGCCAGGCCATCTGAGCTGTGTTATCCATGAGGGGCCCACGGGTGGATCATACACAGTCGGGGCGCGCCGACGGCCCAGCAGCTTACGGAGGCACATATGGGACATGCGATAGCCCAGGAGGTGCGTCCATTCCGCTGTGAGAAGGGCCCGGGCTGGGGGCCTCGGGGGCGTCTGAGGTCACCCTTCCCCCCTCCATCATTCATCTCATCTTACAAACAATTGCTCAGATTGCTCGGGAATGTGGACTTTGGGGTGCAGCCACTGCCTGCTGGGATGTCACAAAACTTCAAACACAAAGTGAGTCAACTTTCCGAAGCGCCGGGGCCCAAAGCTGCTGGTAAATCCTGCAGGGGCAACTGTGCCGGAAACGACGCTGGTTAGGGGCGATGCCGCTCTCGAGATTCGGTCTCAGAGGCTGCACATTTCAAGACCTGCGCGCTCTCCGTGTCTCTGTCTCTCTGTCTCTCTCTCACTCTCTCAGAGACTGCACATTTCAAGACCTGCGCGCTCTCTCTCTCTCTCTCTCTATCCCTCTCTCCCCCCTCTCTCCCCCACTCCTTCCTCCCTCTCTTTCTCTCTTCCCCCTTAATAGCAGTCTTTGTGGTTCTCTTCTGAGCTACATCTCAAATTTTGCACACTATCTTTCCCTTTCTCAAGACGGCAAGAAAACGGCATTTTTTTTTTTTTAAAGAATCAGGATTATGTGCACAGCTGACTTCTACTCCCAGGCATCAACCATGGATCAGGAAGGCTAGTGCAGGGATGGGGTGTCCACCTTGCAAATGCACGGCCCCAAGTTCAAGTCCCCGGTCCCTCACGGGCGCCCAGAGCCATGCGGGCCGCTCTGCTCTCTGGGACCCATGGGGTTGAAAGTGATTTCTGGGAGTACCGCAGTTGGTGTGAACACTAAAAAATGGGGTGAGACAGGGGTCAGAAAGATAGGACAAGGTTGGACCCTCGCGGTGCATGTGGCCAGCCAGGGTCCGTCCGATCCCAGGCACCTCACAGGGCCCTCCGGCACGGCAAGGAGAGTTCTGAACACAGTGAACACAGCCAAATCCTGAGTGAGCACTGCGAGGCGTGGTTCCCAAACAAAATGGAAACAAAACAAAAAAGGTTGGGAGGGAGGTGTGATACGCCTGCGTCCATGCGCCTCAACTAAGAGCGTGACTCGGAGTGAAGCAACAAGACGTAAGGCCAGTGTGTGAGCACCACAGCCTAAACAACGGGAGACCCGCAACCAGCCACTGCGCCCACGATGACAAAGGGAGGCAAAGAGAAGGAAACAAAACTCAATTCTCGTATAGACGAGGAAATGCTGCCACCTAAGACGACGCAGTCAGTCTTGATGCCTGTGGAAAGACGGCTCGCCGCTCACCTAGGGTCTGGCCCCCCAGTCCTCCGAGTCACTAAGAAAGGAACATCTCCAAGTTCTGGATACCACCTCTCTCTCTCTCTCTCTCTCTCTCTCTCTCTCTCTCTCTCACACACACACACACACACACACACTCTCTCTCTCTCTCACACACATACACGCACTCTCTCTCTCACACACACTCACACATACACGCACGCTCTCTCACACACACACTCACACACACATTCTCTCTTTCTCACACACATTCTCTCTCACACATACTCACGCTCTCTCATGCACACACTCACATACACACTCTCTCACACACACTCATACACACATGTATTCACACACACATTTTCTCTCTTTCTCACACACATTCTCTCTCACACATTCTCTCTTTCACACACACATTCTCTCTCACACACACACTCATGCTCTCTCATGCACATACTCACACTCTCTCACATACATTCTCATGCACACATGTACTCTCACACACACATACACAGTCTCTCATTCACACACACTCTCACATTCTTTCTCACACACATGTACTCTGTGTCATACACACATAGTCTCTCTGTCACACACATATACTCTCTGTCTCTCTGTCTCTCACACACACATACTCCCTCTCTCTCTCTCTCTCTCTCTCTCTCTCTCTCTCTCTCTCTCTCTCTCTCTCTCTCTCTCACTCTTCCTTCCCTCCTGAGAAAGATACATGAGAATCATCTCCTCTCGTTCCCGTGTCCTTTGCTTCTCTCTACAGGATCACCCCTTTGGCCTTAATCTTGCTCTAAGTTCTTTCAGTTTAACCATGTTCTTGACGCTACGTGGCCTTCCTCTGGGCAAACCTTTTGGGTTCATGTGCTTATCGTGACTGACTTCTTTCTTCGTTCTTTTTTTGCAGGGTGGGGTAGAGAGGGCGAGGTCACACTTGGTGTTGTTTGGGGGCTACTCCCCAGCTCTGTGATCAGGAGGCCCCGGGGCGGTCTCCTGAGCCCTTGCCATCGTCTCTAGCCCTCTCCTCCATTCTAACAGGCTTGATCTGACTCGGATCAGTCTCTCATTCCATCCACGATCCCACCACACGCTTCCTGCCGGGCTCACTAACAAGCTGCAAAACCCAGTGGCTGCTTATCTTAGCTTTCACTGTTCTGACTCCGTCTCCCCCGCCTCCTCACAACCCTTTCCGTGGCTTCGAGGAGATGGATCTCTTCATTTTCCTCCTCCTAGGCTGATGCCTCAGATTCCTGGACAACATCCTTTCCACTTCAGGGGCCACGGGGTAGTGAAATGCACCTTCTCTTTCTACCGCGGCTGCCACAGAGTCTTAAAGAGTCTCATGATTTAAGTACTACTTCCTGGGTGAAGACCCGTGTGGCGCCCCCACCCCGCCCCCGCCCCTACTAGCACCGTTGCTTGTCCCCTGTTTCTGCCACCCAGCCCCTAACAGGTTGGTTCACATAGTGAAGGGATTCCTCTGCACTCATGGGCAACAACAAAAGCCTTGGAAAGACCCCCAAAGGCAAACGAGCTCTCTAATCCCCCAAAGGAGGATCCCTTGATCCCTTCCTTCACCCTCCCTCCCTTCTTCTTTCTCCCTTTCTTACTGAGGCACCAAGATTTACAAAGTGATTCACAGCCAAGTGTCAGGTATACAATTTCCCCACACCAATCCCACCACAGAGACCTCAGCCTAAACGGGAATGCTTACACCTGTCCAACACACTGAAGGCAAGAGGCATCCGAACAAGACTCTTCACTCCAGCTGCAATACGAAACTTCATTGACACACAACCCCCGAAGAAATTCTTGGTGACTCAACTGGAACCACAAAGTACACTCAATGCTCCCAGATAAAAGGTTCACTGTCACTGTCATCCCGTTGCTCATCGATTTGTTCGCGCGGGCACCAGTAACGTCTCTCATTGAGAGACTTATTGTTACTGTTTTTGGCATATCCAGTACGCACGGGTAGCTTGCCAGGCTCTGCTGCGTGGGCTCGATACTCTCGGTAGCTTGCCGGGCTCTCTGAGAGGGGCGGAGGAATCAAACTCGGGTCGGCCGCATGAAAGGCGAACGCCCAACTGCTGTGCTATCGCTCCAGCCCCCAGATAAAAGGTTAAAGAAAAGAAAAAAAAAAGACTAATCTGAGGGCAGGAAAGATTAAAAATTAATATATTTTAAAATGTAAAATTAATAATTATAATAAAAACATGTCATTAAATAACTATTTAATTCAAATTAAATAAATTTAATAGTTGTGTGCAGCAAGTACGGCACCTGCCTTGCATGCAGCCAACCTGGGCTCATTCCCCCAGCAGCCCATATGCTCTCCCCCAGTACCACCCTCAGCACAGAGACAGGAGTAACCCCTGAGCATCGCTGGGTGTGGCCCCAAGACAAATCAACCAGAGAAACAACAGCAATAAAGAAGCAAGACTAATCAGAGAAACATCCAGCTCCATACAAATGATCTCTCTACTCTCCCAAATGTTACTGGCGCCCGCTCGAACAAATCGAAGATCAATGGGATGACCAGTGATACAAGTGAAGTGACGCTCTCCCAAATGACACTACATGGCATTAAACTCCACCCCTGCCCCCGGCCACACTGATGGTGCTTGGGGTTCTTCAGGGCAGCCCCCCGAGATGTTTGGGGGACCGGGTGGCGGCAGGGAAGCGACAGGGTCAGCAGTACCTGAGGCCTCACACACACCCCTGTAGAGCAGCTCCAGCCAAGGTGCCAGTCCTAAATATTATTTTAAAGGCAGCCCACAAAGTGAACATGCATTACAGCACATTTTAACTAGCCCACAATGTCGGATGGCACTGCCAGGGTCTGGGACACAGTTAAATGTGAACCTTGTGGAAGGCTTGTTGTTTCAGCCACCGCACGGGCTCTCGTGTTACTGAGCATACTTGAGAGCAAGTTGGTAAATATTACACTTGGGAACCAGGAGATGCCGGTTCTGCTTTCCAGCTCTGTGTCTGGGGCCAGGGAAGGAATCTTCCATAATTCACTTTCTCTGCCCATTCCAGGCCCTTCTCTTTTCAGTCATTTTTAATGAAAAAATATTTTCACCCAACTTCCCTTTTCAGGAGTCAACCCTACCCGCTTCATAAGCCCTCACGTTTCTCACCCCAACTTTAAAAAAAAATGACTGAATCTATTAAATATTGGTCTAGACAGTATGTGCCTGGCTGATTTGGCTGAAACCCGCTAGCTGGCAGTCATAGTTTTATTAACCCTCAATAACACCTGCTTCTGCTTCTTTCTTCCCAGACCTCGTAAAACGCCCTTGCTTCTGTCCACAGTCCCCGAAGTCTGCGGGCGTCCCCCGTGAGGGGGCGGGAGAGGGCTGGGAGTCAGCAGTCTGACCCTCTGGCTTCACACTTGGGTTTTACGTGTCTGCAGGAGAACGGAATTTGGGAAACTGCATTCTTCCGGGGCGAGGATCGGCTCTTTCAGCCCTCCCGCCAACCAGAAAGTCCTGGAACTACAAAAGTCTCAGAGGCTCCCTTCGAAGGGGTGAGGCTAGTAACATGATTTCTAAATCAAAAAGGTCAATGACTTTCGCTTTTGAGCTCTCTCAATCAAATGTGTACATAACTGGGTGAAAAGGGTGAGGAGGGGCTGGAGCGATAGCACAGCGGGTAGGGCGTTTGCCTTGCACGCGGCCGACCGGGGTTCGATTCCCAGTATCCCGTATGGTCCCCTGAGCACCGCCAGGAATAATTCCTGAGTGCAGAGCCAGGAGTGACCCCTGTGCATCGCCGAGTGTGACCCAAAAAGCTGAAAAAAAAAAAAAAAGAAAAGGGAGAAGAACCTGGACGTGACTCCTGGCAAGAAAACAGAGGGATACTGTCCCTTCGGAGCTGAAGACCCCACACGGTGACCTTGGGAGTTAGGGATGCTGCTATACCCAGGAAGGCCAATGGCAACATACCACATCAGGGCATGATTTATTAGTAGAAAAGCTCCCTTGTTGTACTTTAACTAAAGACCCAGACAAAAACAAATATAATATTACATGTTTTTTTCGTTTTCGTTTTCTTTTTTTTTTTTTTGGTTTTGGGGCTTCAGTCAGTAATGCTTAGGACTTAGTCCTGGTCTACACTCAGGAATCACTCCAGGCGGTGCTCTGGCGACTATATGGGATGCCAGGGATTGAACCCGGGTTGGCTGTGTGCAAGGCAAATGCCCTACCCTTCGTACTACCACTCCAGCCCCTGAACAAAAATTATCAAGAGGAACACATATGAAATTCACCCCCTACTCCTAATAGCTAAGCAAATGGTCTCTGAAATAACAAATGCAAAGGCCCTAACAAATAAGAAAATGGGAGCTCGACAAAAACTGTCAGGGGATAAATATAAAAAAATAAAAAGCTCAGCATGTGTTGCTTCGTTTTCTTCTCTCTCTTCTGAGTATCAACTTCCAGCAAGATGTATCCCAATTTAAGCACGCGAAGGTTCCTTTCCACCATTGCAGGAAACTCTTTAAACAACACCCTCCTTAACCTTGAGCATGTCAGAACAGAGGTCACCTTTCTAAAACCAAGAGATTACTGACCTGAATTTAAGTCTCGTCCTGGGTTGAAGGCCCGGCTATTCACAGTAGTGGAAAGTCGGTCACAACTAATGGTTCTAGACACGTTGGTATTAAAATTCCCATCGAATCTGAAACAACAGAAAGGCATCAGCGACTGTCATCTGGCAATTGCTTCATCCCAATCACCCCCGCCCCAATCACAGTTGATAACTGGAGGTGAAGTAGTACAGGACATAAACGAGTGAATTAATTGGACTTGTATTTGAAATAAATACATTTCAAACTGACCCTGTGGAATATGAGAAAAAGCAACAGATGCAGGTTTTAACAAACCAAGTTCAAGTTGAAGGGAACAGAGAAGTTACTAATTCCCAGTCACCTTGTTCTCTGATGAATCTGATTCAGGTACTACATACAAAATCCTACTGAGACAAGACTTGACAGTCTCCATTTTCTTTTTATTTAAAAAGCTTCTGATTTCTTTTATTGTGCGTGTATGTGTGTGTGTGTGTGTGTGTGTGTGTGTGTGTGTGTGTTGTTACCAGGGATATAAACCAGCACTTCGTATGTTGGGGGCATCTACCCTACCATTGACATAGATGTCCATCCCCACAGCCTCCTTTTTTCTTATTTAAAACATGCACGAATAAAACTTTTCCCAACTAGGGATGTGACAGAGCAAGTGTGATTCCTTATGTGTGAGTCCTTGGGTTTGATTCCTGGCATTGCTTAGCACTGCTAGGGGTGTCCTGTCCCCTCTAACAAATACACAGAGCCAAACATTTTTTTTTCCCCAGTGATGTCAAAAAAATGATAAATCATCTACCCAACTTCCTTTCAAGGCACATGAGGGGGCCGGCACCTTTCAGCTTGTAATGTAAATAAATCCAAGGTCTTTGGATGTCCAGTGGCACGGCAAATACTAGTACCAGGGCTAGAACAATACCGTTACTCTGATGCTAGCTGATCAATCATTGCTAGTTTAGTCAACAGCTCACATGCCTAAGCAAACAGCAAGCTGAAAGAAAGCGCTCCGATTCTTTTAGATCCTGCAGATTCTATCATACATCACTGGTTATACAGTCACTAGGTATTTTCAAAAGAAAATTGTATCCAAAAGTAACAAGAAAATCATGAACTTCCAAGTAGCCTTCTTAGGCTTTTCTTTTGTTTTGAAAAGAAACTTCTTTGGATTTACCCTGGCTATACCCAGAGCTTACTCCTGGTTCTGTCCTCAGAGATTACTCCTGGCAAGGCTCAGGGGACCATATGGGATGCTGGGGATCGAACTTGGATAGGTTGCCTGCAAGACAAGTGCCTTAATCACTGTACAAGTGCCTTAACCACTATCTCTCTAGCCCCTACTCAGGACTTTAAAATACTGAGCAGATTCATAAGACTTCAAAGAATCCCCCCAGATAAATTCTATCTGACATTGACTGAAATTTATATTAAAATCAGTACCTCAGATGATAAGTGCCTTTAATGAAATTCTATTCACGTGGGTAAAGACTCCCATTTATATTGAAAGAAACACTCTTTAGAAATCAAAATCGGGCCGGAGCAATAGCACAGCGGGTAGGGCGTTTGCCTTGCACGCGGCCAATCCAGGTTCAATACCCAGCATCCCATAGGGTCCCCTGAGCACTGCCAGGAGTAATTCCTGAGTTCAAAGCCAGGAGTAACCCCTGTGCATTGCCGGGTGTGTGTGACCCAAAAAGAAAAAAAAAATTAAAATCTGGGACCAGAGATTTGGTACATAGCAGGTAAGGTGTTTGCGTTGCATGTGGCCAACCTAGGTTTGATCTCCAGCATCCCACATGGTCCCCTGAGCACCACCAAGAGTGATTCCTGAGTGCAGAGCCAGGAGTAAGCCCTGTGCATCGCTGGGCGTGGCTCAAAACCCTTCCCCCACCAATCAAAACTCCACCCATTGGTCCCATGAACTTTACTGATCGCATTTTACCACGTGTGCGATGTCTTCAATGGAATCAACTTTATAACCTCAGGGTGGGGATCTTTAGGACGTTGCTGGGTCCCACAGCCAGAGGATGAGGTGGCTAGATGTTCAGAGACTTTCGGGTTTCACCACCCGGAAGTTAATCAGGATTGTCAACCAGAGTGCCAGGACTCAGCCGTTTCACTCAAGGGGCTGCTCCGCCTTTGGACTGGCTCCCAGCTGTCTGCAGAGAACACGGCTGTCCCCGAGCCACAGCCGGAGAGACAGAGAGAGTATGCCGGCAGACGCCTGTCTCCGGGGCCACAGTGCACTGTCCCTCCCTGGTCTTACCGCCTCCCCACAGAAGCAACTTGCCCACATCTGCATGGAGCAAGTCACTCACATGCTTTGCTGGGTCAAACCTAGCAGTGCTCAGAGGTTTCCTGCTCTGCACTCAGGTATCACTTCTGGCAGTGGGAATCGAACCTGGGTCAGCCATGTACAAAGTCCTTCCGCTCAACTATCACTCCAGCTTACACACTTCTTTTTTTATAAATTCTTAAAAATAATTTTTTTTTTTTGAATCACTGTGAGAAACAGCTCCAAAGCTTTCCTGATTGAATTTCAGTCATACAATGATCAAACACCCATTCTTCTACCAGTGTACATTTTCTACCCCCCGTGTCCCCCAGTGTCCCTCCTGCCACCCCCTACACCCTACCTACCCCGCCTCCTGCCTCTACGGCAGGCACCTTCCTTCTTACTCTCGCTCTACTTTGCGCCTCATCATTTGCAATACGGATACTGAGAGGCCATCACGCTCGGCTCTTAGTCTCCTTCCAGCGCACATCTCCCGTCCCGAGCGATCCCTCCAACCATCACTGACTTCATGATTCCTTCTCCGTCCCAGCTGCCTTCTCCCCCAGCAGGAGGCGGGCTTCCAACGGACTCACGCCCTTCTTAGCCCAAGACCAGACAGTGTGGCAATGATGGTCAAAACCCTGTTGCAGGGGCCAGAGCGATAGCACAGCGGGTAGGGCGTTCGTCTTGCACGCAGCCGACCTGGGTTCGATCCCCGGCATCCCATATGGTCCCCCAAGCACCGCCAGGAGTAATTCCTGAGTGCAAAGCCAGGAGTAACCCCTGAGCATTGCTGGGTGTGACCCCCCCCCCAAAAAAAAGCAAAAAACAAAACAAAAAACCCTGTTGCAGTGCAAAAGCCCCACAGAGCTCTTCGGGCCGTGGCAGTTCTTGTCTGGCCCCTCTTGGCAGGACAGACCAAGAGAATTCTCTGAGATGATCAAAATGGCTTTTCGGCGGGAGGACTGTCCACGGGGGTGACCACCAGCAATCAGCCAAGGCTGAGATGGAGCAAATGTCACAGGTACTACATTGTCTACTCTGCTGGATCTTAACTACGTCCCTGCTGGACTATGGCTCCGGCCCAGAGAAGGAAAAAAAAAAAAAAGAAAAAAAAAAGAAAACCAAACATTTTTATAACAATAAAAAAGGGAAGTAACTGATTAACCAGCCAAAGTGGGTGCTTGGCAAACACGGTCTGTCATAAAAAGGTCCCTCCACGTTCTTCTCTTCCTTTATCAGCCACCTACCTGATGCCCCTCTCTCTGGACCTTGCCCCCTACCCACACGCTCCTCCCAGGCCCCTGCCAGCCTCCAGGGCCTCAGCTGCCGCCTCTGCGCTTCTCAACCTTCCCACAGAAACCGCTCCCGACAACTCCAGTCCTGCCCGCTCCTAACCAACTCGAGTCATTCTGCTCAATTCCATGCTGTGCCCCCTTTTGTCCCCTTTCCCTTCCTGGTCTCCTAACCAAAGGGTCTTCCCAGAGCATCATCATGTTGCCAACAGCCTGATTTTCGATTCTCTCTCTGGCAAACACGATGGTCAGAGACCAAGAATCTTACTTCTCTGTACCTTCCCTATAAACCAAATAAAGGTACAAAGGTGTGTGGCAGCGGGCGGGGGGGGGGGGGCGCGGGGGAGGGGAGATTCCGAGAGAGGTCATGATGGTGTGTAAGCCGGACCAGGCAGCCCTGGGCAGATGATTCTCTATTTCCATTTGTTGAATTTGCCTGCGAATTTGTTCTTGCTTTCGACAGTACCAGAAATTGACAGGCTTCCATATCCAATTCTCTCTAAAACCTGATGATGGTTTTTTTTTGGGGGGGAGGGGGCAAGGGGCCCAGGTCACACCTGGCAATACTTAGGGATTACTCCTGGTCCTGCACTCAGGAATTATTCCTGGAGGTGCTGGAGGGTCATATGGGATGTTGGGGATCAAACCTGGGTCAGCCGAGTGCAAGGCAAACAGGCAAACGCCCTCCCCGCTGTGC
Source organism: Sorex araneus (assembly GCF_027595985.1). Lineage (NCBI taxonomy): Eukaryota > Metazoa > Chordata > Mammalia > Eulipotyphla > Soricidae > Sorex > Sorex araneus. The sequence goes on from NC_073306.1 coordinate 11,701,998, forward strand.
TATCGCTCCAGCCCCTGCCCGGCTGGACGATCACTCTGGCTGCCGTTGCTTGGTTTTATGTTCCGTGGGTCTAGCCAAGCGCTGGGAATGTGACACCCTGTCAATGTCCACTGGTGATGGACTAAGGAGGAAGGCCAGAGGCTTAAGAGCCCACACAGCTCTGGCGACTTCACACTATCAGAGACTGGCTAAGTGTGATAGGCGGGAGCCGGAGGGTGTCAAGGTCAGGAGTGGCGGCTGAGCTAGATGAGATCCTGGACTTACTTGCTCACTGTGCCAAGCTCTCGCACACAACCAAACAGCCCGAGCCCTCGTTTTCTCAGTTACGAGATCGTGACGATGGGGCCCGGGGTAGTACGGGGGTGGGTGTTCGCCTTGAATGTGGTCAACCTTATTTTGATCCCAGGCACCATCTGGTCCTCTGAACATCACCAGGAGCAACCCCTTGAGCACAGAACTGGAGGCAGCCCCAAGCCCTGCTGGGTGCAGCTCCACAAACCCCCCTGCAAATAAATAAACGCAACACAAGCAAAACGGTAATGGCGCAGGAGGGGTAGAATAGTGGGTAGGGCGCTGGCCTTGCATGCAGTCAACCCAGGTTTGATCCCTGGCACCTGGTGTGGTCCCCTGAGCACTGCCAGGCATATATTCATGAGTGCAGAGCCAGGGGTAAGTCCTGAGCACCGTCTGGAGTGGCCCCAAAAGCAAAAGAACAGTAACAACAATAACAAGGTAATGGTAATAGTACCTGCTTGCTCACGAGCAGAGTGCATGCTCTGCATATGCATATGGGAGGCCCGGCTGATCCCCGACACTGCGTGGCCCTCCAAGCACTGCTGGGAGCACCCCCCCCAAAAAAAAACTTAAAATAATAAACAGAGGTGCGGAACCGGAATCCGGAGTTCCGACCTCCGTCGACGATCAAGAATCAGGGACGCTGTCTCGTTTGCTAAGACATCAAAAATCAGATGGGCCGGACATGTAATGCGATTCAGAGATGACTGCTGGACTAGAGCTGTTACCGACTGGATTCCACGGGACATCAAAAGACCGCGTGGCCGCCCACCAATGAGATGGTCAGACTTCTTCGTCAAGACCCTGAGTGAGTGATTTGAGGCTCTTCCTGTTCCTGGAGCGAGCAGATATCATTGGACTCTACTAGCACTCGACAGGGATGAATGGAGACGTTACTGAAGCCCGCTCCAGCAAGTCGAAGATCAACGGGAAGACCAGTGATACAAGTGAGGTTCGGGACCAACAGTACAGGATGTAAGGCACTTGTTTGGCATGTGGCTGACCGAGTTCAGTCCCTGGCACTGAATACTGTCTCCACTACACAACCAGGAGTAAGCCCTGAGCACATCACATGTGGCTAAAAACAAAACAAAACACCCACCAAAAATAGTGATAAAATTGGAAACAAGATCAAGGAACAGGAAATTCTCACAGAGACACAGGCATCCGGGACGCTAAGTTACATTAAGGGCTAATGGTGGCATATTAAGTGTGTGGTTTGAGGGTGTAGTTGGCTGGGGGGGTGGGGCTGGACTCTGTTCCTGGTGAAATCCAGCCAAGGAAGCGTCACTGTTCAAAACTCAACCTGGCGGGGCTGGGTTGAGAGCACAGCGGGTAGGGCATTTGCCTTGCACGTGGCCAACCTGGGTTCGATTCCCAGCATCCCATACGGTCCCAGAGCACCACCAGGAGTAATATCTGAGTGCATGAGCCAGAAGTAACCCTTAAGCATCACTGGGTGTGACCCAAAAAGAAAGGGAAAAAAAAAAAACACCCTCAACCTGGCAATGGGAAGCAAAGAGACTTGGGTGCAGTAATGTGGCAGCAACCAGAGGACCCCCACATCCGCACCCCTCCACCCCTCCACTCCGTCCCCACACCTGTCACGCAGTGCTGGGCACTGGAAATTGAAGCTCAAGTATCCAAGGTATGTGCTTGAGCCCTGAAAGAGATCTTCCCTGTTCCCTGAGTGATGCTTTAATGGGAAAGTGGTGCAGGAACAACGCGGAAACACCACAGCTGCGAGCAAGCTGGAGCTTACGTGGTGCAAACAGTGAGAAATCACCCTCTTCCCTCCACTGCAAAAAAAAAAAAAAAAAACCCAACAAAAAAAACCCAAGTGGTTGTTTTTATTTTCCCTAAGGAATTCCCGCTCGGCTGGAATTTAATACGCAGCAGCAGCAGAGGGGCTGAGGACAAATGAACCCACATGCTCTTAGTTGGGGAACATCTGGGATCTGAAACTGACGACAAAGATCAAGGATACACTTAGGGGCCAGACTGAGGAGCAGAGCGGGGAGGGCCTTTGCCTTGAAAGCAGCCGGCCCGGGTTCAATCCCTGGCACCTTGTAGGGTCCCCCAAACTCCATCAGGAGTGACCCCCGAGTGCTGAGCTAGGAGTAAGCCCTGAGCACTGCGGGATGTGGTCCAAAAACAAAGCCAAAAAAAGGGTAATATTCGTTCCCCGAGTAACTGCATGTCGTGAAGGCCAGTGGTTTTCCTTGAACTTCAAACAAACAACAAAACCCTTTTTCAGAGGCTGGAGAGATAGTACAGAGGCGAGGGCACTTGCCTTGCACACAGCCGACCTGGGTTCAACCCCCAACATCTCATATGGTCCCCAAAGCTCCATGAGGAGTAATTCCAGAGTGCAGAGCCAAGAGTAACTAACCCCTGAGCATCTCTGGGTGCGGCCCAAAGAACCAAGCAATGTGTGTGTGTTGGCGTGGGGGGAAGCGCGCGGGGAGATCTTTCTCAGCTGTCGGGTGTTCCTGAATATGGACTTAACCTCAGCACTGGAAACCCAGTCACATTAAGGAGAATCCCCTAGAATATTGTCTGCCATGGAGGCAGTGGGAGGGTGGGAGAGGGGGGGGGTATACCGGGGAGACTGGTGGTGGGGAATGTGCACTGGTGGAGGGGTGGGTGTTTGATTGATGGGTGTGATTGTAACTCAGTCATGAAAGCTTCTAACCGTATCTCACGGTGAATCAATAAAATAAAATAAAATAAAATAAAAAACAAATTAAAAAAAAGGAGAGAATCCCTTGGAAATGAGTCTGGATCCAGCCCCTGCCTACGGTCAGATGAGGGACCTGCGACCACAGGGGACTTGGGACCACCAGGAGGACTAGGGGTCACCAGAAGAGTCTCTCTACCTTCTGCTCACACACTCGCTGGCCCAAGTGACTGGAAGGGACCTCCCCTCCCCCCATGCCTCACAGCAGCGGCAGCTGCCGGCCCAAGAGGGGAAATGTATTCTGGGCGCGTGTGCCTTTTAGAAAACAATCTGGAAAAAGAAAACACACTATTCATCCCGGGCTAGCGACCGAGAGACGTCAAGTTCATGCTCAAGATACTTTCTAAACACACGTCAGTTGCTCTCTTGGGTTCCCCCAGAGATTTTTCAATGAGACGTCAATCGGCTCACATTGACCTCATAGTTTGTGGAATGGGCAGGAATTGATATAAAAAAAAAATCACAGATTTTTTTATACAAATTGAGCAGGTAGTCCAGCTCATCTTTAGACCTGTGATTTTTATTTTAAAGCAGTAATAAAAAGAGAACAATCCCATCTCCATCACTCCTCAGAGCCTGACTTTTACAAAAAAAAGAGATACTGGCTGACAGCTTTCTCTCCTTATTTTCATAAGATAAAACCACGGTGCCTGAAATTGAGTTTTAAGAGAAAATCCTCCATCTTTCCTACCCCCTCAGGAGGGGAAAAAAAAATACAACAAAAAACAAGAACAACAAAAACTTCCTCCTGGATTTACTTTCATGAACAACTGATCGAAACTGCATCCCGAGGGAGAAGACAGAAGTGTGACTCTCACTTTGATCTCTTCCCCATGGAGAAATTCACTCCCTGCCTGGCCTGCAAGATGTTCATTTGATTGACGTTTGCTCTGATGTGCAAACTGCTTTGAACTTCAGACATTTAATTCCCATCAGGCTGCAGTCATTTTTATTCTCCTTCAACAGGATTTACAAGCAGGAGATCAGCAAATGTAGAAGATAAAATAAATTTGCAGAAGCTTTGAATCTTACATCAAAACCGTGTTCAAGTGACTTCCAATTGGATTTCGTTCAGTCTCGGTTCACAGTGTAAATCAACTTGGCCGCGGAGCCCCAGTTTAGAAAGAGAGAGAGAGAGAGAGTGAGAGAGAGAGAAAGGAGAGAGACACACAAATACCAGCTGGGCTTTACTTCCTGCATCTCTTTCTCGGGCTTTGTTTAAATTGCCCACGGAAGGTGATTTCCCAGGCAAATCATTCAGAACCCCGCGTTTCCCGAGGTACTGCCAGCAAAGCCTGCCCAATTTATCACACACTGCACAAAACCCACACCCACCGAGAGGGCCCCCGGGGCAGTGGCGAAATGCCGTTATTGTGCAGGGACCCCGTTTAAAAAGCAAATTCCCGCGGAGCTCCGGGAACAGGCTTCCACAGATAGTTGAGTTCATAAACAAAGCGGATCGGATGACAGCTAATGAGGAAGAGAATTTTTCCCCCCCCCCACTTGCTTGCTGGCTTTGAATCATCGCTCAAGTGCCGAGGCAGGTGCCAAAGGATAAAAAAATAAAATAAAATAAAACAAACAAACAAACAAAAAAGCTCTTCTGGAAGCCAATCCGTATCAGGTCGGAGGCTGGTTGTGCAGTGCTCAGAGGTGTCTGGGGGTGCCCCGGCTTGCCTGACCTTCCCAACTGCCCCTTGAGGAAGCGAATGAGCCGCGCCCCTTTAAGAGTCAGCGCCCCTTTAAGAAGATGTGGCAGGGGGGCCGGAGCTCCAGTCCAGGGGTGAGACATAGGTCTTGCATGTGGCTGACCCCGCCTTGATCCCTGGCACTGCACTGGGTCCCCCCGAGCACTGTCAGGGGCGATCCCTGAGTGCCCGAGCCAGGAAAATAAGGCCTGAGCAGCACTGGGTGTGGCCTCCCAAGAAAACAATAAATCAAATTCATCAAAGAAGGCCAGGCTGCAGAGAAAGATGTACACTGACCGGACACCCTCCCACTCACCCAACCTACCCACCCCCCAACACCATCCTGGTCTTAGGAGGAGCCCGGTACCCCCTGGCTTATGACGGATAGGACAGGGGGACCTCACACTTCACCTCCATTCAGCTGGGGCCTCACTTCTTTCTGGGAAGTGTCTGCTCTCCAAATATTTGAGCAACACCAGTTGAAAAGAATTAAACAAGGCCCCCCTTATCTTCCACTTAACCACCCATGAGAATCAAGTTAAACAAAGAAAAGAGCTAAGATAAAAATCAAACATCTGCACTGGCAAATATTTAAACTCTGTTGGAGTGAGGGGAGGTGGGAGGGGTAAGAAAGGGATCACTTCAAAAAGGCGGAAAAAAAAAAATCACATTTCTAAAGTAAATGAGACTCCAAGCCCCCCAGCCCGCCCGCCCCACTGAGGTTCGTACTCAAACACCTCAATTAAAGGACAGGACTGAAAAGCTGACTAAGAAGGCGCAATCGAGTTCCCTGAATCCTTTCCCTTCCACCTCTGCAGAGATGGCGCGATAAGGCACATTCTTTTTATTCTTATCAGTAACACGGATTAAATCTTCAGGCTCAGCAACTCAGCCTCGATGTCCTTGAAGGGAAGACCTGTGAGGTTCTATTAACTGCCGCTCACACAGCCCGATTTCTCCTCCGCAGGCTCCTGCTCTCATCTTGGGTCTCACTCCCGGATTCCCGGGGGTGAGACCAACCTCTGGAGAGAAGGAAGGGGTTCCCCGTGTAACAGTGCTCAGGGGCTACACCCAATCCATGCAGGGGTTGGGGGCGCTAAGTTCCAGGCTTCCTCGTGCAAACCATGTACTCCAGCCCTCTGAGCCCCCTCCCTGGCCCAGGGGGTCATCTTGGTAATCTACTTTCTCACACAAGCTTGCAGAACTGCACCTCTAGGGGCTGGAGCAATAGCACAGTGGGTAGGGCGTTTGCCTTGCACGCGGCCGACCCGGGGTTTGATTCCCACCATCCCATATGGTCCCCCGAGCACTGCTGGAAGTAATTCCTGAGTGCAGAGCCAGGAGTAACCCCTGTGCATCGCCTGAGTGCAGAGCCAGGAGTAACTCCTGTGCATCCTGGATGTGACCCAAAAAAGCAATAAAATAAAATAAAATAAAACAAAAAAACCTGCAGCTCTAAGGGGCACTGGGGCGTGGGGCGTGGGGGAGGGAACTCTCCATCACAGGTAGGAGAAAGGTGATCTGGGAAAATCAGGCAGGAAGCAGGCAGGTGGGCAGGTGCAGGGGGTCCCTGGGCTTCCTCTGGGTAATTCCGAGGCCTTTGCCCATTCTGCTTCCCCGAACTCTAGTAGGACTCAGATGCCCTTTCTGGTTCTTTCTCGCTTGCTAGAAAGAGACCACGTGTATACCATGTGGAGATACCCATGTGTATCCCCAGGCCCGAGCTGGCAGGTTTGTCCTGAGCTTGTGGGTTTTTTTCTTTTCTTTTTTTTTTTTTCCACAATGCAGAACCCCGCTACCCCAGCCCCCACTGGCCCGGTCCAGTCTGGTGGAGCCCAGAGATGGCCAATGACCACGGGCCTCATCTCGGACAGGCCACTGGGCAGCAGGTCGATGGCAGACAGTGGTGGGCGGGTGGCAGACCTCAAAGGGCAGCACCAGAGTCTCAGAGAGAGCAGGTGACCCATCTCTCAGGCGCACATCCGAGGGGAAGGAAAGGACCCCCCCCAAAAAAAAAAAACTATGCAAGAGAAAACATTGGGGCACTGGACACGGGACAGACGGGGCCCACGGGCCTTCACAGGAGCGAGTGGCTTGGCTGACGCGGGCTTGAGGCCGGTCACGTCCCCGGGGAGAGAGCAGGTTAGTTTAGGGCTCCTGCATCGCGTCTTCTCAGATTATTCCACATAAGAAAGCGCAGACATGGAGCTCGGCTCCGGCCTCCCTAGCTTTCTGGGCCACACCCAGTGGTCATGTTCAGCCCGGCGAGGGACTGTCTCTTAACGCGGACACTGCCTGCCAGTGAGTTGAGTTCAGAGGCCAGATTTTTATGGAGAAAGACGGAGTGGAAACACAGGACCAGCTCTCCCGCACGGCCACAGACGGCGAGAGAGGAGACGCAGTCTTCTAACTGCGCCTGGCCCTGCCCTGCCCTTGGGGTGAAGAAGGGAGGCCTGGAAAGCAGGTTGCTCATGGGGTCCACACAAGGGCAGGGTGAGGCAGGGTCTTTAGGCTCCTAACGGTGTAAGGAGACACATGTATACACACACACACACACACACACACACACACACACAGAAGTACTGCAGGCTCACGCATGCACCCACGCGTGGTCCTAAGCAGGAACACATAGTTCATCACACGCCACTCCAACTTGACTGAGTCAAAGAATTTTTCTCCTGGGGCTGGAGCAATAGAACAGCAGCTAGGACGCTTGCTTTGCACATGACACCGTGGGTTTGGTCCCTGGTATCCCACGGGGTCCCCCAAACGCCACCAGGAGTAATTCCTGAGTGCAGAGCCAGGAGTAACCCCCGAGCATCGTGGGTGTGACTCCCCCTCCCTCCCCCAAAGATTTTCTCTTTAGGAGATTTCAGACACAGGAAGAGCTGGAGAGAGAGCACACAGCTGCTGCTGGTGGTGGTGGTGGTGGTGGTGGTGGTGGTGTGTGTGTGAGTGTTTGGGGGGATGGGGTTGGCTGAGCTGGTGTTTGCCTGGCACGCAGTTCAATTCCCGGCAGTGCTTACAGTTCCCGAAACCCTCCCAGGAATGAGTCTGAGCGCAGAGCCAGGAGTGAACCTGAACAGGGCTGGAGGGATGGGGTCAGGCACTTACTCTGCACGCAGCTCACCCCGGTGTGATCCCAGGGGTCACTCCTGAACACAGAGTCAGCCACGGCCCCTGAACACGATGGGGTGCACCGCCGAACCCCAACACATGGACAGAAACCAAAACCGCGGAAGTGGAAGGTCTTTGACTGAAGGAGCCACGCGGATACCGTGTTTCCTAACACGGCCCAAGCCACTCTGAAACGAGCAGCGACGTGCAAAACCCTTGTGGAGTTCTGAACACCCCTCCCGCCGCTCCGGCACCAAAGTCGCAAAGACTCGAACCCGTGCCAGCCCACCTGCCAGCAGGGATGACTCTTTCCTAAAAGTACTGTGGGAAGGGGTCAATGGCTGAAACTGGGGCATTTTATTTCCGGGGACAAACCCACAAGCTCAGCTTCCTGCAGACACAAAAGGACCCGCCACCTAATTCAAGCTCAGCGGGCCAGGTCCTGGCCGGTCACCTGATTTAACCTTGTGACCCCAAACAAAAGAACAAGAGTCCTAAGGGCGGTTGCACCTGGCAGGCCCCCAGGCCTGCTTTTCCCATGGAGCAGTGATAAGAAATAAAGTGCACAGTTAAACAATTCAGACCACAGGGTTGGTTGTTTTATTTTTTTCCCCTCCCCGTGTGACCTACCAGGAAACGAAACAAAACAGGAATGCCCACATGAGGGTCTGTGGTGGGGTCCAGAGACACTGCTTCATCCCCAACCAACCTAGCTCTGAGGGTGGGATTCATCCGTGGGTGAGAAGCAGTGAAACAACACATAAACTGGGGCTGAAGTGATAGTACAGTGGGGAGGGCATTTGCCTTGCATGCGGCCGACCCGGGTTCAATTCCCAGCATCCCCTATGGTCCCCCGAGCACCATCAGGAGTAATTCCTCAGTGCAGTGCCAGGAGTAACCCCTGTGCATCGCCGGGTATGACCCGAAAAAGAAAAAACAAACAAACAAACAAATAAGCTGATCCGAACACCTCCCTAGAACCTTCCATGGGCAATTTAACACTGACACCAGCATGTTCATGCTAAAGTCATCCTTTCTTGAAAAAAGCCTCTCTGTGGGGGCATTGGAGATAGTACAGTGGGCACGGGGCAAGCCTTGCACAGGGCTGACCTGGGCTTCACTCCCCGGGGTACTGCCCAGATGGTCCCCCGGGGTACTGCCCAGACTAATCCCTGCAGTCAGACAGTTTGGCCAAACTGGGGTGGATCCCTGGCACCCCGTATGGTGCCAGACCCCACCAGGAGTGATCCCTGAGCACATTGCTTAGAGAAAGGGCCTGAGAACAGCCAGGTGTGCCCCCCCCCAAAAAAAACCCAAGCAAAACAAAACAAAAATAGACTGAGTGTACTCTGAAGCCCCATTGAGGGGTAAGCTGAGGAACCCCAAACTACTTGCTCTCCTGAGATGCTTCCTGGGGTGTCCGACATTTTTTCCTGGAGTTTTAGGGTCGCCCTATGTGGCAGGCAACTTTTCTCTCCGTAGGATGAATCCTTCATTTCCCACCAATCAGTGTGTCCCAGTGACAGGCCTGGCCGCCCCGTAAAGCCCAGTGTCCACAGCGACAGCCCTGTCCAGCCCCTGAGGACAATGGGTCAACCGAAGGTCCCCCGTCACTGGCAGCTCCCGCCCGCCCTGCTCCTGGCTTTCTGCTCCCAGCGCCCTTCCAGGCTGCGTCCTCCTTCCCAAGGCTCAGAGACCCCACGGGGCTCGGACCACTCTCCTCTATGAGTCAGGACACGCTGGCACGCTCTTTCTCACCTGATGTCCTCCCAGCCACTGGCATGTGCTGGTTAGTGATTCCTCCTTGTCTAGAGAGCATCTCCCCCCACGCCTGGCCCACGCGTGGCCCTGAGTACTGAATGAATGGACCAACAGGCAAAGGGACGTCGCTACAAGAATTTGGGAAGTTCACACTCCTAAATTCAACCTGAGCGCGCTCGCGCGCACACACACACACACACACACTCACACACTCACACACACACACACACACACACACACACACACATGTACGCATATGCTCAAGTTCATTATTATAAAGGATGAAATTGAGCTGAGAGAACGGAGTCACCCGCCCTGGTCACCTCTCAGAGGGGCCTGCCTGGGGCGCTGTGGTAGAACATGTGTCTTACCATCAGATCCCTGCATTGCCCCCCATGCCCGGTGAGTTGCTGGCTGGTGGCACAGTGCCTAGGAATCCCCAGGGCCACCTCAGAGGATGCAACCGGGAACACAGCACAACACGTGGCAACGGGGAAAACTTTTTAAAACTCGTCGCAGAACTTCAATCCACAGTACCAGCACTCAGACGAAAACAACCACTAAGACGGGGCCACAAGTACTGGCATCTCTGCGAAAGCTCAAGTGGTTCAGAGGTTTCCAGCCAACTCTCGCCCAGCCAGTCCTCCCGCAGCCAAGACAAAACTCAGGCCTGACCCCGGGCCTCACCCCCTGGGCAAATATTGACGCACAGAAAGCGCGGCTGAAGCGGCCAGGGTTCCTGCCGCTGAGACACGCGGGCACACGGCATGCCAGTTCCTAGAAGCGGGGGTCAGCAGACACACAGTTCCCACAGAGCTTGCCCTCCCCCGGCGCCCCCCACCCCAGCTCCTCAGGTCCCTGCCTGAGACCCAGACTGGCGCTACCAGTGCACCCAAGCGTGAAGGTCAGATTCCTGCAAGCAGATGTCTCCTCCTTGTATGCCCTTCCTCCAAAATCTCGCTGCCCGGGCCAGGGAGATAGTTCACTGGGCTGGGGCGCACGCAGTGTGTGTGGGAATGCTGTGTTGCAGGGATGACGCCCCAAGAGCCACCAGGCACCACCCCCAAGTACCACGCCGGGAGTAGCCCCTGAGCACCACTGATGTCACCCCAAACCCAGCACACACCTCCTCTCATTCCTGTCAAGGAAGCAGAATCTGAGGATCCGCGATGCACAGACAGTGAAGAGATGGGAGAGAAGGATCTTTCCTTTTCTCCAGCATCCTTTCACCTTCCTGCAGCAGCTCCTGTCCTCAGCCCGGCCCCCACACCCATTTGGTATTTGGGCAGTTACAGCCAAGGCTTCTGACTGCCCAAATACCCCCCCAAACCACCGTAGCACTGTCGTAGCACTGTCGTAGCACTGTCGTCCCGTTGTTCATCGGTTTGCTCAAGTGGGCACCAGTAACGCCTCCATTGTGAGACTTGTTGTTACTGTTTCTGGCATATCGAATACACCATGGGGAGCTTGCTAGGCTCTGCCATGGGGGAGAGATACTCTTGATAGCTTGCCGGGCTCTCTGAGAGGGGCGGAGGAATCGAACCCAGGTCGGGCCGCTTGCAAGGCAAATGCCCTACACACTGTGCTATCGCTCCAGTTCATATGCCCCAAAATATACATAAAATAAGAGGAAGACCTGAAGGGCAGAAATCAACAGTTTCAGGTTCATTCTGTGCACCAAAAGGCAGAGCAAAGGTTCTGGGGTGCATCTACATGGCCGGCACCTCACATTCTGAACCCCAAAGTTGGCATCAGGCCTTCCTAGCCTGACGCATGTGCACTTCAGGCACAGCTGGTCTTAGGGTCAGCGGAAGTTCTTGCCTTTCATGCACTTTAAGCACAGGAGCTTTTATGGGTGTGAGTCACTTCCAAAACTCATCCCGCTAAGATATTTGGGGCATTTACAAGCTTCTCTCTTCTTGAATGACAGAATGCCTTTACATATCACCCTGATAAACACATCCCACTTGCATTATGTTTAGTATTTGCCCCTTCTCATGAACATTAAAATTTCTTCTTACATTTGGGTGACAGTTGTTCAGGTTCAGGGTGCTGGGGATTGAACCTAGGTCAGGCACACACTTTAAGGCAAGCACCTTATCCACCTTATCGCCTGTACTATCTGTACAGACTACATTTACTTTTCTTGTGAGAACATCCATTTACTCATCCCTGTATTCAAATTCCAACAAGTGGTGATTAGACCCAGGTTTAAGGGTGAGTTCTATGGAAACATGAATGAGGTGTCACCCAGGTGCAAAAGTGAAGCTGACAGACAGACAATGTGACACATTCGAATACTGACACATTCACTCCTACTCAGGAATAGAGAGAAAGAGGGAAGAGAGAGAGAGAGAGAGAGAGAGAGAGAGAGAGAGACAGACAGACAGACAGACAGACAGACAGACAGACAGAGACAGAGACAGAAAGAGAGACAGAGAGAGAGGAAAGAATTAAGGGAGCAACAATTCTTCTGGGGGCCAGGGAACAACATAAGAGAAGGAAAGAGGTACCAGGGCACTATCTAGAGATAAAGGACCAAGTTACTTCTTGAAACATTAATAGAAATTCACCAAGCAGGTAGCTAATGGGGAGGGGACAAAGTGGATTTCTAAGCCACTAGTAAGTGGTGGTAATAGCAGGAATGGGAGCAGCAGGAATGAAACGGGGTTTCCAGAGCAGAGAGACAGTGCAGGGCGAGGCACTTGCCTTCCATGCAGCTGATGCCCAGCACGGTACATGGTCCCCCGGCAACGGCAGGGGTAAATACTGAGGGCAGTGCCAGGAATAGTCCCTAAGCTAGCCCCGAGTATGGCCACCCACAAACAAAAGCAAACAAAAACCAAGGTTTTCTAACATTGCCACGTGTTGCTTGGCGTCTGAAGGAGGTTTAAACTCTCCCCTGGGTGAAAACCACCATCTAAAGTTCATGAGATAAGGGGCTGGAGCGATAACACAGCAGGGAGGGTGTTTGCCTTGCACACGGCTGACCCGGGTTTGATTCCCGGCATCCCATAGGGTCCTCGGAGCACCGCCAGGAGTAATTCCTGAGAGCAGAGCCAGGAGTAAGCCCTGTGCATCGCTGGGTGTAGAATTCCTGAGTGCAGAGCCAGGAGTAAGCCCTGTGCATCGCTGGGTGTATCCCAAAAAGCCAACAAAAAGTTAATGAGATTTCTCTAAAAAAAGATTTCCACCTCTTTGGTTCAAAACACATCTGCTCCTGAATGAAGTTCTATACTAAGTTTCCTGGCTGGGAAGTCTCTCTTCCATTCTCTTCTACTTTCCAATAAATCTTTTATCAAAATTACAACAACAAGAAAGAACAAAAACAACAATAAAACCCCCAACATCTGCACTCCTGATTTCAGATAAGAGAGAAAGTTGTCAAGACCTAAAGCTATAATAGTTACGTGTCAGTTATATTAGTTACTGATGCCAACTGGTATAAAAGGAACTGTCACTGTCACTGTCATCCCGTTGCTCATCAATTTGCTCGAGCGGGCACCAGTAATGTCTCCATTGTGAGACTTGTTGTTACTGTTTTTGGCATATCGAATACGCCACGGGGAGCTTGCCAGGCTCTGCCATGCGGGTGGGATACTCTTAACTTTTTTCCAAGTCTTGGTTTCTAGAGAGCCTTCATCTGGGAACCATGGGTTAACCTCATAAACAGCTTTAAAGCAGGACCGGAGCTGGTCTCCGGAAATGCAGGTGCTGGGTCCCCTATTCTTCGCTACCAGCAAAACAGAAATACACACAGAACGGGAGAAAATACTCGCCAAGCAAAGACCTGATTAGGGGTGACTATGCAAAGGCTATAAAGATTGTCAGATTTTTTTTTTCTTTTTGGGTCACACCCAGCGATGCACAGGGGTTACTCTGGGCTCTGCACTCAGGAATCACCCTTGGCGGTGCTCAAGGGACCCCCTGTGCTATCGCTCCAGCCCCGCAAGGGATATGAAGAATCCACACTCCGAGTGAAGACACAGCCAGTCTGCTGAAAGGACTGCCAGAGGATCTGAGCAAGCCCTTTTTTCAAAGATGATGAATGGCTGATAAGTGAGATAAATGAGAGCAGATAATGGATGGCCAATAAGTAAGGGTCAACAGAAAGAAAAGGAACGCTACACCACCGCCTGTCAGGAAAACACGAACCCCAAGGATCAGGAGATGTCTCCTCATCACTTGTTAGGCTGGCGAGTATCGGAAAAACAAATACTGTCAACCTTTGCCGAGGACGTGGAGAAAGGGAACTCGAAGCCGGGCAGGCTGGGTAGGGACACAGCAGTCATCAACTCTCGGGAACAGCACAGAGTTGCTAGAGAATCATAAACACAACTCCCCTCGGGTCCAACCATTCCACTCTCGGATAGTTTATCTGCGGAAAATGAAAACACTAACTTGAAAACATTATGGGGGGGTGGGGGGTTGTGGTTCCACCAGCAGGTCAACCTGTACCCGTGGAGTGAGTGTATCAGCATCCTGATGGAGCCTTCAGGCTTCGTGATACCCCCCAAACTGCTGCTGTGTCTCTGGTCAGACCCCAACAACTTGGGATCAAGTTTCCCAAAGAAATTAAATGGCCAAAAGTTAGGTAATGTGGGAGTCACGCCCACAAACCACCTTGGGCTCAGCTATACAAGCTCATTTATTGCCCTTATTTTAGAGACCCATACACCAAAAGCCACAGTTAATCTCGGCCCCATGGAAGACTGGACAGACAGGGGTATATCGGAGAGGGCGGGTCAGCCTGGTGCCTGCCCAAGCAGAGCCCCCAGCAACCGTTTGCACCCACAATCCAAAATTGCCACCATACCCCTGGCCAGGACGGACCTCACCCGAGATATTAACCTGTTGAAAATTTGGGTATGCAGGTTTTGTCGCCGAAATCTTCAGGCTTTCTCGGGGGCAGGATGGGCTACCTCCCCCCAACCTTTCTGTACTTCCAGAAGCCTCAGCAATCATGTCCACACCTCAAAGCCGCCACCCTGTTTAAAAAAAGCTACTCCAGCCTTACCTTCCCCATAAAAATACTGAATGCCCTGAACAAACATGATGATCTCTTAGTACCTGTATTGCAAATCATAATCCATAAAAGGAGAGAAAGAGGGAAAAGTGCCTGCAATAAAGGCAGGTGTGTGTGTGTGTGTGTGTGTGTGTGTGTGTGTGTGTGTGTGTGTGTGTGCGTGTTTGGGGGCGAGGTTGGGTTGTTGGCGGATGGTGGAATGAAAATGGGAAATACTCTGGTGGTGGGAAATGTACACTGGCGGGTGTTGGATCATTATATGACTGAAATTCAATCATGAACAACTTAGGAATTATCCATCTCACACAGCTTCAAACATTTAAAAAAGGAAAAGAACGTTATCTGTATGGCCATGCTCACTGCAACATTATTTATGATAATTGATCCACGGGGAACACCCCTCCTATTTGCAAGTGTTAATGTATGGATAGAAAAAGAAACTGTGGTAGATGCATAATGCAATGGAATAGCGTTCACTCACAAATTCCCAGGTACAACACAGCTGAACCTAGGGCACATGAGGTTGAGTGAAACAGAAACACAAAGGTCAGAGGATCTCATTGAAATGTGGAATTAAAAAAAAAAAGAAAAATAATAGGATTAATCTCAGAAGAGACGGCAAGCTCAAGATACCCCCAGGCACACGGGACTTTGGGCTGACAACTCTGGGGCCTTCTCTGACCTCTCTGCTCACCCTCCTTGCTGCCAAAGCCCCAGCAGTGTGGTCAGCCAACATCCCAGCACAGCAAACTAGATGGAAAAGTAATACGGAAGCCCACTGAGCTCAATAAACGAAAAGAATAACACAGAAGGCGCAACTAGCTACAAACAGCTCAGTCAATCCTCAGACTTAAATAACCATTGTGAGGCATAACGATTTCACAAATTTTCTTTTCTTTCTTTTTTTTTGTTTTTTGCTTTTTGGGTCACACCCAGCGATGCACAGGGGTTACTCCTTAGCCCTGCACTCAGGAATCACTCCTGGCGATGCTCAGGGAACCGTATGGGATGCTGGGAATCAAACGTGGGTCAGCCACGTGCAAGGCAAACGCCTTACCCGCTGTGCTATCGCTCCAGCCCCCACAAATTTTCTTTTGCTGAAATATTTTTTAATAATTCCATTTACCATTTTGTTATAACAAAGGAATAGAATAATTATTTTGTGCATGAGAAGGGGACAGGATTGGAAGGTGGGTGGGAAACAGGAGACATTGGGGGAGGGAATGTTACACTGGTGGTGGGATTGGTGTTGGAACACTGAGTGCCCGAAACAACGGGATTATGAACAACTTTGTAAACCAGGGTGTTTAAATAAAGAAACAGAAAAAAGAAACAAAGAAACAGAAAACAACAACCACCCAAACTCTTAGATACAAAATACAGGTTGATTGCTGTGTGTGTGAGAGAGACACAAAGAGAGACAGATAGACAGAGAGAAACAGAATAAATGTGTGTCTGTGTGTGTGAGAGAGTGAGGGAGAGAATGATTATGTGTGTATGTCTGTGTTGCGGGGAGAAGGGCTCTAGCGACAGGAAGTACAAGACTTGGGAGTTACATGTAGTAATAGTGCACTGCATTTAAAAAACGACCTAGGGACTGGAGCGATAGCACAGTGGGTAGGGCATTTGCCTTGCATGCTGCCAGCCCGGGTTCGATTCCAGCATCCCATATGTTTCCCGAGCATCGCCAGGAGTAATTCCTGAGTGCATGAGCTAGGAGTAAGCCCTGTGCATCGCTGGGTGTGACCCCAAAAAACAAACAAACAAATAAATAAAAATTAAAAATAACCTAGCGTAAAAGCAGAATTTAAAAGTTTCATTATGAAGCACTGTTCACAATAACCAGAATCTGGAAAAAACCCGAGTGCCCGAGAACAGATGACTGGTTAAAGAAACCCTGGCACATCTACACAATGGAATACTATGCAGCTGTTAGAAAAGATGAAGTCATGAAATTTGCATATAGGTGGTTCAACATGGAAAGTATCATGCTAAGTGAAATGAGCCAGAAAGAGAGGAACAGACATAGAAAGATTGCACTCATTTGTGGAATATAAAGTAACAGAATGGGAGACTAACACCCAAGAATAATAGAGATAAGTACCAGGAGGATTGCTCCACAGCCTGGAAACTGAGTGAAGGTGAAGAAGCACGCTAGGTGAAGAAGCAGCTCTGATAGAAAAGGGATCACCAAGCAAAGGGTGCTAGGTGGGCCCACTAGGGATAGGAGATACGGGCTGAAAATAGGCTATAGACCGAACATGATGCCTACTAAATACCTCTATAGCAAACCACAACACCCAAAAAGAGAGAGAGAGCAAAAGGGAATGCCCTGCCACAGAGGCGGGGACAGGGTGGGGGTGGTGGGAGGGATGCTGGGACCATTGGTGGTGGAAAATGGACACTGGTGAAGGGATGGGTACTCGATCTGACTGAAATGCAAGCATGAAAATTTGTAAGACTGTAACTTTATCTCACGGTGATTCACTAATAAAAAATAAATAAATAAAATTTAAAAATTTTTAAAAATAATAAAAGTTTCATTATGAGAATAAAACAACTTTGGAGCTCTGGATGGTGGACGGGACAGTCTTCTTAAGATCCTTCCCAATCCATCCATTCTCTCCCTACAACTCAAGCACATTCCAGTGGTATCTCCACACTAAAAAGGACTTCTTTGATTAGATCTAAAAATATTATTTTTTAACAAAGTGCTCGTACTGATACTGAAGTATATCAATGCTAGGACTAATATTTGCTCAGTGCATTCCTGTCCACCAAAGTACTTCCTCGCTGGCTCTCACTGGCGGTTCACGGGCCGTGGGAGGTGCTGAGTATAGTTTTCTATAGAAGTCTGGGGAGTCTCAAAGGCACCCAACACCTGGGCGCTCGAGGTAGGATTCACACCCAGACGGCCCCGTTCCTAGAGGCCTCCTCTTCCAACTGAACTGGGAATCAACTAGGCTAGGACGAGTTGCTTCTAGCAGCAGGGCAAGAGAGCGAGAAAGGCGTATCTCCACATCCCAGCTGGAAAGAGAACAAAACACGCTCTCTCTCTCCAGAGCATACTTACCGCGCCAAGAGAGGAACAAAAACACTGTAATTTGGGACCATTGACAGGCGCATGAGGTTTAAATTAGGCTGCTATCATTCTAAAACGGCCATTAACTGTCAGTATAATGTGATAAAGATTATTCAGTTACAAAACTGCACACAAAAATAAAACACTTGATTAAGGCCGCGCAGTTAATGAGAGACCAAATCAAATTCGAGGGTTAATGTCTCTGCCCCTTTTAGACAAGGGACGATTCCACCCCCATTTTTAGCAACACAATGACCAGAAAGTTCTCCCAAATAAATATCACTGGGCCAAAGCATTCAAATAAAAATAAAATCTCAACCATACAGTACCATACCAGTTTGGTTTCAAATAGCATTGGAAACCACGTTTTCCTTTGGTAGTAATGAAGAGAGCAGCTAAAATAAGACCTAGGACCGTCTGCAGCTCTTGTAAAGTTCAAAACTCACTCCCTTCAGTTAAGCAAATTACCCCACGTCCCCAAGATTATCTGGCTCACGACTCAGCAGTTGTACAAGACAAAACACTTCCACTGCTCTAGACTCCGTCAACGCAGACAACATTTGCTACTTCTTTTTTCCTTCTTTCTTTTTTGGGTGCCTCCTGGTTCTGCACTCAGGAATTATTCCCGGGGGTGCTGGAGGACCATGTGGGAGGCCTGAGTTGGCTTCCTGCAGGGCAAACACCCTACCTGCTCCAGCTCCACATTTGATACTAGTGAATCTGAACTCAGCAAGAACAAGCCACTGTATCACTGTCATTGTCATCCCGTTGCTCATCGATTTGCTCGAGCGGGAACCAGTAACGTCTGTGAGACTTGTTACCGTTTTTGGCATATCAAATACGCCACGGGTAGCTTGCCAGGCTCTGCCGTGCAAGCGAGATACTCTTGTTAGCTTGCCGGTCTCTCCGAGAGGAACAGAGGAATCGAACCTGGGTCGGCCGCGTGCAAGGCGAATGCCCTACCTGCTGTGCAAATAGATGAACAAAAAATAAAAAAAAGTTTTGAATCTAAACTCAGCAAAAAAAAGAAAGAAAGAAAAAAGAAAAATTGGCGGGAACAGGGATTGTTTAGGAGTTTCATGGATGGAGAATACCTAGTCACACTTCTTTAAGTGATGGGTTCATGTCAAAGACAAGAGGGTTGTAGAGGGGAGAACTACTGTTAGGGTGCAGCAAATGCGCATTTGGCAAACAAATCAAAGGCAGTTCCACTGAGGGCGCCCGCAGGGGCTGGGGCTTGTCCGACTTACTCCATCATGGATGGCGGGATGGTGCAGCAGTCCTGAATGGCAGTGAGGGGAGAGGTCAGGTGAGCCGTGTAGGACGCCTCCACCACCTGCTTGTTCCGGTTCACCACGTCCAAGTACCGGTTGAACTTCTCTCGGATCTTCTTGGCTAGCTGTAGGAGGACAGTGAGCACAATCAATCGAAAGCCAAGGACAGGCAAACCCCGCTGTTTTTTTGCTCAGAAAACCGTGAACATACATTCCCCAGCCATTTATCCCAAGTCTAATTAACCGGAGGTCACGTAACGCCACCAAGTCCCACTCTCGGTGTACAGGGCATCACCAAGACACAAAAGTCAGGGGAGATTATTGCAATAGATAATGAGGCATTCGGAATGACAGTAGAAAGTCGTGATCCATCCATCACCGGGATAGAGGGTACCAAGGTCTCTGGATAGCACCATCTGCAGGACCCTGGGCGCTGTAGCACTGTAGCACTCTCATCCCATTTTTTATCGATTTGCTCGAGCGGGCACCAGTAACTTCTCCATGGTGAGACTTCTTCTTACTGTTTTTGGCGTATCGAATATGCCACGGGGAGCTTGCCAGGCTCTGCCGTGCAGGCGGGATACTCTTGGTAGCTTGTCGGGCTCTCCGAGAGGGACAGAGGAATTAAACCCGGGTCGGCCTCGTGCAGGGCAAATGCCCTACCCGCTGTACTATTGCTCCAGTCAAGGAGTCTAACAAGTGCTTGAGTCAGAAGCTTGCCCGAAAGCCACCATGGCGCAATGAAGGTGAAGCTCCCGGCCACCCCCGTCCTCCTCCCTCCCTCTCCCATCGAACCTCGGGGTTTGGGGGGTCGAGTCGGAAGCAGGTTGGCACCTGGGCCAACGTGGAATCCCGAGCCCTCTCCAGGACATGGGGCATTAGGGAGAAATGACAGAGACTGAGGGGAAACCCAGTGGTTCTTGGGTTCATGGCAATATTTTTCAGGGGGGAACACAGAGCCAGGAGTTTATTTTTTTTTTTTTTTTGCTTTTTGGGTCACACCCGGCGATGCACAGGGGTTCCTCCTGGCTCTACACTCAGGAATTACTCCTGGCGGTGCTCGGGGGACCCTATGGGATGCTGGGAATCGAACCCGGGTCGGCCGCATGCAAGGCAAACACCCTCCCCGCTGTGCTATCGCTCCAGCCCCTGAATGCCTTCTCTGAACTCCAGCGAACAGCACACTTCATCATCATTTACGTTCTCTGTGTGGCTCACGAGAGCAAATTGATAAGCCCGCTGCAGCCCTGCCATTGTTCTCATCCAATATCACAGCTTAATTACAGATCTCCAGGGGAAAGTGTTGTTTTTCTTCCCCTTAAACAGAACGCTACCCAAATGCAATGCTGGATAGAATTAGAGCTAATTGGTTTTGGAGAGCTATTCATTACTCGTGCACCCGAGGAGGGCTAATTGCCTCCTTGGGGTCAGGCCTCTCACATAATCCGGTCGCGCGCAGGCGAGGGCCCGGGTGCCGCGTGTTAGCACGGCTTCATTCGGGAGTTTTCAAATCCATTTCAAAATCGGATTTTGTCCCCGTGATGTTCTGGAGCTGGGTAAGTGGGTCAATTCGGTGAGCAGAGGGTCTCGGCCACATGCAATAACGATCATGTGTGGAAGCATCTGACGACCCCACAAGGGCCTGAGAGTTAAATCTAATGATGACCTGGACAAGGCACTCTCGCCTCGCCTTTTCATAAGCTTTTTTTTTTTTTTTTTTTGCTTTTTGAGTCACACCTGGCGATGCACAGGGGTTACTCCTGGCTCTGCACTCAGGAAACACCCCTGGCGGTGCTCAGGGGACCATATGGGATGCTGGGAATCGAACCCGGCTTGGCTGCATGCAAGGAAAACACCCTACCCACTGTGCTATTGCTCCAGCCCCATTCTCGCCTTTTCAAAGGAGGAATCGTGCACTGACAAATGAATGACTCCACCAACTATTCCACCCCTTGATCTACTATTAGTACTTTTGGTGGGTTTCCCCCGCTTTAATATGGGTTTTCTCCCTTACGGTCACTGTCATAAAATCTACTGACACAGTACATTACTCCTGGAGGATTTGGGACCATCAGCCTCATCAGCACTGTCAGCCCAGGGACATTGAACAGAATTCAGGGACATTTTGATGGTCACACTTCATGGAGAATGTCCTGGCACCGATGGGTACAGGCCAGGATGATACTCCATGCGCTACATAACACAGGAAGACTCTCCATAACCAAGACGTATAGTGGCCCACATGTCCATGGTGTCCCTGGTGTCCCCTTTGAGGAATCCCGCTCAGGGAAAAACACAGCAAAGATAATAATCTCAATTTGTAATCCAGTCAACAGGTGCTCAGCAATTTTCCAGCTTAGTTTCCTAGTCATCTAATCTGGCACCTTGCCCTCCAGAGAAACTCACTGTCACTGTCACCGTTGCTCATCGATTTGTTCGAGCGGGCACCAGTAATGTCTCTCATTGGTGAGACTTATTGTTACTGTCTTTGGCATATGGAATATGCCACGGGGAGCTTGCCAGGCTCTGCCATGCGGGCGCAATACTCTCGGTAGCTTGCCGGGCTCTCCAAGAGGGGCGGAGGAATCGAACACGGGTTGGCTGCGTGAAAGGCGAGTGCCCTACCACTGTGCTATCGCTCCAGCCCCACCCAAGAGAAACATCTAACAAACTTTAATATTTGCAATTTTTTTTTCTTCTCGGAAGCAGAAACTATATTCTCAACTCACCTATTGCTTTTTAAAATATACCTGGAGGGGGCTGGAGCAATAGTACAGCGGGTAGGGTGTTTGCCTTGCACGCAGCCGACCCGGGTTCGATTCCCAGCATCCCATAGAATCCTCTGAGCACTGCCAGAAGTAATTCCTGAGTGCAGAGCCAGGAGTAATCCCTCTGCATTGCCAGGTGTGACCCATAAAGCAAAATAAATAAATAAATAAATAAATAAAATAAAAAATAATTAAAATATACCTGGGGTGGGCCAGAGTGACAGTACTTGCCTTGCACAGGGCCAGCCTGGGTTTGATCCCCCGCAACCCATACGGTCCCATAGAGCCAGAAGTAAGTCCTGAGGACACTCAGGAGTGGGCCCCAAACCAAAGAACAACCAATAAAAATGAAATGTGCCCCAAATGCAAACAGGATTGACCATCACCTGGAGATCAGGTGACAGGGCCTGGGGCTTCCTGAGTGCTCAGGCAGTCTGGAGCCACTCGTGGGGACACTAGGCCAGATGGTTCCGCACGATGGGCCAGAGGTGCCAGGAACCACCAGGGTGCTCGCGAGGCAGTGGGGCCTTGGGGACCAAACCTGGGGCCTCACACAGGTCAGGCTTGCACGCCAGCCCTCTAAGCCGGCTTTCCACCCATAGATGTTCCCTTTTTGAAACGGTGCTTTGTACTAACAATTCTTTTTCCTCCTTTTGTTTAATGGGTGGTTAAGGAAGGCAAAGAAGCAGGTTGAGTTTTAAAATCTATGTAATCTTGGGGCTGGAGCGATAGCACAGCGGGTAGGGCATTTGCTTGCATGCGGCCAACCTGGGTTCGATTCCCAGCATCCCATATGGTCCCCTGAGCACCACCAGGGGTGACTCCTGAGTGCAGAGCCAGGAGTTACCCCTGTGCATCGCCGGGTGTGACCCATAAAGAAAAAAGAAAAACCGAAAAACTAAAAATCTATGTCATCTGGGGGGGGGGGGGCTGGAGTGATGACACAGTGGGTAGGGCGTTTGCATGCATGCTGCCGACCTGGGTTCTATCCCCAGCATCCCATACGGTCCCCCGAGTACCGCCAGGAGAAATTTCTGAGTGCAGAACCAGGAGTAACCCCTGTGCAAAGCCGGTGTGGCCCCCCCCCCCCAAAAAAATCTATGTAATCTCATAGGGTTGTCTAGCCCTCCTCAGAAGACATCCTATACCTCATGCTACTTACTTCCTGTTTAATATCCAATCAAACCATTACCAGGTACTTCTTATGTTTATGCTCATCTCTGTGTCTTCAGCATCTAGCATGCAGTCTGGCATTGCAGACAGAACAACAACCACAAAAAAACCAAGAGGCCAGAGTGATAGTCCAGCATGTAGGGTGACTGTCTTGCCCATGGCTGACCCAGGTTCAATACTTGGCTCCCCATAAAATCCTCCAATCCACCAGGAGTAACCCCTGAGTGCAGCCAAAAATAAAGATTAGTGAAAACAGACAGATAAAAAAGAAAAATTTACCTGAGAGTTCTCTACCTTTAACTTTTGGTCTAAAGTTTAATGACTTCTTTAAAAACAGTAGAAGCTGATTTTGCAAACATACAACAAAATTGATAAATTAACCTTACACCTACATAGATCAAGAGTCCTGTTCTTCAAAACAGGACTCTTGATCTATGTGTTCTGTAAAAGGGTAAAAATTGGGTGTAATAGAAAGGACCGCTTCCCAGTACCTTCATAAATTCTCTTCTAACATGCAATGAAATGTGCAATCATTTCTCTCCCACATATACGAATGTACACAATACACACGCCATAAAATTAAAAATCCAGGGGCCGGACAGAGAGGCAGCAGGTAGGGCGTTTGCCTTGCCCTCGGCCACTCTGGGTTCGATTCCCGGCATCCCATACAGGCTCCCAAGCACTTCCAGGAGTAACTCCTGAGTGCAGAGCCAGCAGTGACCCCCGAGCATCACCAGTGCTTGTTTACCTTTTACTTTCAGCGAAAGGCGAGTGAAGCGGCTGTTGTCACCAAGACGAGACTGTCACCCTGCTTTGCTACAGCTCGGGGCCCGGCACGTCCCGAGATGGACCCATAATCCTAGAGCCTTTGCTTGTTTGGGGGCTGCCCCTGGGGATGTTGGGGAGTCGATCTTGGAGACGCTCAGGATACCAGAGGTCCTGGGGACCAAAGCCCGGGCTCCCTGCGTGCCGACCAAGCAAGCCCTCCGCCTTCTGTGCCCCCCCGTCTGGCCCCATCCCAGAGGACTCAGAAACGTCGGCAATTCTGAAAGTCTCCTGGCTGGGGGTTATATTCCCTCTACGCAAAGTGCTCAAGACGGTGCCACCGAGCAGTGCCAGGGTACCTTGGGCGACCCTCCTACGGCAGGGGCAGCTCCGGCTTCTCCAGGGATGCCCATCACAGCGCCCTGGTCTTCACACATCAAAAGACACACAGAGAGGGGCTGGAGCGATAGCACGGTGAGTAGGGCATTTGTCTTGCACGCGGCCGACCAAGGTTTGATTCCCAGCATCCCATATGGTCCCCTGTGCACCGCCAGGAGTAATTCCTGAGTGCAGAGTCAGGAGTGACCCCTGTGCATCACTGGGCGTGACCCAAAAAGGAAAAAAAAAACCCACACAGAAAAAACTCAAACAACAGAAAAAAAACACACACAGAGGCCACAGGGCACAGTCCACTCTCGGGGCGGGGGGGGGGGGGGCGGGTTATTCCTGCCATCCTAGCCAGTGCTCTAGAGAAGAATGAAGAAGCTTCCAGCTCTTTCCAGACCCTGCCATGGAATCTTCAGGCAGCAGGCGGCTAGAGATACCCACCCCAGCCGTGCCGGGCCTGCATGCCTGAGCCCCTGCATTTGGAACAGAGAACTCATTGTTCTGTGTGCTGGTTTGGAAGGCAACAGGTAACTGTGCCGCTGCCCCCTGAAAGAGCCAAGTCCAGCTAGGGGAACAAAGAAAGCAACGCTGGCCGGCCATGGGCCCCAAGCCCGAGAAGGAGATCTCAGGGCTGCGTGCTGGTTGCAGAGCCTAAACCTCAGGGCCAGCTCTGAAAGGCCAGCTCTCCCCTGGGGTCACAGCTCTCGGTCACACACTCCCCCGCCTCTCTTTCTTTCATCTTTTTAAAACTGTTTTTTTATTTTATACAGTAATTCACAATATTTGATTACATTTAATATTCAAATACCGATCGCACCACCATGACACCTTCCCAACACCATATTGCAATTGTTTCCATCCCGAACCCCAATCCCTGCCCCAAAGCCGATCTGAAATAGTATCTTTTGTCTTGTTTGTTGTGAAAAACTGCTGAAAATGCTACAGAAAAGCATCCTGGAAGAGTGTGAAGATTGTTGTCTTTCACTCGGAGACCATTAAGCCCTTCTCTGAGAGATCACTAACATGTTGTTAAAGATTGAGCCTTGTGTGCTTTTTATTTATGTATCTGTCGTAGCACTGTCGTAGCACTGCCGTCTCATTGTTCATCGATTTGGTCGAGCGGGCACCAGTAACATCTCCATTGTGAGACTTCTTACTATTTTTGGCATATCGAATATGCCACGTGGAGCTTGCCAGGCTCTGCTGTGCGGGCGGGATACTCTCGGTAGCTTGCCGGGCTCTCTGAGAGGGACGGAGGAATCGAACCTGGGTTGGCCGAATGCAAGACAAATGCCCTACCCGCTAAGTTATATATATCTGTTAAAAAAAAAAAAAAGAAAATGTATATTTTCCCTCTAAGGTTGGTTGCCTCCTACTTGGTACCATAATCTCAACCCCCACCTCTCATGTGGTGACACCCCACCTTGCTTTGTAAAGAAGAAGTGGCCAACTTCAGCGCTTCCTGGGCTCGGCCCATTCGAAGCACCTGCCAGGCACAGAAAATGGAACTCTGCAAAGAACACTATACAGCACTCCGCCATTTGGGGGGGGGGGAAGGAATGGGATTGAAGGTGAAAATGACAGTTAACACCCATCTCCCCACCCTACTTTCTTTCCAAATCTATTTTAGCAAATGTGGTGAAATTTTTTGCAGAATACTATAAGCCACAATCTCTTTACTTTGTAAGGAGTTAAATGGGGGGTGGGTGTGGGGCGGGAGAGGTGGGGGGGACGGGGACTCTGGAGGGAGATAACTCAGGTGACAGAGTACTAGACTTGCAATAACAAGGCCCTGAGTTCTCCTCTCAGCCAGGTGGTTCTTCCATCACCCCAGTATGTGGCTATAACTCTGGGTTTCCCCCCCGAACTGGTGGGTGGCCCCTATATTAAAATAAATAACAATAAACATAAAGCTGGAGAGACTAAGGCAATGGTGCTGCATGCAGCTGACCCAGGTTGGATCCCTAGTCCCCCACGGGGTCCCTGGAACACCACCAGAAAAGATCCCTCAGGCTGGAGCGATAGTACAGCGGGTAGGGCATCTGCCTTGCACGCGGCCAACCCGGTTGATTCCCAGAATCCCATATCGTCCCCTGCCAGGAGTGATTCCTGAGTGCAGAGCCAAGAGTAACCCCTGTGCATCGCCAGGCGTGACCCAAAAAGAAAAGAGAGATGGGGAGGGGGGGGATCCCTAAAGGCAGGCCCAGGAATAAGGACTGATCACAGATAGGTGTGGTCCCAAACAAACAAGTAAAATTTAAAATATTTTAAAACATCTTTGTTGGTGTTGTTTGGGGGTCACACCCGGTATGCTCAGGGCTTCCTCCTGGCAGGGCTGAGACTGCGTGGGGTGCCAGGGATCAAACCTGGGTCAGCCATGTGCCAGCCCAATGCCCTACGTGCTGTCCCATCCCTTGGCCCCTGTTACTGGAATCCTCCTTAAGGCCTATGAAAATCAAGACCAGGAGGACGTTTTAGAATTGCAGAGTTCGACCAGCGATCAGCGGAGATGGAGACAAATGTGACATGCACATTCTCCAAGGACAGTCACCGCCAGGCACCGACGCTGACCACAGTCCTGACGCAGGGCTGGGGGTGGTGAGGGAGCAGGAGGGACACTGGTTAGCTGGGCTGAGTAGGGGACATGGAGGGCAAACTATTCTCCCTTCCTCCAGGCAGCGGGTTCCAGAGTGGAAACTGAGGCACAAGGGAACGGGGCACTGGCCCTGTCCCTCCTCTGTCCCCACGGCTTTGGCTGTCCCCTGTCCCTGTGCCCTTTTGGACAGTAGAGACAAGGGCCAGGAATATTGCCCCATAGTTGGAAGCCTGCCTCATGAACTGGGGAAGAAGGCAGCTGGGATAGAGAAGGGATCACTAAGTCAACGATGGTTGGAAGGATCATTCAGGATGGGAGATGTGTGCTGAAAGTAGACAAAGGACCAAATGTGATGGCCTCTCTGTATCTATGTTGCATATCGATGGGCTTCAGTTTCCCTCCCCGCCCCGAGCAGAGCTCCAGCAGCCAAAGACCTCCGGAGCCCAGCCACAGCCATGCTTAAGGCCCCTCTCCACAAGTTCGGAAGAGTCTCACGCATGAAGGAACCGGCAGAGGAACCCAGGTGTGTGGGACACGGGGCTGAGACCTCCAAGCCTGCTCAGATCGGGACTGGGCCTCTTCCACCCAGATTTCCCATTTTCCAGCAGCTAGGCAGTCACACCCAGGAACTGCCCCTGGCGCCGTGTAATCCCACCAACGGCCAACATCCAGAGACTATAAAACCAAGCTCCCAGAAGCTTATAGCCTAGTTTTCCCTCTGGGAGAACCTGGCAAGCTACCGAGAGTTTCCTGCCCATATGCCTCGAGCAAACTCCCCATGGTGTATTCATATGCCAAAACCAGTAACAACGATGGCTCTCATTGTCCTGATCCTGAAAGAGCTTCCAATGTGGCACCATTGGGAAGGACGAGTAAAGAGAGGCTTCTAAAATCTCAGGGCTAGGAAGGATGGAGGCCTTACTGAGACCCATCGAGAACTTTGACGATCAACAGGATGATGATGATGATGATGATGATGATGATGATGATGATGATGATGATGATGATGATGATCTATGTTGCAAACCATAATGTCCAAAAGCAGATAGAGAGAGAGAGAGGGTATGGAGGAAACTGTCTGCCATGGCGGCAGGGGGAGGGTGGGAAAGGGGGGGTATACTGGGGACATTGGTGGTGGGGAATGTACACTGGTGGAGGGATGGGTGTTTGATCATTGTGTGACTGCAACTCAAACATGAAAGCTTTGTAACTGCATCTCAAGGTGATTCAATTAAAAAATAAAAGGAATGTGGGGGTGCCTTAGGAAGAGACACTCACTTCCTGGCCTCCTGCCTGTGTTTATTCCCTCCCCCTCCACAAGCGTCCTCTCTCCGGCCTTGGCCAACTCAGTCCGGGCCGCCGGGTCCCGGAGGCAGCTCGGGGAGAATTGGGCCTGCAGGGAGGTGAGTCCTGGAGAAGTCAGTGAGGCCAGGGGGACGGGCTCCCCGAGGGGGTCGGGGGGAGGCCTGCAGATCTTGCGGGGTCTCTCCTGCAGACGAAACAAAGGCCGCACTCCACAGAGCCACAGGTGGAGCCGCCGGCCTCGGCAGTGACTGAAAACATTGTTCTCTGCACAGCTCAGCTTTCATCTTTTATCCTTCTTTATCCTTCCCCCTGCCTCCCCCAAGGGGCCCTCGCATGCCGATGAGTCCCGGGGACTGAGACCCGGCTTGTCATCTCGGGGGTCAGTTCACGCCAACCTCCAGCCCCGGGTCAAGCGGTCCAAGGCAGCGCGGGACCCCAGGGGAATCGATTCTAATTTGTCATCATCTCCAGTGAGGACGTTTCATCATACACCAATGACTCCGGCTGCACATCCTTTCCCTTAATTTTCCAATAGACATCGCTGTCATCTGCATTCTTCCCCGGAGCCCTTTTATTTATATTTTTTAAAGATCCTAAAAAAAAAAAATTTTCCCCCTATTTCAGGAAAAGTGAGGTTGAGGGCCCGAGGTTAGGAAAAGGTAAAAAAATAATAAAAAACCAATAAAACAATTCTAAAACACAGGTAGCTCAGGCGCATTTTATTTTTCTAAAAGGAAAGGTTGGAAGAGGTTTGAAGGTTCTGGAAGGCTTGATTTGAAATACATACCAATGAGCCCAGGACGGGCACGGCGGGGAAGGTCCCCTCGGGGCTGCCGAGGCAGGGGAAATTCCTATCGAATGCAGAGGAGTTGAACACTTGACATTCAAAGACCTTTGTGGTGTGCGAAGAATTTAATCATGGATGCCCCTTTCTTCAATCCCAGCTCTAGGGTTCCACCCACAAACCTTGCAGTTTCCCAGTAAACGCGCATTTAAGTACCTGTAAGCACAATTTTGTTCTATTTTTGTTCTGGGAGGCGGGGGAGCCCTCATTCCTGCTTCTGGCAACAAGGTGGAGGGTGGGGGGACAGATCTGCCTCACCCCCCTCATGCACTGTCGTCCTGTTGTTCATCAATTTGCTCGAGCGGGTGCCAGTAATATCTCCATGCTGAGACTTGTTGTGACTGTTTTTAGCATATCGAATACGCCACGGGGAGCTTGCCAGGCTCTACCGTGCGGGCAGGATACTCTCGGTAGCTTGCCGGGCTCTCCGAGAGGGACGGAGGAATCGGAATCGAACCTGGGTTGGCCGCGTGCAAAGCAAATGCCCTACCCCCTGTGCTGTCGCTCCAGCCCAATCCCCTCATAGGCATAAGCAAAGGTGTGGCTGTGCCCAGGGTCCCGAGACAACGGGTAGAAAAACCAAACAGCTCTTTGTCAATCCCTTGCTCCATTTTTTCATCACCCCAATTGCAAAAAAAAAAAAAAAAAGTGAATTCCCCCCCACCTCCCGCCTGATCACAAGATCTAAGTTATTTCTATTCTTCTAGTCCCAGTCCTATTTCGGCCCCCAAAGCCTTTGCAAGCCCTCGGGTCCACCCTCAAACGTCCCAGGACTGTCCACGTGTGTCTCCTCTCAGACGGGCCTTCTAGGTGTGGATCTTGTCTCAGAAAATGATTCTGTTTCTCCCACAAGTACCTTGAGGAAAAGGAGCTGCCTCAATGGATGGCCTAGTAAGTGGCAGGGACGAGGAAAGGGTGACTGGGTGACATGCCTTTGAATCCTTCCTGCAGCTCTTGATAACTGCTATCTGCAATTTTTATAAATAGTTCCAATAGATTAGGCAGCCTGAGATACTGAATAAATGCTACACATGCAATAATTGTGTCCAACCAATGCCCTTGAACCACGGCATCCCATCTTTGATGTTATTATACAATGCCCAGATCCAGGAAACTGCTGGGGGGAGGGGGAAAAAAAGAGGACTTTGGATCACATCCATCAGTGCCCAGTGCCTGCCCAGTGCCCAGGGGCTATTCCTGGCTCAGTACTCAGGAGACCCCTGTGGTGCTCGGGGAACTGTATATAGTGCCAGGGATGGAACGAGGTCAGCCGCATGCAAGGCAAGCACCTTACCCCTGTACTATCCCTCTGACCCTCACCACTGCATTCATTTGCCTTCTTAAAATATAATAAGCTGGGGCTGGAGCCATAGTACAGCGGGTAGGGCTTTTGCCTTGCACACAGCTGACCGGGGTTCGATTCCCAGTATCCCATATGGTGCCCCGAGCACCTCCAGGAATAATTCCTGAGTGCATGAGCGAAGAGTAACCCCTGTGCATCGCTGGGTATGACCCAAAAAACAAAAAATAAAAATCAAACAAACAAACAAAAGCAAACAAAATCAAAGGCTCAAGGGGCTCCTGCCCCGTTTTTCACCCGACTCTTCCCTTAAGGAAACCAGGCCAGGGTTAGCTCCGCCCACTTCTCCTCCCTACTCTGGAACAGAAGCTGGGGGTGCCCGCCCGGAAACCCCAAAGACACAAGGGCTCCTTCCAGCCTTTCAAAAAAGGAGTTGGGGGGGGCAGGTAACACTGGGAGTGCTTAGCTCTGTGTTTGGGGGTTGCTCCGAGCAGTGCTGTGGTTCTGGGGCTTAGCTCCGTGTTGTCTGCATGGGCGAGTTCCTTAACCCCTGTCTTCTCTCACTTTCTCTTTCTGTCTGTTTGTCTGTCTGTCTGTCTGTCTATCTGCCTCTCTCCCCAACCTAGTTTTATTGTTTTGGAGAATGGGGGAGGTGGGGCCCACACCCAGTGGAGCTTGGGGGAACCACCTGCAGTTCTGGGACTCAAAGCGAGGGGGGGGCATGGCACCACGGCAATACCCCTTACCCTCTGTCCTGTCTCTACAACACCGGCCGCCAGCCTCCAGGACCTTCACTGTCACTGTCATCCCGTTGCTCATCCATTTGTTCGAGTGGGCACCAGTAACGTCTCTCATTGTGAGACTTATTGTTACTGTTTTTGGCATATCCAATACGCCACAGGGAGCTTGCCAGGCTCTGCCGTGTGGGTGCAATACTCTCGGTAGCTTGCCAGGCTCTCCGAGAGGGTCAGAGGAATCGAACACGGGTCAGCCGCGTGAAAGGCGAACGCCCTACCACTGTGCTATCGCTCCAGGACCTTACTTTATTTTTTTATGCCACTTCATATATTTGCATATATACATGTGTGTGTGTGTATATGTATGTATGTCAGTGTCACTGTCATTCCGTTGCTCATCGATTTGCTCGAGCGGGCACCAGTAACGTCTCCACTGTGAGACTAGTTGTTACTGTTTTTGGCATATTGAATATGCCACGGGGAGCTTGCCAGGCTCTGCCATGCGGGCGAGATACTCTCAGTAGCTCGCCGGGCTCTCCAAGAGGATATATATGTCTATATTATTAATGCATCACCGTGAGACACCGTTACAGACTTACAAACTTTCGTGCTTACGTTTCAGTCATACACCGGATGAGCACCCATCCCTTTGATCTTAGAAAGAACCAAGGACTGAGAAGGAAGCTGAGGAGGGGGAGGGCTCTGCCACAGAGAACGATCTCTAACGGCTTCCAGGGGTTTGCCTAGGTCATTCACTAAGGAAGGGAACGGGGGAGACAGCACCCTGGATGTGTGAACTTGGGAAATCCCTTGGGGTCGGACAGACACAAGGGAAAGGAAAAGGGGAGAAGCGTGGGAAAGCAAAGTTCCCTGGGCTCACCTCGTAAGGCTCCAATGTAGCAAATGAGAATCCGAGCAGAACTGGAAACGCCCAAGGGAACGCAGATGTGTCCCTGCTAGGGCCCACCAGATGAACTGGGGTGCAGGGATTTGAGGGGGGGCTCTGGAAAGAGCTGCTGTGTCTCACTTTCCCCACACCCAGCGCCAATCCAGAACCAGCCCTAGGGGCCGGGCCATGCTTTCTGCATCTGGGAGGGGCGAGCCAAGCGCTGGGAGGCCAGCTGACCGGGGCGTCCAGCTCTGCGCCGGCCTGGACTCTGAGGGTCCAGAGGTCACATACTTGCCAGAGTGAGTGAGCACTGGGCAGTGAAGCGGAAAGAGGATGCCGGGGAAAGGAAAGGAAACAAACTCTGTTCTCGCTGAATATGCCCTTCCTGGGACTTATGAGATCCATTTCCTGTGAAGACTGTCCTCAGACACGACAAACACATACGTTATGGGGCTGGAGCAATAGCACAGGGGGTAGGGCGTTTGCCTTGCAGGCGGCCGACCTGGGTTCGATTCCAAGCAGAGAAAAGTTTGTAGGATTCATCTATGAACTTTTCATGGGTAACACACACATTTCCTACATGGGGCCTCCCGATTAGAGGTTCTTCTGTGATTGTGTGTCCGAGATGATTTATCCTTCAGCAGAAAAAAAAAATCAGTGCAAGGAGCCAACGTAATAATAGCACAGCGGGCCGGCATTTGCCTTGCATGAGGCTGACCGGGTTCGATCCCCAGCATCCCATATGGTCCCCCTGAGCACCGCCAGGAGTAATTCCTGAGTGCAGAGCCTGGAGTAACCCCTGTGCATCGCTGGGTGTGACCCAAAAAGCAAAAAAAAAACAAACAAAACAAAACTAAAAAAGCATGTCAGGGGCGGCCCCCAGCTGTGCTTGGGGGGTGCAGGGGGAGGAGACCAGGTGTGGGGACCCAACCCGGCATGTGCCCCTCTCCTTGCTTCACACCCTCGGACACTGGTGCTTCAGTTTGTGGGGATTAAGCTACTCCAGGTGTGCCCCATCCGTGGCGGGCACCAGCAACGGCATGTTACCGTTTCCTGTCGTACCTCTAGGACTTGACTGACACAGAATCCTTCTAAGGCAGAGCCTGAGCGAGAACTGCAGGGCCCTGGGAGAGCAGAAGCCCAGTGCTTTGCATGCAGGAACCCTGGGATCAACCCTCCACACAGTGCTCAGTGTTCCCCTGAGCACTGAGCCAGGAGCAACCCTCTAGTACCACTAGGGGTAATGCTTGAGCCCCAAAGGAAAGCAAAATGAACTAGTCGAAGAATTAAGTGAGAGCTTAAGTATAGGATGAATGATCCCGAGTTTGCAGGCCAAAACCAGTGATCAGCACAAGTCTGGTGCACGGCAGACATCAGACACGGACACGAATCTCCAGGGCCCTGATGCCCTTTCAAACTAGGGAGGGGAAAAACCGTACCGGAAGCAGCTTAGGTGGGGCTGGAGTGGTAGTACAGTGGGCAGGGCGCTTGCCTTGCATGCGGCTGACCCAGGTTCAATCCCTGGCATCCCATGCAGTCCCCTGAGCCTACCATGAGTGAGCCTAAGGCAGAGAGTCCGGAGTAAGCCCTGAGCACTGCCAGGCT
The DNA here is from genome assembly GCF_027595985.1 of Sorex araneus. Lineage (NCBI taxonomy): Eukaryota > Metazoa > Chordata > Mammalia > Eulipotyphla > Soricidae > Sorex > Sorex araneus. The sequence continues at coordinate 11,735,349 of NC_073306.1, forward strand.
TGGTCAATCCCCTGGCCCACGTCCTCTAAATAAAGCAGCTTAGACACAGATTTCTCTTTTCTTCTTTTCCTTTCTTTGCTTTTTGGGTCACACCCGGTGTTGCACAGGGGTTACTCCTGGCTCATGAACTCAGGAATTACTCCTGGCGGTGCTCAGGGGACCATATGGGATGCTGGGAATCGAACCAGGGGTCAGCCGTGTGCAAGGCAAATGCCCTACCCACTGTGCTATCACTCCAGCCCCAGAAATGGATTTCTTTTATGGAGGGGAGGGCAGGGCAGGCTCTGGATCATACTGGCTGTGCTCAGGACTTACTCCGGGCTCTCTGCTCAGGGATCACTCCAGGGACCCTGTGTGGTGCTGGGGCGCAAATCCTGGATCCTCTGCATGTAAGACGAACACCTTACCTGCTGTACTATCTCTCCAGGCCCCCAGACATTCTGGGTCTTCTTTGGGGGGGTTGCTGCAGGTTTGAGCCCACACCCAGCAGTGAGCCCGGGGCTCACTCAGGGCTCTGTGTTCAGGGGTCACTTCTGGGAGCATTTGGGGGACCCGATGTGGTGCCAGGGATTGACCCTTGAACATGCAAAGCAAACTTTGTGCACCGTCCAAATATTTCTCCGGCCCCAGAAATATTTGATTTCTCCGGTTGGCCTCCAGTACGAAGTGACGACTTGGGGGATAGGTGGGGGGGCCTTAATTCTCCGAGACAGAAGGAACTTGGTGGGTCTAAGACACCTGAGCAGGAGCACAGTCTCCTGGGAGATCTAGGGGGCCCTCTCACTGGGCAGGCAGGCAGAGAGGAGGAAGTGGGGTGGAGGTTGTCTGTAAGGAAGCAGCAAGGCCAATGCGACAGCCAGGGTGAGGGGTCAACGTCCGAGGCCAGAGGCAAAAAGCAGCAGCTCCCGAGACTCGCCAGAAACAACAGAAGGGAAGTAATGTTTGCCATGTGGGGGTGCCCAGCGCCCCACTTTCTTTTTTTCCTTTTTTTTTTCTTTTTGGGTCACACCCGGCGATGCACAGGGGTCACTCCTGGCTCATGCACTCAGGAATTACCCCTGGCGGTGCTCAGGGGACCATATGGGATGCTGGGATTTGAACCCGGGTCGGCCGCGTGCAAGGCAAACGCCCTCCCCGCTGTGCTATCACTCCAGCCCCTCAGCGCCCCAGTTTCATCAGAGCCTTCTCTGGCTGTGCTGTGTTCTCTTGTCCAGCTGCAGCTGATAGCGTTCTCCAGCGCGCGCTCACATTTAGGAAGCACCCCCTGCCACCTCCATCCCCGGTCCCCCTGGCAGGAGGATTGCAAACAGGAGGACCTGGGTCTAGGGGTTTCCCCCATCGGCTCCCGGCCCCGCCACCCACAGAGGGCGGCTCAGCCCGACCTGGGGAGTCAGCCCGGGGAGGCAGGGAGGGCTCTGCAGAAGAACCAGCCCAGACGGGGCAGCAGGGAAGCGCGGCGTCAGAGCCGCGGGTGGGAAGGCCCCCAGAAAGCGATTTCAACAGCATCCCGACCTGCCCACCGTCTTCTGTGAAAATAAAGCTGTGGGTCTGGGGCGGCTCCCAGTGAGATCGCACCGCACCACGTGCTGGTTCCCGGGTCCAGCTTTCCGCAGCGTTTAGCCAGTTCAGGAGTTCCTGATCTTGGTGGCAATTAATTCCTTCCCATCACTGCCACAAGCGTTTCCTCTCGCACCACGGGACACATTAGGGCTGAGGTGGGCCCCCCGCTCTGAAGTCTCCCGCCAGGCTGCATAATAAGCTCTGGGTCTGCTGACGCGGCTGCCCAGGCCAGAGGAGCTGAGGTCATTTGATTTTTTTTTTTTTTCAAGTCAAGCAGCAGTTTGGAGGCTGGGGAAAGAGGGCAGAGGGTGGGGAAGTCCTGGCTACTCCCAATATTTCCCAAGATGACCAGAGCTGGAGACACTAGGCATGTGCATCCAAAGAGCTTAATTTCCATTAACAGCACGTGCTGGGGAAGGCAGACGAGCATTTTAGGCTTCGCCGAGTCCCTCAGTCAAATGAAGGCTTCGGGGGGCTGGAGTGACAGCACAGCGGGTAGGGCTTTTGCCTTGCACGCGGCCGACCCGGGTTCGATTCCCAGCATCCCACATGGTCCCCTGAGCACCGCCAGGAGTAATTCCTGAGTGCAGAGCCAGGAGTAACCCCCGTGCATCGCCAGGTGTGACCCAAAAAGCAAAAAAAAACAAAACAAAACAAAATAGGGGCTGGAGCGATAGCACAGCGGGTAGGGCGTTTGCTTTGCATCGCGGTCGACCCAGGTTCGAATCCCAGCATTCCATATGGTCCCCGAGCACTGCCAGGGGTAATTCCTGAGTGCAGTGCCAGGAGTAACCCCTGTGCATCGCCGGGTGTGACCCAAAAAGCAAAATAAAAGAAAAAGGCTTGAGGGCTGGAGTCCTACATCCAGGTTTCTGCTCTTCCAGGGTCAGCTTTACGGAAAAGAGAGAGTGCCCCGCACCTGTGGGCAGTGGAGTGACCCAGGGAGACAGGGCCTCTGTCCTGCCCTGGCCTCCAAGGCCTCCCTCCCTCCCTCTCCGGGACGCAGCTTCCCGCCTGCAACACCCACCCGCTTCTCCTCTGCCCTGGCTGAGGGACAGCTCTGGCCCCTTCATGTGCTCTTTTACAAGCAGTGGGGAAGGCTCCAGGATAAGAGAAGGAGGAAGTGGATCCTTGTGGGGTTTTGCCAAAGCAACAGCAACACAAACACTTGCAAGGGGGATCTGCATAGTGTGGTGTTGAAAGAGTGTGGGCTTGACTAGTGTGTGGGGTGGAAAGAGAGGGTTCCAGGCTCAGAGCTGAGATAAGGGCATGAATACAATCATACGTGGTCATGACATCTAAACCATAGTCACACACTCCATTGTTAAGTGAAAACATCAAATGTGCAAGCATTCAGGGTGTGCGTGTGTAAACAGGATTACCCTGAGGTGAGCACTTACGGTGTGTGTGTCAGCAGGGTTATTGGAGAGTGAGCATTTAGAGGGGTGTGTGTGTGTGTGTGTGCGCGCGCGCGGGTTATTCGAGAATGAGCATGTAGGGGTGTGTATGTGCACACACACACACATGAACAGGATTATCTAAATGCATTTCCAAACCAGGCACCAACAGGTACCCTACACATCTCTGGCATCAGCGAGCTGCTATTTAGCACAGGAATTAATACCTGCCTGTGCGTGCGTGCGCACACACACACACACACACACACACACACACACACACACACACACACACACTTTTGTTTCCAAATAAGTCTGAAGGTAAATTTGCCTTAAAATATAAACAAGGGGCTAGAGTGATAGTACTGCAAGTCGGGCATTTGCCTTAGACACAGCTGACCCGGGCTCAATCCCTGACATCCCACATGGTCACCCTAGAGCCCGCCAGGTGTGATTCCTGAATGCAGAGCCAGGAGTAAGCCCTGCACACCACTGGAAGGGAACCCCGAGATCGAAGAGATGGCTGCGAGCCTGCTACAACCTCCTGGGAAACCGCACGCATGAAGTCTCATCAACTGCTAAGAACGCCCCAGGACCGCGTGACGGGGGGAGGTCACCTGCTACCTCTCACCCCACACACCAGCCCGCCAGCAGGAGCTGTTGCACGGACTCCCTCCGCTTCAAATTTTGATTTTGAGGAGATGAAATTAAGAGGGGGGAGGGGGGAAGTGTGAAGAAACCCCCACAGAAAAACAACAGCCCCATGGAAATTCCGCAGTGACAGAAATGATAAGCAACTGTCTTGTGGTTCTGTTAATAAGGGGAGAATGACAAATTGTACAGAGACAAGAGGATTATCCGGGACCCCGCGGATCTTTAGATCCTGTTTACAGAACCAAGGGTATCTGCGAGCAGTAACGAGGGATCTTCCTCCTGAAGCCCCGGGCTTAAGATTTATTAGGCTGGTCCCCGAAGGGACCCACCCCCCCGCCATTGTTTCACGCACTTCAGGCTAAGGACTGCAACTCCATCTTTCCCCCATTTCGTGGTTTTGATCAGCGCCCTCCCAGTGTTTAGACATACTATTCATCTTGCTTGGGTTGCCGTGGAGGCCGCTCAGCGGAGAACAAACCCCCTCCTGTAAGAGGCAGTGAGGGAGGTCTGAAACGCAGCGCTAGACCTCGGGGATTAAAATCTGCCTGTACCACAGAATCACTGTATCCCTGTCATCCCGTTGCTTATCAATTTGCTGGAGCGGGCACCAGTAACGTCTCCATGGTGAGACTTGTTGTGACTGTTTTTGGCATATCGAGTACGCCACGGGGTGCTTGCCAGGCTCTGCCGTGCGGGCGAGATACTCTTGGTAGCTTGCTGGGCTCTCGGAGAGGGGTGGAGGAATCGAACCCGGGTCGGCAGCGTGCAAGGCAAACGCCCTACCCGCTGTGCTATCGCTCCAGACCAATTCGAGAATCACTGGGGGGAGTGACTTAACGTCTCTGAGGCTTTGGCTCTGAAACTCCTCAACTCCAGGGCTGGAGAGACAGGACAGAGGCGAGAGCACTTGCCTTGCCCCTGGCCAACCCCGGTGTAAAGCCCGGCACCTGTTTATGGTCCCCGGAGCACTCTGGGAGTGATCCCTGAGCACTGAACTCAGAGTCCCACAGCTGAGCGTGGCCCCCACAACAAATGCAACAAATTTCTTGCTCTGCAATAGACAGAGGGGTTGGGTCTGTGTCGTGGGGTTGAGATGAGAAGTTCCCTGAGGTCTCGGGTACTGGAGAAGGACAGGCTCAGTGAATGTGAACTACCACGCCGAGGCGTTTCTAAGGGGCAGCACCACTGACGGACACGCGATGCTGCCCCCATCCCTTCCTGGCTCAGTTCCAGAAAAAACAGACACAGACAAGGCAGCAAAGCACAGTCACGCTAGACGAGCCCCCTATGCCTCTTGGAAACAGAAGCAATCTCTCCTGAAGAGGACAGGAATATGTGACGGGTCTCACCTATGAGACGCAACCTCTGCGTGTCGCGTCCTGGGCTGAGTCGTGCCCGTGGGCTGCACGGTTGCCCTGAGATCACGGAGCTTAATCTTTTCCAAACACGGAGAACTGACCTAGACGGGGCTGCTAGAAAGATCCAGGGGGGCAGCAGTAGCCTTGGATGCAACTGTGTGTGTGGTGTGTGTGTGTGTGTGTGTGTGTGTGTGTGTGTGTGTGTGTGTGTGTGTGTGTGGCGTTTGGGAGGTGTGGGGGCTTTCTGTTTGTTCCCTTGGATGCAACTCTGTGTGTGTGTGTGTGTGTGTGTGTGTGTGTGTGTGTGTGGCTTTTGGGAGGTGTGGGGGGGGGGGTCTTTCTGTTTGTTCCCTTCAAGAAAGTAAATTTCCAGGGGTGGAGGTGAGGGCATTGGGTAGTTATTTTTCTTTTCTAGAAGAGGGCAAATAATTTACAGGCAAAACTTTTAGAATTTTCTGCTCTAGTATATTCATTCATTCTATCAGCAGCTATTAAGAACTCTAGTGCATCTGGGCTGGAGAGATAGCACGGAAGGCAAGTCGGGCTTTTGCAACTGGCTTGACCCAGGTGCAATCCTCCTGGCCTCCTCTATGGCCCCCCAAGCCCCGCCAGGAGTGATCCCTGAGTGCAGAGTCAGGAGTAAGCCCTGAGCCCCACCAGGTGTGGCTCCCAAACAAATTAAAACTGGAGTGTGAGGGGCTGGAGCAATAGCACAGCGGGTAGGGCGTTTGCCTTGCACGTGGCCGACCCGGGTTCGATTCCCAGCATCTCATATGGTCCCTGAGCACTGCCAGGAGTAATTCCTGAGCACAGAGGCAGGAGTAACCCCTGTGCATTGCCGGGTGTGACCCAAAAAGCAAAAAAATAAAAAAGAAAAACTGGAGTGTGAGTTATGCTGCACTCAGCAAAGGGACGTACACACACCGTGGAATTCCATGCAGCCACAAGGGACGGGGAAATCCCCATCCACCCACCTGGATGGAACAGGTGGGTCTGATGTCCAGTGAAGGTAGTGAGAAGCACAGAATAAAGCACTGGACGTTCTCACGCAGCTGTGGTCTACAGGACAATAAGTCTAGAAAACGGGAGGTATCAAGGGTGGCCAAAGCACTAGCCCCAGGTCGCAGAAACAAAAATGCCAAGAAAGGGGCCAGAGCAATAGTACAGCAGGGAGAGCATTTGCCTTGCATGTGGCCGACCCTGGTTCGATCCCCGGCATCCCATATTGCTCCCTGAGCACCGCAGGAATAATTCCTGAGTGCAGAGCCAGGAGGAACCCCTGAGCATCGCCGGGCGTGACCCAAAATCATCAAGGAAAGAGAAATGGAGGGGAGAAGTGAGAAATGGAAGTAACAGCGTTCAAGAGTCAGGGGCCTGGACCCTCCATGGTGTTGAGTGAAATATATACACGTACATAAACCCCGTGAGCCAACAGCACCAGAAGTAAGCTACAACAATCAAACTTCAAATGGACCCATCAAAGGGTCGGGTGGGAGAAAATCTGGGGTTAGTGGTGGAAGAAGACAGGGCACAGGTGCTGGGAACGCTCTCTGCCTGACCACCTACTCCACACAACGATGCAAACCACAGCATCTAAATACAAAAGGAATCTGGTGTTTTATGTATTTATCATTTCTATGGTGCAGGGCCTAGAACCTCAAGCATGCAAGGTGAAGTCTCTATTTTTTAGAGACACAAGTATTTTCTTCCTGCTCTAAAAATACGCATTCTCCTCTCACTTCTTCCAGCATCGAAGGAGCAGGGTCAGGTCATAATATTCTGCATTTCTCTTAGAGTAGGCCCGATTGAACTTCCCGTGACTTGGAAGATAACAGGATGGAGTATAATGGTTAGGAAGACTGTCCTTTGAAACAAGTCGATTGATCTGGGACCAGAGAGATAAGGTACAGAGGGTAAGGTGCTTCCTTCGCACACGGCCAAACCGGGTTCCATCCCTCTGACAGTCCCCTGAGCCCAGCCAGGAGTGATCCTTGAACACAGAGCCAGGATGCAGAAGAAGCAATCATGAGGAGGTGAAGGAGGAGGAGGAGGACGAAGAGGGGGAAGAGAAGGAGGAGGAGGAGGAGGATGAAGAGGGGCAGGAGGAGGAGGAGGAGGAGGAGGAAAGAAGAAAAAGGAAAAAACAAAACAAAACAAAATAGAGGCCATAAAAGAAACTGACGATTTTAAAAAACCTCACTTCATACTAAACTCGAAGACACAGATCAGGAAGCGGAATAGCGGAAGGGAATGAGGGGGAAAGAATCCACGCCGTTATGATGCCTGAAAGCAGCTGCAGGCTCCACCCCCTGCCCCACCCCCGACTCCCCACCTTCCCGCCCGAGCAGACAAACACAGCATCGAACTACGCTGGGCTTCACAATCAAGTTCTCGGCCGGCTCAGCCAGGTGACCTCCGACATGACATCACTTCATGAAGGATCGTCCGAGTCAGGAGCCCTGAAGGAACTGTTAGGGTGGATGAAGTCATGTAGCGATACCCCCCGATACGCTAAGCCATGGAAACACTTAAAACAAACAAACAAAACACCAATATTGAGGGCAGATCAGGGAATGATACGGACAAAAATCCCTGCTCTCAGAACGTATGTTCTATGTATCACTTCACTTGTCATCCCGCTGATCTTCGCTTTGCTCAAGCGGGCGCCAGTAACGTCTCCATTTGTCCCTGTCGAGTGTGAGTGTAGCCCAATGATATCTGCTCGCTCCAGGAACAGGAAGAGCCTCAAATCGTTCATTCGTGGTTTTGACGAAAAAAGAAATAGAATGGAAAAAATATGGGCCCCGGGGATGTGACTCAGGGGTAAGGCACATGCCAGCAGGTACCAGGACTTGGGTTTGGTCCCCAGCAACACCCCGCATCACACACAACCCCTGGGGCCACAAAGGTGATCCCTGGGCCCCGCCACCAGCAATGCAGCAACGGCAGGAAAAGAAGAAAAACAAATAAAATAACCCGTAAGTAAGTACAAGGTGAGAAAAGATAAAGAAAGCTGGAGGAGGAGGGTGACAGGCTCAGGGTGCTATAAAGACAACGTATAAATGAGTGGGCTGGGTGGCCGCAGGGGGCTGGAGACAGAAGCTATGTGGGTGCAGAAAAGACCCTAGCCCTGTAACGGTTATCAAGCTCATAGCCACGGCTGCCGAGATTGAAACAAAGCACGCCAAGATTAAAACGTCCCCGCCTGGGGCTGGAGCCATGGGACAGTGGGGAGGGCATTTACCTTTCATGTAGCTGACCTGGATTTGATCCCCGAATCCCATAGGGTCATTCCCCACCCCCCCACCCCTGCCTCCAGCACCGCCAGGAGTAATTCCTGGGTGCAGAGCCAGGAGTAACCCCCAGCAGCGCCAGTTGTGACCCCCAAAACCTAAATAAATAAATAAAACAATAAAACTTCTCTCTTTGGCCAGGGAGATGGAGTTCAAAGGTTGGTGTGTATGCTTTGCAGGCTGGAGACCCAGGTTCCATCCCCGACACCAGGTGGGCCCGAGTGACTCTTGGAAGTGACCAGACCCCTCACCTTTCACCCCTCACCCAGCACCCCTCTCCAGCACTACCAGGTGTGGCCCAAGAAACAAAACCAAACAGAAACTTTTTTTTTTTTTTTTTGCTTTTTGGATCACACCCAACGATGCTCAGGGATTACTCCTGGCTCTGTGCTCAGGAATTACTCCTGGTGATGCTTGGGGGATCATAGGGGATGGCGGGGATTGAACCCCGGTTGGCCACATGCAAGGTAAACTCCCTACCCACTGTACTATCACTCCAGCCCCCAAACAGAAACTTTTGGTCCTGCCACTTTAACCACTTCCGTGAGACCTTGACCTGCTTCTGATGTCAGACCTCTCAAACATTAAAAAAAAAAAAAAAAAAAGGGACAAGACCTGCACTTTTTTGCAAACGTTAAGAAAATGGGAGGAAAAAAATCCATAAAAAGCATGGGGACCGTCAATAAAGAACCAAATCAATATTTCATCAATCTTGCAGCCTGCCTCCGTCCACGGATGACCACAGCATTACTAACAAGGACGTGTGAGCTGGCGAGGTCGCCTGGGAGCCGAGCATCTCGGGGGAAAATTCACTTCTCAGAGTCAGACCAAAAGAACATGAAGAGCTGAAACAGACCTAGACTGATGTCATCAAGAGCCTAAACCCTGCAATGGATGGACATGGAGGCGTCATGCTGAGTGAGTGAGTCAGGGAGAGGGGTGGATGAATGTCTGCATTCATCTGTGGGATGTAAAAACAAATTTATATATAGTAGAAGACTAATATCCACAGCCAGGGGTAAAAGGGGTAGGAGGACGGGGCAATGGTTGGAATCAACCACAAGTGTGTGTGGGGGGTGGAGGGTAGGTAGGCTAGAGGAGGGGCCAGTATGACAATCGTAGCTGGAAATAGTCACACTGGACAAGAACTGGGTGTTAAAAGTAGGTGAAAGGATATACATGAGAGCCTTTCAGTATCTGTACTGCAAACCACAGTACCACAATGCCCAAAAGGGGAGGGAGGGAGGGGGAGAGAGAGAGAGACAGACAGAGACAGAGACAGAGAGACAGAGACAGAGACAGACACAGAGACAGAGACACAGACACAGAGAGAAAAGAAAAGCGCCTGCCATAGAGGCAGGTGGAGGGGTGGGGGCGGGAGGGAACCTGGGGACACTAGTGGAGGGATGGGTGTTGGAATATTGTATGACAGAAACTTAACCATGAACAGCTCTGTAAGGGTCTATCTCACAGTGATTCTATGAAAAGAAAAAAAAATCTTAAAAAAAAAAAAAAAGGAGTCTAAACCCTCCCCAGGTAACCTTGCTGGACTCTGGGGCAGGAAGTAGGCATCGGGTTTACTCCGATCCTCTGACTGATGGCAACTTCCCCATCTGAGGCCTTCAGTTACCGCTCACCCTGGCCTGTGCCTTCCTGTAGAATGTTTTTTTTCTTTTTGCCACACCTGGCAGTGCTCAGGGGTTACTCCTTGCTCTGCAATTACTCTGACGATGCTTGCAGGAACCATATGGGATGCCGGGGATCGAACCCTGGTCGGTGATGTGCAAGGTGAACGCCCTCCCTGCTGTGCTATGGCTCCAGCCCCGCCTTCCTGCAGATTCTCTGCCTTTTGGTGTGCAGCCATTCAACAAACATTGATGCCAACACCTGATCACATAGCCGAGTGCAGAGAAGAGGACTCGGGCGAAACAAACTCCCAGGGGACAGAGGGCGGAAAGGCTGGGGTGGAGGGCAAAGAAAGAATGACATCCATCCACACAGCCTCCCCGACTCCTGCCGTCAGGACACGTCTCAGCCTCCAGCTTAGTTCTTTCGGCAACCGTAAACGGCATGTGAGCCCCAGGCTACCACCACCCCAAGAGAGGACGGCTTGGCAGGGCCACCCCCAAACGAACCCGGGTTCTGGAAATATCAACCATGAGTTGCCAGAGTCATCCTTGATGACCAAGACGGGTTCAAGAAACGCCTCTCGGGCTCAGCGAGCCAGAATTCCAAGACGAGCTTCCCAAAGGAGCTTCCCAAAGACCTGAGCCTGCCTCTGCTGGAACCCGGGCTCCTGTCGGGAGGATATCGGGGGAGAAACAGCCTCGCCAAGGCAAAGCGCGGAGAAACCCCATCTCCGAGCTCACATTTCCCAGCGAGCGCGGCTTCTGTGCTAAGTCGTGGGGAGCTGTGACCTCTCAAGGTCTCCTGTGAAGTTTGCCTTCTAAAGTTTACAGCTTTCCCGCTAGACCTTACCTAAGAGGATTAAAAACAGATTAGGTTAGCATTCTTCCTCCTCCCTAGCAGCCTCTTTTCTCCCTCGTGCAGCCGGATCGTCACACTTTACCAGCCTTTCCTGGTCGGCAAACAAAACACAAAATAAGCGCATAATCTTCCTGAAAACCGCCCTGCAGAACTGTGATCCTCATTTTTATGGCAATAATTCACACAGACATGGAAAAAAGTTTGCTATGTGCCCAAATGAAGATATAGTCAATGGCAGGAAAACGGGTTTGGGGGGAAAAATAAATTCAGAGCCGGAAAGACAGTCCAAGAGAAAAGGCGGGGGCCTTGCACGCGGCTGTGCTGGCTTCAGCTCTGCTTCAAATCTCCAAGCACCACATGCGTCACCAGGGTCCTACTGAGCAGAGTCCAGAGTGGTTCCTGCGGATCACTAGATATGGCCCAGCCTCACACCACACACACACACACACACACACACACACACACAAGATTTTTGTGATGGGAAGGAAAGAGAGGGGGGGGGGGAGAGAGAGAGAGAGAGAGAGAGAGGGAGAGAGAGAGAGAGCGAGAGAGCGCAGGTGGGAGTGAGGGAGGAAGCCCAAAGTATGAGGCATTTTAGTTCTGCACTCCACGTTTCCCCTACAAGGGACAGTCCAGAGATAGGCGGCACTTCCTGACCTTTCTGGCCCTGTCTGTGTGTTCTCCGACACTTCCTGACCTTTCTGGCCCTGTCTGTGTGTTCTCCGGAAGCCTCCGCCAGCTCTAAAATCCTAACACTTCTTGGGAGTGGGAGGGCCTGGAGAGACAGCACAGGGGTTACCTTGCATATAAGTGACCTGGGTCCAATCCCTGACACCCACAAGTCCCCCTGAGCCCCACCAGATCCAGCGGTCAGCCCCTAGCACCGTGGAGAAAGGCCCCCACTAAACAAACAAATCCCAAGAAACATGACGGGGCTAAGAAGCCGAGACACACATTTAACACACCCAGCTGCCAAAGGGTCATCTTCTAAGACCTCTAGTCAAAATGTCTTTTCCAGCGAAGGAGGCATCATTGATCCCAGCCCAGTGCTCTGGAGTCACCCCTGCAGTGCTCAGGGATCAAACCTGGGGCTCCCGCATACAGACTGCACTTCATCCCTGGGTGCTACCTCCTAGCCAGCCCCTAGTCAAATTATCTTCGGGGAAAGCTATTTTATGTTTGTAGCCTACGTGGAAACTCTTCTTTCACAGAGAATCTTTTTTCTCCTATAAATCGATAGAATTTTGTGCACAAATTCATCATTTTGACATGGTCCAAATTCTTTTTTGTTTGTTTGCTTAATTTTGGGGCCACACCCCGCGGTACTCAGGGCTTACTTCGGGCTCTGCACTCAGGAATCATTTCTAGTGGTGCTCCGGAAACCGCATGAGATGACAGGGGTCAAACCCGGGTGGGCTCCATGCCAGGCAAATATCCCTCCATGCCATCTCGAGGCCTACTTATTAATTTTTTTTTTGTGTGTGTGTGGGGTGTCACAACTGGCAGTGCTCAGGGCTTACTCCTGGTTCTACACTCAGGAATCACTCCTGAGGGTCCAAATTCTATTTTTGGGGGGCGGGGGGAAGAGTTGTTCCCTGCCCCCCCCACACACACACCCAGCAGTGCTCAGGAGAATGTCATCCAAGCAGCTCGGGGAGGAAGGTCAGCCCTTGCAGGCTCTCTGGGAAAGGGTACAGACTGGTTCCCTACCATTTCAAGTTATGGAGAAAAGAGCAAAATGGACCTAAATTATCTCAACATCTCAAGTTATCCCATTGCTCATCGATTTGTTCGAGCGGGCACCAGTAACGTCTCTCATTGAGAGACTTTCTGTTACTGTTTTTGGCATATCCAATACACACGGTTAGCTTGCCAGGCTCTGTCGAGGACCTAAACTCTATGGGAGGAAATAACAGTAAAAAAATTCATGAAATAGGAGCTGGAGTGATAGCACAGCGGGTAGGGCGTTTGCCTTGCACGAGGCTGACCCGGGTTCAATTCCGAGCATCCCATACGGTCCCCCGAGCACTGCCAGGAGTAATTCCTGGGTGGAGAGCCAGGAGTAACCCTTGAGCATCGCCGGGTGTAACCCAAAAAAAAAGGAAAATTCATGAAATAATAAACAATCACACCAGCAAGTTAAAGAGACTGAGGCAGAGTTTGAGCTATTTGGGTTCGGGGGCTGTGGGGGTTCTCCCCAGCTGAGCGGGAACACTGGCCAGTTCTGGGGCAGTTTGATGTCCAGGACTGGACCAAGGCCGTGGGCACACACAGCATCCCCCTGAGTGTTTTCCTTGGAACCCCAAATTGGAATTCAAAACAACCCTTTGTCATTCATTTGCTTTCTCCTTAATATCCTCATTGTGTTTTGCCCTTTTCATGGAGATTTCCAAAGCTGCTTCTGTTTTGTTCATTTTCCTCTTCTACAAAGAGGATCATTTAAAAATAATAAAGACCTTTTGGGGCTAGAGAGATAGTACAGCAGGTAGAGGGCATCTGGCCGACTGGAGTCCGATCCCCAGCATTCCAGAGGGTTCCCTGAGCCCCACTAGCAGTGACCCTGAGCACAGAGCAAGGAGTAAGCCCCTGAGCACTGCTGAGTGTGGTCCAAAATCAAACAAAAAGAACAAGGTGGATTTGGCAATTTTGATCAAAGGACTAATCTCTGGGGGGATGGGGGGAGCGGGGGGTACACCAAACACTGACCCCCGATGAAACAAAACCAGAAAAATAAAACCAAAAAAGCACTGTTGTCCCGTTGTGCATCAATTTGCTCAGGCAGACCCAGTAACGTTTCCATGGTGAGACTTGCTGGTACTGTTTTTGGCATATTGAATACGCCACGGGGAGCTTGCCAGGCTCTGCCGTGCAGGTGGGATACTCTCGGCAGCTTGCCGGGCTCTCTGAGAGGAGCTGAGGAATCGAACCCGGGTCGGCTGCGTGCAAGGCAAACGCCCTACCCGCTGTGCTATCGCTCTAGTCCACTATCAACAATACTGACAGAAATCATTATTTAGGAAAGAAAAAAAAAATCTCTATGCAACCAACTGCCGGTTCAAGCTGTTTCCAATGCCCAAAATTAATTTTATTTTTGTTGCTGCTTGTGGGGCCACATCCCAGATGCCAGGGAAGGAGCCCAGGCCTCATGAAAACCAAGAAAACCCCCCACCAAAATCCACAGCAATGAATGAAAGAAATGGATCAAAATCTTGCCCGCAAAGTCACCTCGGAGTCCAAAGGCAGCGCTGGTGATTTCTAGCAAATATTGAGGCAAGGAAGAACCTACATCATGATTGATCAGAAAGTCAAGGAGAGGAATGTTTTCAAACTTTCTAAATCCAAAACGTAGTAAGGATGCAGGGGGGGAAAAAAAGTAGAAAATGGAAAGAAACATCAGGAGTGGGGGGGGTAGGGGCGGGGAGCAGGCAGCTGTTTAGCTCTTGGGGGCTGAGGGTTGTCCAGACTGTTCGGTGCCCACGGAGAACCCTGTGGAACCAGAGGTCAAACCCTGCTGCATACAAGGCCTGCACCCAGCCCTTTGAACCAACTGTCTCCCAGACAACCCCTTCCCCTAAAATCCTTTTTTTTTTTTAAATGGTGCTGGGAATCCATCTTTCAGACTCACACACGCAAGGCAAGTGCTCAGTGGCAGCGCCACCTGGACTAAATTATTAACTTAACTTAATAACTAGAGCACTTGTGAAAACGTGAGAGCAAGCTCTTGAAACAACAGTTTCAAGGTGGTCTAATTCCTTCTGGGAGCCAGGCAATTGCCGCAGGAAACTTTCTCCTTGTTTCTTTCCCGCTGTGCTTTATGTGCCTTGTTTTTCTGTCTTCTGGGGCTGAATATTTATTTTCCCTGATTTGCGCTCCGTTTCATACAATGCCCTTTATGTAGCCGCGTGACTTCATTTCTTCCAGAGTTTTCCAAAATGGGGGCCCTGGGGGTGGGGGCGTTTCCCCACAAGCACGTGTGAGCATCTGGGGGTTTGACTTTCCCGAGTCTGTGGCCAATTTCCTTGGCGGCAAACCCCAGATACCAAACTAATTAGCGATTTGAGACACGTTGTGAGGCAGTGCAGAGCCGTACTCAAGGTTCATGTAAAAGGAGTAATGAGAAAAGCCAAGGAGAAGTCTACACCGCAGAGGGCTTGTGGCAAGAATCAAGGATGGCAAAATGGCTTCTTCTTGTTTTAATTACTTTGTTCACTTAACTAGAAGATATTAACAACACCCTAGATTTACGGCCAAGTCACAGGGTCTGCAGGGAGAACTGCGTCTCACTAAAATTTATAGGGAAAGAATGTAGGATTCCAACATTCATTAATCCTGAAGGAGAAGTGATGGACAGAAAAATTCAGGAGAAAGCGAAAGGGGGAGGGAAAGAAGGGGAGAGAGAGAGAGAGAGAGAGAGAGAGAGAGAGAGAGAGAGAGAGAGAGAGAGAGAGAGAGAAGAAAAGTGTTTGCTATAGATAGGCAGGCAGGGGTAGCGGGTGGAAAATGTACACTAATGAAGGGATGGGTGCTAAAACACTGTATGACTGAAACCCAATCATGAACAACTCTGTAACTGTGTATCTCACTGTGATTCAATTAAACACACACACACACACACACACACACACACACACACACACACACACACTTCAAGTCCGGATTCTAAATATTACAAAATATATCAAAGCTAACATGAAAAAATGTGCTTTCTTTCCATCGAAATTAGAATATATCTAATACTAAACAACAGAAAAAGCACCTTTTCTGGGTGGTCCCCCTGGTCCTGTTGAGATAATACTGTTTGGAAAACTAGAAGGATGAGACCAGAAAAGGAAGAGAGAAAACGGCCAACGCTCTGGCAAGAAGGGGCAGAATCAAACCTCACTGAGAGGCCCTGGGTTTGATCCTCGGACAGAAAAACTGGAGAGTCCCAAAATGATCTTATATATCATTACATATCATGACAATCTTACCTATATGATTAGGTAGAGAACAGAAAACCCACAGATGGATCAGAACCAATGATAGGAAAGTATCCAAGGAGAGAGTACAGTGGGCAGGGCGCTTGCCTTGCCTGCGGGCAACCCGGGTTCCATCTTTGACACCCCATACGGCCCCCCCAGGCTCCACCAGGAGTACACAGGGTGTGGCCCAAGGCCACCATCTCTAAAAAAAAAAAAAAAAAAAAAAAAAAGAGGTAACTCGAGGGGCTGGATAGCACAGCAGGTAGGGCCTGCTATACCTTATATGTGGTCGACCCCAGTTCAATTTGTGGCAGCCCAGATGGTCCTCCAGGCTCCACGAGGAGTGATCCCTGGGTACCACTATATCTGACCCCAAATACCCACCCCCATCAAAATAAAAAATAAAGTAACGAGGTATAAATACAGAAAATGAAAACTACAGCAGTTATGGCTGGAGCGATAGCACAGCGGTTGGGCTTTCGCCTTTCACTCGGCCAACCCAAGTTTGATTCCTCCGCCCCTCTCGGAGAGCCCGGCAAGCTACCGAGAGTATCCCGCCCACACGGCAGAGCCTGGCAAGCTCCCCGTGTGTATTGGATATGCCAAAGACAGTAACAATAAGTCTCTCAATGAGAGACGTTACTGGTGCCCGCTCGAACAAATTGATAAGCAATGGGATGACAGTGACAGTGACAGCAGTTATAAAAAAAACAACTGAAATTTGATGTGTAATATAGATAACAAATTAAGTAATCTAGAAACAAACCCTCTTTCACCACCCCTGCCTGCCAATTTACTCACATAAGACTAGAACGGCCGTTGTAGTCTTAAATTGGCAGAAGTGCGTGATGACGTTTCAGGCTTATTAAGTTAATGACAGGCAGGGTGAGGAAAGAGATTCTCCCCAGATGTATCTGGAGGCTGGCGAGCCTGCCAGCTCAGGGCCTGGCAGGGCTTTCCTTCAAAACCGGACAAAGAGATTCTGAAATTTCTGTATCACTGTATCACTGCCATCCCATTGCTCATCGATTTGCTCGAGCGGGCACCAGTAATGTCTCCGTTGTGAGACATGTTGTTACTGTTTTTGGCATGTCGAATACGCCACAGGGAGCTTGCCAGGCTCTGCCGTGCAGGTGGGATACTCTTGGTAGCTTGCCGGGCTCTCTGAGAGGGGCAGAGGAATTGAACCCAGATCAGCTGCGTGCAAAGCAAACGCAGTACTGCTGTTCTATCACTCCAGCCCTTGAAATTTCTGAAATTCTGAAAATTTCTGAGATTCTGAAATTCCGAGGGCAGAGCAGAAGGTAGAAAATTCTTCTGGAAGAGCAAAGTGCGGCTGCTGTTTGAAAGAATGGGGCTGTCTTCGGGCGCCGGCCTGGATACAGGGATAGACCCAGAGTCCAGAGGACCAGAGGAACTGAGGACAAGGTGACCAACGGAGGGGTTTGTCCACAGACAATGCTAGAATGTTTGCAAGCACATTATGGAAAAAAGAATGAAACGGACACATACTTCCCATCCAACGCCCAAATCAAGTCCACGTGGAAACCAGTGGTAAGTGAAAACGGTCAAGTGTGAGAAAATGAGGGAGTATTTTTGCTCTTTGGAGTAGAAAAGAGTTCTTTAGCCAAAGGGGGGAAAAGGTGGACCCCAAAAGGAAAAGATCATTTTCAAAAATTAACTCTAGGGGCTGGAGCGATAGCACAGCAGGTAGGGCGTTTGCCTTGCATGCGGCCGACCCGGGTTCTGATTCCCAGCATCCCTTATGGTCCCCCGAGCACCACCAGGAGTGATTCCTGAGCACAGAGCCAGGAGTAACACCTGAGCGTTGCTGGGTGTGACCCAAAAAGCAAAAAAAAAAAAAAAAAACAGAACAAACAACAACAACAAAAAACCAACTCTAAATAGTAAACTTTTTAAAGCTACTATCGAAAAAGGAAAGAAGGGCAAGGCCACCTGGAGGGTTGGGCAGAGCCCAGTGTGCCAGTGGACAAGCGGGTCCTAAGCATTGCCAGGAATGACCCCGGAGCACTGCGGGGTGTGGCTCTTCCACTAAACTAAACATGGAATGCTCGGTAGCTGTAGCTCACTTCCGGTGCTCAATGCTACTGGCAAAGACATGGGACATTGTCATGCAAAATTCTCTTGGACACACATCTGAGTACTGTGCTTACCACATAGGTAACATGGGACACAAACGCACGTTAGCTATGGCAGCGATGCAAGGCGTAGCATGCGGACAAAAGAACACCAGCAGTGTACTTAAAATGTATATGCAGACCAAAAGTCAAACAAAATAATGTGGGGAATATACATATAAAATAAAATATAATATTATATATCTTAAAAGTTTAATATTTAATATACATACTTTTAAAAGGAAGTGAGTGTGAAATAGTCAAGTCTATGCTTTGCACACAGGACGCCTAAATCTGACCCCTAGTACTATAAAGTACCAAAAGGGCCACCAGAGAAATCCCAGCAAGGATCTTGGAGTGGGCGCTGAGCACTGCAGGGTGTGGGAACCCCTCCAAAAAAAAAAAATTACATCCATGCACATAGCAAAGGAATGACCTTGTATAGGCGGGAGATCTCCCCTTGAGGGTCACATCACAGAACACAGTAGCTGGGGAATAGGTTGAGTATGTCCATTCTAGTAACAAATCTCTTTATACTACATAGCTAAGATTTTGACAAGGAGGAAAAATTTCACAGTATTTTTATTTAAGGCAGCTGAATTACTTATTAGCCAGGATGTCTGACTAATTATGGTGTCTCTATCCACTTTATGGAGTTAGGCTAAACCATCATCATCATCATTATCATCATCATCATCATCATCATCATCATCATCATCATCATCATCCCATTGATGGTCGAATTTCTCAAGCAGTCTCAGTAACGTCTCCATTTGTCCTACCCCTGAGACTTTAGAAGTCTCTCTCTACTCGTCCTTCCCAACGATGCCACATTGGAGGCTCTTTGAGGGTCAGGGGAATGAGACCCAGCACTGTTACTGGTTTTGGCATATGAATACACCATGGGGACCTTGCAAGGCTAAACCATAGGCAAAATAACCTGAAATCTGCCTCCAAAATTGTAAATAAGAGTTTTCACATTTGATCAGGGCTCTTTTCTGGAGTCAGGTGTGGTCAGAGCAGCAGTACCGTGGGTCGGGTGCTTCCCTTAAGAGGTGGCTGATCCAGGTTCCATCCCACATATGGTCCCCCTGATTTCTGGAAGGAGTGATCTTTGAGTTCAGGGCTATGAATAAGCTCCGGGCACACCTGCGTGTACCCCCTACCCCAGCCCTTAAAGGAAAAGAAAAAAAAAGTTCAACTAAGAGAGACTGGAGAAAAATTAAAAGTGTATCAAGTAGAGAGAAAATTTCTCCACAAGCACAATATGTCGAGCATTTTGGAAACAAGCTCTCAACAGCCATGAAACCATTTATTATGTAGAGCTGGGGTTTCCTCATCTGTCATCAGGATACAATCTATCCATCAGGATGATTTGGAAAAAATAGGGTCGGAAAGAGAGTACAGGAGGTAGGGTGTGGTCTTGCATGCACCTGACCTAGGTTCAATCCTTGGAACCCCAATGGCCCCTTGAGCATCACCAGGAGTAAGCCCCGAGCACTGCCTGGTGGTATAGTTCAAATACAAAACAACCCCCCCCACACACACACACATCAATGAAATAACATATAGCAATTACCATGGCTTAGTGTTCTATAAAGAATCAGTTACGGGGTTGTGCTATAGCAGAGAGTAGGGCGTTTGCCTTGCACGTGGCTGATCAGGGTTCAATCCCAGGCATCCCATATGGTCCCCTGAGCACCACCAGGAGTAATTCCTGAGTGCAGAGCAAGGACCAACCTGAACATCGCTGGGTGTGACCCGAAAAGCAAAGAGAGAGAGAGAGAGAGAGAGAGAGAGAGAGAGAGAGAGAGAGAGAGACTTTGAAATTTGTTCACAGCTAGATGTAGAAAGCAATGAGCCAGTCCAAGGCAACAAACCCACTTTCTTCTTTGAGAACAGCTGAAGGAAGAACTTGTATCTGTTACTTCAAGGAAAGCAGCAAAACTGATATGCCCTAGATTAGCATCTTTAAGATGTGATCAAATGGCTTTCAGCGTCCCCAAAAGTTTCCTAGAATGTGTTTTTCGAGTAGAAATCTTTCCCTATAAAAGCCCTTATAAATTCCATGACCCCAAGCACTTCCAAGTTTGCTAAACGAAAATGAGAGAGGAATTCCAAGGAGCAGCTTCGATAGGACAAACCACATCACATTCACGACAATGCTCATCCTTTGGTTTTTAAATGATGTGAAGCAAAGAAAAACATGTACCTTGAGAACACAGCCCTACAGCAATTAAGAAAGAAAAAAAGAAAAAAACAATGCAAACTTCTATAAACAGGAAAGGTCGAAGTTCAAGATGAAACCACAGTAATGTATATAAATACATAATATCCTATACAATATCTTTGATGAGACTTGCAAAGCTTTTGCAAGTCTCATCACTCCTGACGTTCCATCAAATCAAGTGGCTGCTCTCCATGAGTCAAATAAAAGCACCATTTCCGAGCATTTAAACGATTATGCCTTCCGACCATTAGCTCTTTATAAACTGGGGCGACGCCTGGCTAGACTTTCCGTTTTAGCTCATCCTGGTTTTTGACTTAAGTTTCAAACTGAGCTTCAAGTTACCCATGGACAGCTATCCCATGTCATGGGCTGTGAGGATTTGCTGTAATGCAAACCCAGAATTCTTTTATTTTCTGTTTTCTTTCTTTTTTCTTTTTTTTTTTTTTTTTTGCCACAGTACTCAGGGCTTACTCTGAGCTCTGAGCTCAGGGGGTCACGCCTGGTGGAGCCTGTGGGGGCGGGGCAGAGGGGAGCCTCCGTGCAATGCCAGAGATAGACCCTACGGTGTCTGCATGCAAAACAAGTGCGGTAACTGCTGTACTGGTCCAAACCCTGAAAGGTCTTTACCTCAGGGGTTACTCTTAGCTCTGCACTCAGAAATTACTCCTTGCAGTGCTGGGGGGAGGCGGGGGGAGACCATATGGAATGCCGGGGATCGAACCCAGGTGGGCCGTGTGCGAGACAAATGCTCTACCTGCTATACTATAACTCCTGCTCCTCACCTGGGAATTTTCGAAACAGAAGGTCCTTCATTCTGTCGCGCTTCCGATGCACACCACAAGTAGATCCACATGACCCACTTCATGTGCTTCGGGAGCCCAGTGTCTGAGCTTTGTCACATCTTGTCAAGGTGTGGGCGACACAGAGAGGGGAAAAGGGACCTTCCTGGGGAGACGCCTGGAGGCTAAGAAAGTCACATTCCGAAGGGGTACAAGGACAAGAGTGTCAAGGACGAGTATCCGCTTACCTGCTGTACTTCACTCTCTCCATTGGATATTTTCTCAGTGTAAACAAAGGAATTGAATATCCGCTGCAAGGAAAGAAAAGGCACAAACGTTAGACTTTCTAGGAGCCAGGTCTCTTGGTCGGTCTCTCTCTCCCTCCTCTCCACACTCCCCACCCCCCCATGCATGTATGAATAATCTGCTTACAACACAAATAGAATCAAGTAGAGAAATTTAATTAAAACACAAGTTATTTCGGAGAAATCCAAATACCAGCCAAAGTCAATCACACTCATCGGAGCAATACACAGGCACTTCTGGGGTGAAACAAACCAGATGTTACACTTTATTTTTCATTTTCAAAAATACATTTAATTATAGATTTCCGGAGCCCATGCCATTTTATCCGACTGGTATAATCTGACAACGTTGTGTTTCTCATTTAAGCCCTGCACTCCCTGCATGCCGTAATTGTTTACAGACCCGAGAATCTAATGTAATAAAGCGCTTTGGAAAGGATCCTTTCCATGCTCCTCCCGTGGCTCTCTGCGCGGCCCCTACCTACTCCACATTATCTGTCACCTTTGTTACCCGAGCAGCCCCGAGGGAGACTCACAAAGCGAGCCAAGTATGTGTGGCCTTCAGAGAAGATCCAGTTTTCACACGCCAGGAAACACGGTGGCCAGGCCAAGACACGCATCCAAACTGGGGTCTGACACGCGGGCTCACTTGTATGGACTTCTCTAGGCCTGGCCAGGACGGGAAGCATCTCTGCAGACGGTTGATAACTTTCCCAGACACCGTGAAGATGGGCAAATGGAAGTCATAAAGGCAGTAACCACTCCTCCTCCAAAATTGGTCTTTTTTTTTTTGCTTTTTGGGTCACACCCAGCAATGCACAGGGGTTACTCCTGGCTCATGCACTCAGGAATTACTCCTAGCGGTGCTCAGGGGACCATATGGGATGCTGGGAATCGAACCCGGGTCATTCTCGTGCAAGGCAAACGCCCTACCCGCTGTGCTATTACTCCAGCCCCCTGGTTTTTCTTTTTTTAAAATGAGAATCTAAACACACATACAGAGATAGAGAGAGAGAGAGAGAGAGAGAGAGAGAGAGAGAGAGAGAGAGAGAGAGAGAGAGAGAGGACGCCTCCTCATTTGCCCTAAAGCTTTTTGCAAACACCATTAGGATGGGCAAATATGTCTTTTTTTTTT
Source organism: Sorex araneus (assembly GCF_027595985.1). Classification (NCBI taxonomy): domain Eukaryota; kingdom Metazoa; phylum Chordata; class Mammalia; order Eulipotyphla; family Soricidae; genus Sorex; species Sorex araneus. The sequence goes on from NC_073306.1 coordinate 11,757,646, forward strand.
TTTAATTTTATTGAATCACCGTAAGATAGTTACGGGCAAATAAGTCTTAAAGGCAGTAACCACCCCACCTCCAAATTGTTTTTTCTTTTGTTAAAATGAGAATCCAAGCGCGCGCGCGCACACACACACACACACACACACACACACACACACACACACACACACACACACACACACACACAAAGCACAAAGCGGCCTCCTCATTTGCCCCAAAGCTTCTAAGTACCACTGGAGCCCTCCCGATGAGTAAGGAGTCAGACGCAGAGAGGGCCGCCAAACTCTCCCTTTTTCCTTTCGAGCCGACGGCCAAGGGCTTGTCAGCATCTGGGCCAGCGTCCCAGCCAGCCGACCACACCTGCACGGAGATGGTGAGCGAGGCAAGTGCCAAGTTCATCAAGTGCTGGGCAGATGAAGGCTGGTCGGGGCTGGGGGTGGGGGCCTGGGGACGGTAGGGAAGGGGGGCGCAGGGGAGGGGGCTGCAGGGAACAGAGCAAACCAAGGCGGGCAGGACTGCAATGCAACGGGATAGAATTACAGGCTGGAGAATCGGAGCTATGATTCATCGTAACTCGCCAACGTGCTGCTCATTCTTTCAGCAGATGTTTATTTTCCTTTCCTTTCCTTTTTTTTTTAAAAAAAAAATAAAGGACTTAGTTGGTAGGAAAACTACAGACATCTAGCATGGTAACCCTAATAATGATATAGGAATTATTCACCACGGCTTTCTTGGGGGCAGCCACTCTTAGGAGTCTGCTCTGTCAATTTACTTATTGAAATCTCATTTAAAAAAAAAAACAAACCTTATGAGGGACTAGAGAGATAGTACAGTCTTGCAAGCAGCTGACTCGGGGTTGGATTCCCCCTACATCCTATATGGTCCCCTGAGCCCTGCCAGGAATGAATGATCCCTGAGCACAGAGCCAGGAGTAAGCCCTGAGCATCTGTGGGTGCCAATTGAAAAACACAAACAAAAGCCACCTTTGTGAGTGGTGGCAGACATAGTACAAGGGTTATTAAGGCTTGCCATGCACACTGTAGACCGCGGTTCGAATCTGCCACATGGCATATGGTCTCCCGGGGTCTGCCAGGGGTCATTCAGGAGCACTGAGCCCCCTGATCACTGCCAGGTATGGCCCCTAAAACTCTCTCCAACACACACAGACACACACACACACAAGCTCGCATACACACACACACACACACACACACACACACACACACTCCTTATGGGAAAATCTAAGGAGCACATGGACTGCCAGGTGTGGCCCCTAAAACTCTCTCTCTCTCTCTCTCTCTCTCTCTCACACACACACACACACACACACACACACACACACACACACACACACGCACACACGCACACACGCAGACACACACCCTTATGGGAAAATCTGAGGATCACCTCATGGAATCTTAAGACTAGACTGCAGCTCAAAGGCGAATGACCAAGGCCCTAGGGAGTCACGAAGCTGACTGTGTCCCTGGGGATGCTGGGGTTTAACCCTGGCAGAGTGGCTTTCTCGGTGCTCCTAATTTGGTGTCTCAGGAGAATCTGGGGCAGGATGACTTGGCACCCAGGACGAACATGGCTGGCTGGCATCCGGACCAGAGCACAACGCAGATGAACGCCCCCGTAGGTGTGACTCCGAACTCCCAGCGGCTCTGAACCCTCCAAACTGCTCCAGAACGCGCTCGTTAGCAAAAGATGACAGGGGCTGACCTGACAGGGCGGCAGAGCCGAGCCCGATGTGTATTTATGATCATTATTCAACCTCCCTGGAAATATTCTGTCGTTTCAATGCAAACAGATTAATCCACTGGATTGTGAAACTCTGTCTCAGATCTCACTGCGGGTGTTTCTCATCAAAGAACACCGGGAGTTTGAACCCTGCACACACACACACACACACACACACACACACACACACACACACACACACACACACACGCTTTGGAAAAAGGGATTGTGCACACAGAGGGGGAGGAGGCAGCAGGGGGGCTTCCCTGCCTCCCTGTCCACAACCCCGAGATCCCAGCTTCCTGTCCAGGTCGCGTCCATTCCCAGATCCAAGCTCCACCCTTTGCTACCACCTGGTTTTCCAGAACTGCCCCGTGGCCGGGGTAATGCCTGCACCAAACGGAACAGGACGCACGTGGCATCTCCGGATCTTTGTGCATATGGTCAAGGTCACTGACATCTTTGAATCGCCCCGTTCACATCGCATCTGTCTAATCTGCAAGGGGCCTGGGCGAAAAAGACCACTGAGGAGCAGAAGTAGATCAGAGCCACCTTGCCTTACCCACCAGGGGTCCAAATGTCCAAAAAGGAAAATCAATCCCTTTTTTCTTCAAAAGCGTGGGGTGGGGGAGGAGGAAGGAAATGGGGGGAGGGGAAGGGGAGTGAGGGGACACCCACACCCTCATTCCTGGATTCCTGTGTAGTAAGGAACCCTCTGGCAAGGGCGTGCAAGGCTATGTCTGCGAGCGATTAATAATGGCTGCTAGTACTTTTGTGTGGCTCACTCCGTCCCCCATACCTAATGAAAGTGGGAGGCCGGGCGTTCACGGGGATGGACGGAGCTGAGTCCTCTTGCATTCAAAGCACATCCTCTACCCTCAGAACCATCCCCCCCACACACACACACAAGCCCCTGCCCCCAGGGGGGAGCATGTTTTAATTTAACAGAAATTCCAAATGATCTCTCTAGGTCACATTTTAGCGACCTCGGGGTCAAGAGTTGCAGGGCGGTTAGAACTGAGAAATGGAAACAGAAAGAAAAGCCTTCCCTAAACCGTGAAAATAATGAGCTATCCCCGATGGTTAGATGGTTCAGGCCCCCTTGCGTGGTCCCTGGCCACGAGGGGCAGCGTGGGCATTCTGCATTTTTTCCCAATGGGTCGCCTGCCTTTACCCCGCTTCCCAGGGGGAACAAAGGAATGCCAGAAATGTGAACTCTTAATTTGAGCGCAACCTGGAAGAAATGGGAAGGGACCCTCAGCCTTCGGCTCCCTGGAAGTTACGGCAAAGAGAAGACCCACAGCACCCTGGAGGGGGTTCTCCTGTTAAGCCAATAAAAACCCGAAAACACATACATGCGTGTTAGAGGGGAAAGATCATTAAGGTGGATGGAGGCATTTTTATTTTTTTTTATTTTTGCATTTTTTGGGGGGGTCTCACCTGGCAATGCACAGGGGTTACTCCTGGCTCTGCACTCAGGAATCACCCCTGGTGGTGCTCAGGGGACCATATGGGATGCTGGGACTCGAACCCGGGTCAGCCGCATGCAAGGCAAACGCACTACCTGCTGTGCTATTGCTTCAGCCCCAGATGGAGGCATTTTCACAAGTCATTTGCAGCATATTTCACTGGAGCCTCTCTGATTCCCACAGCCCAAACCAGAAGATGGCTTATTCTTCAGTTCCTGGGAACAGAACGTTGATCTGAAGACAAAAGTGACCTTTCACGCATTCATGCACACGCTCTGGAAAACTGGCACTATCTCCCGAAGTTAATGAGATGCAAATCCTACGGCCCCACCGTTCCCAGCCTCCGTCTCCCTCGCAAAGAATGTCTTCATACCTTTATCAAAAGAAAAGCAGGAGCATGTCCAGAGCAGCATCGCTCCTCATTGCGCCCTGGAAGGAACCCAAACGCCTAGCGGCAGGAGCATCGGTACATAAAGACGGGACACTCACACAATGGAATCTTTTGCAATAAGAGCGAACGCATCACTGCCACCTGCATGAACGAACACGACGACTTGGCCGGCGTAACCGCCGGTGAGCTAAGCCCGACGCTGAACCATGAGGTGAGAAACTCCGTCCAGACCAACAGCGGGCAAAAGGGAGTCCCTGAAAAGGAGGACGGGGCCCCGGGGGAGGGAGAGAGACAGAGAGATGCTTGGGAGAGCTTCACACAGCTCTTCCCTGCGCCGGGGGCAGGCGGCAGCCTCCGTTCACTCGTGAGTGTGTTTAGTGAGATTTATGGGACACACATCTCTTGGCTGTGTACGTTTCCACACGCAGGCTACACTTCAATAAACTGACCTGCAACATCCACTCTAGTCAATTGTCTTTAAATGCGCTTTAGTGGGCCGGAGCAATGGGACAGCCGGGAGGGTGTTTGCCTTGCAAGCGGCCGACCCGGGTTTGATCCCCGGCATCCCATAAGGTCTCCTGAGCATCACCAGGTGTGACCCAAAAAGCAAAACAAATAGATCATTTATTTTTTTTTAATGTGCCTTTTTCCAGAGGGGGGGGCAGGTGAGACCCCCTCCCCGCCCCAAGGGACCCAGCCCCGGCAGCGGAAAATCTCCAGAACTTAACCGCCTCCCTGCTCACGGCCGCACCTCACTCACGAGTGAACCTTTTCCTGGACACGTCATAGGACAGACCCTACCCAGACTCCAAGAGCACCACACCGCATGTGGTGGGATTCCAAGGAGGAGGCCTTAGAGGGAACTATCATATTATTTCGGTTTGGGGCAGGGATTGGGGTTTGGGATGAAAACACCCCGAAACATGGTGGTGGGAAGGTGCCATGTGGTGGGACTGGTGTTTGAATAGTGAACGTAATCAAATATTGTGAACGACTTTATAAAATTTTAAAAAAAAATTTTAATGGAATAAAATTAAAATGTGCCTTAGTCAAAAGTCTGTTTTCTTGGGACGGGGAGATAGTACAGTGGGTAGACAGTAAGCTTAGCACACATCCGACACGAGTTTGATCCCCAGGACCCCTTGCACCCCACTAGGAATGACCCCTGAGCCTTGCTGGATAGGCCTCAACCCATCCCCTAAAACTAAAGTCTATGCTTAAAAACTATTGCAGGCCTTTTTTTTTTCTTTTTTTTTTGGCTTTTTGGGTCACACCCAGTGATGCTCAGGGGTTACTCCTGGCTCTGCACTCAGGAATTACTCCTGGCAGTGCTCAGGGGACCATATGGGATGCTGGGAATCAAACCCGGGTGGGCTGCGTGCAAGGCAAACAGCCTACCCACTGTACTATCCAAATTTTTTTTAAAAGACAGGAAACATGCGAGAGAGCACAGCAGGCAGGATGTCTGCCTTGCCTGCAGCTGACCCAGGTTCGATTTCTAGCACCTCCTGCACTCCCCTGAACCCTGGCCAGGAGTGACTCCTGAGCACGGAGCCAGCAGTAAGTGGAATAAGCCCTGAGCACAGCCAGGGGTGACCTCAAAACCAAAATATCTTTCGGGATGAGGGGGAGTCGGGAGGGCAGGAATGTACCGCTGGACTTCCTGAAATATTCAGAGAAAAATCGACACTCCATCAGTAACCGAGACGAAGCTAGCCCCGGACCCATGGAGAAGGGCCCAACCATTCACAGAGAGACGAGAACTCTGGAACCTTCCCTGTGGCTACATCCTAATCTCTCCCTCCTACAAAACGGACTAAGTGACCGGAAACCTGCGTTTGCAACAAGGTGTCTTCATCCAGATAGCATCCAACCCCGTCATGGCTCAGCCACGTCTCCTCTGCATGCCCCGTGCTCTCTCCTGAGCCTGCCTCGCCTTCCCCATCTGCCCCTGTACCTCTAGCCTCAACACACTGGAAGCGCACAGTCTTGGCTGGGGGGCAGCTTGCTCTGTAGGACAGCGTTGGCTTTGCATGTGTGAAGCCCCTGGCTTGCTTGATCCATGACACCACAAAATAGAAATAATAATATCACTGCATCACTGTCACTGGCATCCGGTTGCTCATCGATTTGTTCAAGCGGGCAGCAGTAATGTCTCCACTGTGAGACTTGTTGCTACTACTTTTGGCATATCAAATACGCCACAGGGAGCTTGCCAGGCTCTGTCATGTGGGTGGGATACTCTCGGTAGCTTGCCAGGCTCTCCGAGAGGGACGGAGGAATCGAACCCAGGTCGGCCGAGTGCAAGGCAAATGCCCTACCCACTGTGCTATCGCTCCAGGGCCTGGAGCGATAGGACAGAGGGAGGGTACTTGCCTTGCACGTGGCTGGCTCATGTCCAATCCCCAGTGTCACATAGAGTCCCCTAAGCACAGAGCCAGGAGTCAGCCCTGAGACCTGCGGGTGTGGTCCAAATACAAATGCAAAATAAGAAAATAAAATAATAAAACACATAAAGTCATTGCACTTCTAATAGGCAGTATCATTGATCGTTATTCCACAGAAATTAATAATAATAATAATAATAATAATAATGATAAATAAAGTCATGGAGCTATTGACTCTAGTCCTCACCCCCAAATGCTTCTCCAAGAGAGCGAGAAGAAACGGGCGTTCTGCTGTGGGGACGCATCCCCCCATCACCTAAGAGGATGCACCTCAGCACAGCCCGACCCGGCTTCCCACTCGCCACCCCCTCCACCGGGTCCGCCCTGCCCAAATCTATTTCGCAGAGCCTCTGAACAGATGGCAGGAGAATTCCACGCTGCTGGAACAAAAACAACTCTGCGAGTGTTTCCTAAGCCGCCGGCCGGACAGTTGGCCTCACCTTCTCTCTCTCCGAGCTCTGCCAAGTGTTAACCAGATATTTAAGCGAGCAGGGCCCCACCATAGCACACAGGATCCCAGGGAAAGCAGAGAGCAGCCCCCTCTCCAGCCTAATGAGATTCCCTTATCTCCCGGAAGGATCCTGGCTAAGAAAAAATACAGGCCAAAGGGATTTGTATTCAGAAACGTGTTCTCTGGTTGTTGGCGGCCGTCTACGGTGAGTTCATTTAGGTAGAAGATTTGCCGTTAGCTCCACTCAACTCTGGGTCTCTTCCTCTAGATTCTAGCAATTGTGGCCCCGGGGGAGGAAAATAGAAATTGGCACCAGGCGTGCAAGAAATTTGATGGACACATCCACAGCAAAGTGCTGGCACTGCAATAAACATCAACACTCCCGACTCAGAGAATAAACGGGACGGGACACGCAATGATAGAGCCACAGGAAAGAAAACATAGTCAGGTCTTTCTTCATCACAAGCCCCCACCCCGAAAAAAAAAAAAACTCCCCAGTGAATTAATCATTCTCGAGGTTTTTCTTTGAGTTTTTATTTCCTTCAGCTCTGGAATTTCTAGGTTCTCACTTTGGCAAAGTCGTTGACAACTGGCACATCCCACGGTGCTGGAGTACAGCGAGCAGAAAAACGCCTGTGCATCCATTCATCTCCCCGTTAACATTCAATCATTCAGATTATTTTGGATGCTTACTCAGCCAGCACGGGAAAAAAAAAGGAGGAAGCTAAACTTTCTCTGAGATTTAAAAAAACAGTGTTCCCTTATCTCAACAATGTGCTAGCAAAATCTTTCCCTTCCTCCCTATTTTTCCTCCTCATTCTCTTTAAGTCCTAAATATGTACGTCCACACACTCTTGCTCTCTCCGCCCCTCCCCAGGAAGAACTCTGATGATAAATTCCTTAGCCTGCAAGCATTTCAATTATCGCCCTTTAGACCATCACAAACTCTCGATCTTAGGAAATTACAAAGCAGCCAGGCCTCCCATCAATGACAAACGTCACCTTTCCAAAGGGCTGCCTGTTTGGGTCCCTTTTAAACCTCAAAAAGAAACTGTGTGGGGGGCTGGAGTGATAGCACAGTGGGTAGGGCGTTTGCCTTGCATGTGGCCGACCCAGGTTCGATTCCCAGCATCCCATAGGGTCACCCGAGCACCGCCAGGAGTAATTCCTGAGTGCACAGCTAGGAGTAACCCCTGAGTATTGCCGGTGTGACCCAAAAAGAAAAAAAAAAAAAGAAAGAAACGTACGTGTGTGTGTGTGTGTGTGTGTGTGTGTGTGTGTGTGTGTGTGTGTGTGTTGGGGAGAGGCGGGGGCGGGGAGAACAGCACAGCCTAGCAGGAGGAAAACTAAAGCTGTCAATCATTTCTGCAGGCGTGTGCTGGAGCCCCGGATGACGGCTGGCCACACAAAACCAGTTAGTTGAGTGGGCTGGGGGACAGAAACCCCGGGAACAAAAGCTGGCAGAACCACCAGGAAACACTTCCCAGGGTAGCACGGGCTGCTGAGGGGGTTCTTGGCGACTTTTTTTTTTTTTTTGGTTGTTGTTGTTGTTTTGGCTTTCAAAGGGGGCAAGAGCAAAGGAAGCCAGGAAATCAGTTCCACATGTTGGCGAGATTCCACCTTTAGCCCGTGAAACTCGACCAGAAGTAGCACTCGGGACAATGCAGGCAGCCGCCTGGAGGAAGCGGAAAGCCAGTTACCCAACCACCGGGCAGCTGCCAAATTTCCATTCCCTCCTGCCCGCCCCCCACCCCCAGCCCACCCCCTCCGCCTCGGACTCCACCAAGGCTTTATTTTGGAAGGGACGGAGGATGCATTTATTGGAGTGGTTGGGGGAGTGAAGGGAGCAGTGCTCCGAGTCTCTGCCTCCCACAGCCGAGGGGTCCTTCTCGGCAAACCCACACGGACGCTCGGAGCCTCTGAGAACCCCTCCCTGAAGGACAAAGGGCCCTGGAAACTGAAGTGTCCCTTCCCGCCCCACGCGAAGATGCTTCATTCATAACTCGGCCCATCCATCACGCCCTCCCGGGAGGCGGCAGGAAGCAGGCCCGTTCTCTGCAGGCGCACGCTGTGCGGTTTGAGGGGGGGAGAGAGAGAGAGAGAGAGAGAGAGAGAGAGAGAGAGAGAGAGAGAGAGAGAGAGAGAGGGAGAGAGAGAGAGAGAGAGAGAGAGATGAGAGAGAGAGAGAGAGAGAGAGAGAGAGAGAGGAGAGAGAGAGAGAGAGAGAGAGAGAGAGAGAGAGCAGGGGCAGTGAGCAACGCAGCCCAAGTTCAGGCCTGTCCGTCGGGCAGGAAGAGCGGGGCAGGTACACGGAATCAGAGACAGCCGCGGACTCGACAGGGCAAGCACTGCGAAGGCGCTACGCATCACAGGGGATCCCGGAAAGAAGTCGCTGTCCGCGTGGACCCTCCAATTCGGAGTCTGGGACTCTGGGCCCTGGAACCCCCGAGGAGGACTTAACTCAGCATAAACCCCTAATGCGGGAAACTTGGAATAGTGACCCATATTCACGGAAATAGGGACAGTGATTCTGCCCTGGAAAAAAAAAATCTTCATTCTAGAGACATTTAGTCTCTAGGCTAAAGACAGTTTCATAAAAGTGAAATCAGTGAATGTATACAAGCAGGGGGCTTTTAAAGCAGGGGTTGAATTTGACACATGGTCATCAGTGAGTCTCTCTCTCTCTCTCTGTCTCTCTGTCTCTGTCTCTCTCTCTCTCTCTCTATATATATATATACATCTACACACACATATCACTTTATCACTGTCATCCCGTTGCTCATTGATTTGCTCAAGCAGGCACCAGTAACGTCTCCATTGTGAGACTTGTTCTTACTGTTTTTAGCAGATCAACTATGCCACAGGTAGCTTGCCAGGCTCTGCTTGCAGGTGAGATACTTTTGGTAGCTTGCCGGGCTCTCCGAGAGGGACAGAGGAATCGAACCCGGATCAGCCACGTGCAAGGCAAATGCCCTACCCCACTGTGCTATCCTATTATTGGGGTGATAATACATCTAAGAAAAGATTTTTCCAAGTTTAGTAGTTTCTTAAAACGTTCATATGCCTAACAAAATTTATAGATATATACATATATATAAAACACCACATACAACAGATGCCAAAAGTTCTCATTTCAAGTCCCTGCAACATATAACATGTTAATGCTAAGGATCAGAAAGAACAAAAAACATGTTTCTTATATATATATACACATATATATGTATGTATGTATGTATGTATAATTTGGCTTTTTTGGGTCACACCCGCCCGATGCTCAGGGGGCCCTATGGGATACCGGGAATCAGAACCTGGGTCAGCCATGTGCAAGGCAAACACCCTCTCCACTGTGCCATCGCTCAAGCCTCTAGTCTAAATATTTTGAATAAGTAAATGACCACATTTGCCAAGAGTGGCCTCGAGCATTTTCAGCTGGGGGGTTGAGGGGGGATGCAGGGGTGGGGGGGAGGGGTGTGACAGGATGAGCCACGTGCTTTGTTTCTGGTTTTGTTCGGGGCACACCCAGCAGGTGAGGCTCTCACGGCTGGCGATGCTTGGGGGACCATATTCCGTGCAGGGTACAGGTACGGGGGTTGGCTGCACGCAAGGCAACTACCTGCTTCCGGGAGACCTCCCTGGCCCTGAAGAGGTGCTTTAGGATGCTTCGAGTCCTCATGCTCCCCAGGGACTCCTGAGCCCCTTCACAGGCACCAATTTCCCATTCCCCGTGCCCATCACTCTGAAACATGCAATAAGGTCATCCCCAAGGACATGAAGAACCTGGCAGCTTCTCCTGTGTTGGGTCTTTGCCCCGACTAAGGGAAGGAAGAAAATCCCCCAAGATCTGCTCTAGTCAATGCTGCATCTCAGAGCGCTTACACGGGGGCAAACTTATGGAAGGAAACAGAAATATCTGTTGAAGTGAATTTAAGGGGCTGAAGTGATAGCACAGTGGGTAGGGCGTTTGCCTTGCATGCAGTTGACCCGGTTCGAATCCCAGCATCCCATATGGTCCTCTGAACACCGCCAGGAGTAAAAAAGCAATAAATAAATAAATAAATAAAATCAAGTGAGTTTAAAAACCACTGAATAAGAGCCAGGGAGACGGCTCATCGGGGTGAGAGCACACCCTCTGCAGGCCCGAGTCCCAGGTCTGATTCTGGAACTGGGGGTCCCATTTCTGTACCCTCTCTCTCTCTCCCCTACCCCCCCCTGCCCCCTCCAGCAACACCAGGTTGTCCCCAAACTTTAAAACTCATTTGGGCTGGAGCGATAGCACAGCGGGGAGGGCGTTTGGCTTGCACGCGGCCGACCTGGGTTCAATTCCCAACATCCCATATGGTCCCCTGAGCACCACCAGGAGTAATTCCTGAGTGCAGAGCCAGGAGTAACCCCTGTGCATCGCCGGGTGTGACCCAAAAAGCAAAACAAACAAACAAACAAACAAAAATCTCATTTAATGAGGGGGATGGGGAAATAGCTTAACAGGCTGAAGTGCCTACTGGGTGAGTACAGGGCTGGCTTTGTTCCCCAGTACCACATGATTCTCCAGAGCACCCCCAGATGTGGCCCTGATGTCCCCAGCATGGCTGGGTAGGGCCCCTCCCCCGCAAACGCCTAATGAAAAACCACTGCTGGGGTTTCACGCAGAGCACGGCAAGGTATCGCTCAGAGAGGAAGAGTTACTTTTTCACAGAGGAGGATTTGCAGGGAGGCGGGGCTGGGTGGGGGGTGGCTATTTTCCACTGAAACATTCAAGGGCACCAGGTATCCAAATCAAATATTTAGAAATGCTTTTGTGGGGGATTTTTTGTTAATTAAGAGATGCTGCTTCTGTATCATCATGCAGTGGGAAACAATGAATCACGAAACCAAGCTCGCATGTATCAGCACACCGCCCTGCCTCGCCCCCAGGCAGCGTGCCACCCCCTGCCGCTGGGTTTGAGGAAAGGAAAGGCAGGCATGGAACGTTTCTAGTTTCTATGCTCTTTCTACACTCGGAGTGCTACATTTTGGATGAAATACCTTTGCTCAACTTTCAACTATAGCTATGCCGTCAGAGCACCGGAAGGCAGTTTTCAGGAAGCCGGTCTGGGTGGGTGAAATCTCAGTTCAGATTGCTGAGAACAATACCAGACACACATCTCCGCAGGGCTAGCCAGGCATGGACGGCTTGCATTTATTTAAGATGGAAACTGGAATGGAGAAAAACCACGGTGTTAAGACGGCGGGCATCCGAGACAGGAATCGGAGCGGTCCACCTTTAGGGAATAAATGGGATGCTAATGTGATTACAAAGAAGTCTCCCTCCTGGAGGGAGAGGGTTTTTTTTTTCCCCCTCCCCAGGTTCTCCCTGCCAGGCTGGCGTGCAGACGGAACACCATGGAAACAACCCGGCCGGGACTGCGCCCGCACTGCACGCCTGCACCCCGGGCCGGGAAGTCCCACGCTAATGATTAACTCACATCCTGGTGGCACCGTGGCTCTCCCTGGCTCGGAGTCACAGCTGAATCTGAACGGATCAAGTCTAGATGGTGAGATCTTTCCCGAGTTTTTACATCTTTAAAAAAAATAATAAATAAGGGAAAGAGGAACTTCACACACAAAACCCCAAGCCCCTGCTCTGCTGCTGGCAGGGTGGCCTGGCCATCTGCAGGTCAGGAAGCGGAGGTCACAGTCTTTAGGGCTTGGAGGATCAACGCGGCACCGTCCTTGGCCCTTTGCACACGGCCAGAGCTCAATGAGCAACCGCTTCGGAAAACCCTGCAAGAAAGAACCACCCGTGGCCGGAGATTCCGAGCAGGGATGGAGGCGTTGGTCTTGCAGGGGGCCAGCCTGGGTTGATTCCCAGCGCCGCATGTGGTCCTGGGCGAGGGGTAGCGGTGTAGGGCCAAAGCAAACCAAACCTCTTCTCAGCCTGGGACGCTGCCAGATCAGCATTTCTGAAGTGCTCCAAAGAGACAAGCCTGACTTTGATCGAAAGCGCTGGGGTTCGCGGCACGCACGGCTTTCCCCGGGAACCCGCTTCTGTCGAGTTCCTGCAGACACCCATATGCAAATCGGGTCCTGGAGAAAGGGCCTTTTCCTGGTAGGACCTGTGGGGAACACGTGCCTGAGCACACCCCAAATCTCGGGTTTCCTGGGGCCCCAGGCTCTGGCGAACCTTGGATTGCTCACCAACCAGCTTCGCTTCTCCTGAGGCCAGCAACACTGTGTGTGTGCACGCGTGTGTGTCTATGTGTGTCTGTGTGTGTCTATGTGCATGTTTGTATGTGTTTCTGTGTGTGTGTCTGTGTATGTGTGTGTCTGTGTATCTGTGTGTTTCTGTCTATCTGTGTGTATATGTCGGTATGTGCATGCGTCTATGTCTGTATGTGTGTGTGTATATGTGTATCTGTGTGTATATGTCTGTGTGTGTGTGTGTGTCTGTATGTATGTGTCTGTGTGTGTGTGCATGCGCGCGCGTGCATGCCTGGGGGAGGGGGGGCAGTGTGCAGATTTCTGAAGACATAACTGTCACCTACTCAGCCACCTGGAGGCCAGTGTCCGGTGCGCCACCAAAACCTGCAGCCCAGTCCCCAGACACCTCTGACAATCACCCAGGCCCACTTTGAACCTATTAATCCCCACATCTCCCTGCCAGGGATCGGACTCGGGGGCTCACACATGAAGGCACGAGCTCTCCCGCCGAGCCACAATCCGGGCCCCCAAACCCACACCTTCACCCCCACCTACTAATTCCAGCACTTGCTTCCAAGCATTAGCAGGGACGTCAGGGTGCCAAGACCACCTCTCTCCCCCTACTGGGGAGGGGGGTAGAGAGGCAAGAGGATGGAGGACTCATGTCTGGGCTCGAGAATCACCCAGGTCTACCCGTGATTTAAACCTTCGGAGCCTAAGTTTCCTGGGCGGAGTTTAATTCAGAGACCCCGGCCCGGGAGCGGACTGAGGGAAGGTACTGCCTGCTCCGTCTGCTACTCGGAGGAGCTGGATGACAAGCAAGGCCGTGCGTTGCTCTTCGGCTCCACTGAGTCACCTGCAGATTTCTCTCTCCACTTCTCTTTCTCACGGGCGCCTGTGCACGCACACCCGCGTGTGCCTCATACCCTGAAGATACGGCTACACGCACCCAGAGCAAGCGACTGTGTAACACAAACAGCAGCAGAAGGCCGAGGAATGTGCCTGGCACCGAGGGCCCTGGGTTTTGGTTCCTCACGAATGACCTACTTGCCCAGATGCCTCCCATCTCCGTCTTCTTTCAACCCCAGAAAATTCTCAGAAACGTCCATTAGCACGATGAGAATGCAGGAGTTTCGCATTTTGCTGAACGTCCATATAGAATCGCAGTGGACGGCGGCGAAGTAACTGCACTCCCCAGAGCTGTCTGCTTTCGAGACCGCCCGGGCTTGTTTCCTTCCTGAGGGTATGAGGGGCAGCCGTGAAATCAGGGTGCTCTGCATTTTGCCCATGATGCATTCGTTGCCGTGCAGGGAACGAGAGCAGCCACTGCAAGCCACAGACTTGCTCCACGTTATAACAGAGGCTGAAGGGAAGCCGCAGGTCACTGCCCAGAAGGGCCTCGGAGTGTTTTCCTCAATAACAAACTCCCGCGAGAAAGAATGCGGCTCAGGGAAGTATTTGTTTCCATTCTGACTTCCTTCCTATTACCAAGAAGATGGGAGGCTGATACTCATCAGAGCTCAGACTTTTCAATGAACTGTGCAGGGGGAGAGCTGACCTATTTTACAGTGGTGAGAGAACCCTGTGGCACAAGCTCCATCTTAATCAGATACATTAAAGGTAAATCTCACCTCATAGCTTCACTGTGTTTCTGTGTGTGTGTGTAAAAGAGAGAGAGAGAGAGAGAGAGAGAGATTTGGGGTGGGGGATAAAACAGGTGGTCCTCAGGGCCTACTCCTGGCTCTGAACTCAAGGGTCACTCCTGGAGGGGTTCAAGGAACCATTTGAGGTGCTGGGGATTGAACCTGGGCCAGCTGCGTGCAAGGCAAGTGCCCTGCTCACTGTACTATGGCTTTGGCCCCAAGAGTTTCACTGGTTTTGAAAGCTGGTCTTACACTCAGATTTCCCTCTCCTCTCTCCCCCCGATATATGCACAAAGAAGGAGTATAAGAATTTGTCAATGATTTTGATTTTTGTTCCCACTGCCTCTCATTTAAAAATTACTCCTTGGGGGGCTGGAGCAATAGCACGGCGGGTAGGGCGTTTGCCTTGCACGTGGCCGACCTGGGTTTGATTCCCAGCATCTCATAGGGTCCTCTGAGCACCGCCAGGAGTCTTAATTCCTGAGTGCAAAGCCAGGAGTAACCCCTGTGCATTGCCGGGTGTGACCCAAAAAGAAAAAACAAACAAAAACAAAATAAAAATTACTGGGGGGGGCGGGGCTAGAGTGAAAGTACAGTGGGTGACGCATTTGTCTTGCACGCAGCCAACACAGGTTCGATCCCCGGCATCTCACATCATGGTCCTGAGCACTGCCAAGAGTGATTCCTGAGTACAGGGCCAGGAGTCAGCCGATACTGATGAGTGTGGCACCAAAAATATGTCCCCCCCAAAAAAATAAGTCACTTATTTTAAATCTTTTGTTTTTGTTTTGGGGGCATCATCCAGCAATGCTCAGGACCATGGGGGATGCCAGAAGGGAACCCAGGTCAGCTAGGCAAACACCATAACCCACGCTAGGATTTCTCCAGCCCCTCGAGGCAGGAGTAATAAGACTCACTAGAAAAAGGCAAATGGCCCCCAGAGATGCTGAATTATTCTTCCATCTGGAACCAGCGCTAGGGCCGCCAAGGGCAGGACAGGCCAAAATGCTGACTATAGTCTTCAGTCTGAGAGGCAGAGACCTGCGCTGTCCGGTCCTGACCACCAAGGGCACCTGCCCAGCGCCCTGGCACCGGGCTTCTTCAGGAAACAGCCCTGATCCTAATTATAGAATCCTCTCAGCACACTGGCAAAGCTGGTTTGTTTTTATTCCCAGCCAGTCAATCCCAACAACCACAAACAATGGCCAGAAGGAAAAAGAGACTTTGCCAAAATCCAGGAGGCCCTTGAAGCAGCCTAGCTGCAAAGACTTAGGAATCCTGGGAAGAAACTTCTCTCCGGACACAGAGCAGAGGGGTCCCGAGAGCTGATGGCACCCGTAACCCAGAAACTGGCCAGCCAGGAGAGCTTAAAGGCAGACCCATTACTAGCGAATGGAAACAACTTCCTATAAGTACTCCCGCCAAAGGGTCGGATTGATTCAAACCAATCTGCCAGCCAATAGAGCAGCGCCCCCCCGTCTCTCTGTCTACCCACACCCCAGCCCCTCAATTTCTTCCTAGAAAGGAACCGTTGGTCTGACTCCATTTACCATAGTGACAATAGCCAGTACATGGTATATATCACTGTATCACAGTCATCCCGTTGTTCATCGATTTACCCGAGCAGGCGCCCATAACGTCTCCATTTGCCCCAGCCCTGAGATTTTAGCAGCCAATCTTGACTTGTCTTTCCCAATGATTGGAGGCTCTTTCAGGGTCAGGGGAATGAGACCTATTGTTACTGTTTTTGGCATATGGAATACGTCACGGGGAGCTTGCCAGGCTCTGCCGTGCGAGCAGGATACTCTCAGTAGCTTGCCAGGCTCTCTGAGAGGTGTATATATATGTATACACACATATATATATACACATATATAACATATATGTGTATATATATATGTGTGTATACATATATATACATATATATATTTCACTCTATGATTTGTTGCCTAGTGTCTGAAAATGGTAAAAATAAATGAAACTTTTGTTGTTGTTGCTGTAAGAAACCAGAAAGAGGACAGGATGGGCAAGGAGAGAGCCGGCCAGTGGTCATTCTTCAACTGCAAGAGAAGCAAAGTGGAGACAACTGATATTTTGAGCTCGCCACCGCTGATTGGTATTTTTGACACTTTCTCAATACTCCTCATCAAAGAAGTTTAAACACTAGATAATCATAGGACCAGCATGGACAGGCAACATTTTAATTGTGCTTATTTTACCCAGGCAAAGTGATTGACAAACAAAGAAGAAAGAGAGAAGTACTATTGGGGTCTGATCTCAGAAAATCAGGAAAAAAATAAAAATTAAAAAACTAGTTCCTGGGCTTTTTCAAATATACAGGGGTGCTAGGTAGGCATTTCTTTCAGAAAAGGGTTTTCACCAAAAACTTCCATGGAACTGAATGAAAAGCACTTCTAAGAAAGAGGCTACTTACACCCTATTGCAAAAGCTAGAGATAACGGAATTCAAATCCCATTTCCGGTTCATTCCGAACAGATTCTTAGTCTGGCATGAATCTGGAATAGGCTATCAGCCCAGTGTTGTCAGTTGTCAGCTCATCAAATAAATCTGAGTCACTCCTTTAATTCCCATGCTATTAAATTAGGGGAATACCACAGTTATTAGAATATTTTTCAAGTTAAAAAAATGACAAAATAAACATTAACCATATTATTATTCTTTTTATTCTTTTTTCTGTCCTGGGGTCTCACCCTACAGTGCTCAGGCACTACTCCCAACCTGGTGCTCGGGGTTGTCTCCTGGCAGCTTTGAGGGCATGTGCTGCCAGGAAAAAGCTCACAGCTTCTGCATGCAATGCACGGGCTCCAGTGTTTCGCATCTCCTCATGACAAGGTTGTTCTTGAACACTAATAACAGCAATGAAGATCATGCTACAGCGGGGCTGGAGCGACAGCACAGCGGGTAGGGCGTTTGCCTTGCACGTGGCAGACCCAGGTTCGATTCCCAGCATCCCATATGGTTCCCCAAGCACCGCCAGGAGTAATTCCTGAGTGCAAGAGCAAGGAATAAACCCTGACTATCGCTGGGTGTGACCCAAAAAACAAAACAAAACAAAACAAAAAGCTCATGCTATGCCCAGAGAGGGCTGGAGCGATAGCACAGCGGTTGGGCATTCGCCTTTCATGCGGCTGACCCGAGTTCGATTCCTCTGCCCCTCTCAGAGAGCCCGGCAAGCTACCAAGAGTATCGAGCCCTCGGCAGAGCCTGGCAAGCTACCCGTGCGTATTGGATATGCCAAAAACAGTAACAATAAGTCTCTCAATGAGAGACGTTACTGGTGCCCACTCGAACAAATCGGTGAGCAACGGGATGACAGTGACAGTGACAGTGATGGCCAGAGAGACAGTGCAGCTCAGTGGGTAAGGTGCTTGCCCCCCACAGTACACCCAGGTTTGATCTCCAGCTCCCCAAGTCCTCCAGGTGTGGACCCCCCAAAAAAAGATGAAGCTCCTTCTCAGACAACCCACAACATTGTTTATAGTCCCCAAACCTCAAGGGTCTACCAAAGTAAATGAATCCTGGAAATTTTCTTTCCAACAAAAAAATTTTTTTCCGGTCATTTGACTCTACTCTTTAAACAAAAACTAGAGAGCGGTACAGTAATTAACCTCGAGAGATGGGACTAATAATTTATTCAAAGTAAATCTCGGCTGCGATATTATTCACAAGGATCCTATTTATATTAACTTCATTATTTAGGATGTCCCCATGCTGATTTAATATATAATGTCATCTTCATTAGAAATAATTAAGATTCCCTAGACAGACACTCATACTTGAGATGGAGGAGGGGAAATCTCGATTTTTATTTTTTTAAATCCCACTGCAAGGTTTTTTAAAACTCATTCATATTTAATTTTTAAGGATGCTTTGCGGCACATTAAATATTTAACAAGTCAGAGAGATTTCAAACCAGAATGCTAAATGTCAACCTATTTCTCCAAAATACTTCTCATTTCATTCGCAGTAAATTTGCTGGCTAGGCCCCCTTTAAAAATAGGAGAAGGGGGAAAAAAAAAAAGAGATCTTCAAACTTTTAATTCACAATAGGACACTGTGCTGTTAGTAGCTAGTTACATAATTATATCATGTCTGAGATTCGATTTTTATTCTATTTCATTTTAAGATTTACTTAGTTTTTACTTTTTTGGGGGTCACACCAGGCAATGCTCAGGGGTTACTCCTGGCTCTGCACTCAGGAATTACTCCTGGTGGTGCTCAGGGAACCCTATGGGATGCCGAGGATTGAACCCAGGTCAGCCGCATGCAAGGCAAACGCCCTACGGCTGTGCTATCGCTCTCCCCCAGGTTTGACTTTTAAACACCAGGCTTGCGACATGTAGCAGAACTCTGAAGTGGCTCAGCTCACATCACAAACGGTGACACTCGGCCCCACTTGCAGGCACGTTAACACGGGGAGTAGGTAGGGACAGTCTAATGGGTGGGAGAAGCAAGGCGGGGGAGGGGGGCGCGCATGCACAGAGAGCTTATCTCCGCACCAGGACACAGCACTCCACGTGGCAACTGAGGAACACAGGGCGGGGACTTGGAAAACCTACTTTCTTTCTTTTCCTAAGGGGTTGGTATTCAAAGATCACAGGCCACGTGAGCAAGTTACACAGATCCCAAAACCCAAATTGGGATTTTTTTTTTCAGAGAGATTTGTATGCCCACTGCCATATTTTAAATCATTCTACATCGGCCTGACAGAAACAGAGGAAGGGATCGTGGGGTCGTGGAAGGAGGCAGTGTTTGGGGTCTGTTACCCTACTCACTGGACTATTGCTCTAGCCCCATCTTTTGACACTTTTATTTTTTTGCTTTTTTGGGTCACACCCGGCGATGCTCAGGAATTACTCCTGGCAATGCTCAGGGGACCATATGGGATGCTGGGAATCGAACCTTGGTCAGCCACGTGCAAGGCAAACGCACTACCCACTGTGCAATAGCTCCAGACCCAATCTTCTGGCACTTTAAAGCAACGGTGGTTGCCCATTTCTCCGCGCCCGCACCCCCAGAATGACTGACGAAGAGGAGGGAGCTGCTTGGGACACCAGCAGCCCACCAGCAACCTGCAGTATGTGACTTGAGAGTCTCCGCCAGGTCCCCCGTGCGGGGGCCCGGCGTTTCTCTTTTTTTTTTTCTTTAATCTCTCTCTCTTTCCCTCAACTTCTCCTGGGCACAGCACAGCATCTACCCCACTTCTCTGAGCACAAAATGGAGAGACGCACCCAAATGCGCGGCGCGGCTGGCGGGGGGATCGAGGGCGGGGAAGTACCGGTCTCCGCCCACATCGGACACTTAAAGAGAGTGCAGCCACGTGGGCTTTCCCATTTCTCCGCGCCCGCACCCCCAGAATGACTGACGAAGAGGAGGGAGCTGCTTGGGACACCAGCAGCCCACCAGCAACCTGCAGTATGTGACTTGAGAGTTTCCGCCAGGTCCCCCGTGCGGAAATCTCTCTCTCTCTCCTTCAACTTTTTCCCTGGACTTTAGACAGAAACCCAAAACCTAATGTCATCTTAGTATCAGCAATATGTAATGGTTCTTTCTTAATGGGTCGGACTTTTGTGGGTGATCCTAACAAGAATAGTAAGTATTTTGTTGAAATATTGAAGGCAATCAAAATGGTAGCCATCTCTCTAGACTGAACTAAGCTATATCCCCACACCGGCTGAGAAGAAATATCCTTCTTTCTCGGGAAGAAACGTGGCGTGGTGTCAAACATAGTGTGATGTCCATTAAGCAAACAGACCTGGTGGCGTGGGAATGGGAAATAAGGGGAAAAATTAGGTACATGGACCAGCGGGACGCTGGTGGTATCTCGAGCCGGAGCCGATATCAGCGCAAGACCTTTGGTTCCAGAAACTGCTTGCAGACACTCTACTAGACTATCAACTAAGCCAGAGCCCCACGCCGGCTGATGACGGGAAATAACCATCCTCTTCGGTTTTTTTCCCTTTGTCAGACAGCGTGGCGATTACTAAACAGGCGTGAACTCAGTGGCGCGGGGCAAGGGGGAAAAAGAAAAGTTATGTAACAAACAGCAGGACTTAATATCTCTATATTCTTAGCAATGGAGAACTATCAAATGCCTCCTTGGCAATAGGACTGTCTTTTTCTTTTCGGGGGGAAACCCCAGCAACGGTAGTGAGTTGTGTGTTGAAACATGGAATGTAATCGAGATAAGCGTAAATGAAGTGAAACTTATCACGTACAAGGGTGGGGACTAGGGAGGTGGGAGGGGGCGGCAGATATACTGGGGGGGTTGGTGGTGGAGGATGGGCACTGGTGAGGGGAAGGGTGTTTGAATATTGTATAACTGACATAATCCTGAGAACTTTGTAACCCTCCACTTGGTGATTCAATTAAAAAAATAAAAATAAAAAAAAAATAAAGCAACGGTGGTTTCATTCCCTGATGTCATCCTTCCGCCCCCAGTTATTGTGGCTCTTTGGGGGTTGGGGACCACTCCCAGCTGTGCTGGGGGGGGGGGCTATACGCAGTGCCAGGATAGAACCTGGGTCGGCTGCATGCAAGACATGTGCACTTCCTGGAGGGCTGTACTCTATCCCTAGCCTCCGTCCCCAATTCCTTAACCATCCAGAAACCCTCGTTCCGTAGCAGTTGGCATTCCCAGGCCTTTTTCAAAGGCCAAAATAAGTCCCAGCTGGCGGGAACTTACTTGCCTTCCGGGAACAGCCGTGCCACTGTTAGTAACTACCTCCATCCGTCTCTACCTCAAATGTTCTAGCAAAACCAAACCGAACGGGGAGTGTGGCAGTCCTGGGCCAGGGGTCACGGCTCGCTGCTGTCGGCAGAACGGAGAAGCAGGGCGGGCTGGGGGAGATGACCCCAAGGGGAGAGTCCTGCAGGCACCTCGGAAATCAGCTACAAGCCCGACCCCTGGGGAGTGCCCAGCAGGAAGGACAGGGCAGGTCACCCGGAGTGTGTGAGCAGGACACGTTCCTCTTAGGTGTTTCTGACCCGACCCCCGTGCTCGCGCTCTGGGTATGCCCTTCCACAAGGTCGGCTCGAACCCGACCTCCAGCTCCCATTCCCATCTCGCGTCATTCTCAAGGGTATCAACCAGCTGGGGCACGTTCGGATTCAGTTCAAAGAGCACTTCAGGCAGACTCCATTCTGCCCAGTTCCTCCGACACCCATCCTTTGAGAAGCAATTTGAATGTTTTGTTCTGAGGCCTCACCCAGCGGTGCTCAAGGTTTGTTTACTCCTGGCTCTGTGCTCAGAGATCACTCTGGGCAGGGCTGGGGAGACCCTCTGGGGGTATCAGGGATTGAACCCAGGTTGGCTGCATGCCAAGGCAAGTGCTCTGCCCACTGAACTACCCGCCCCCTCCAATTTACCCCAGTCTGCTCAGCCATGCGCGGGTCGGAGATTAGTTGCGGCTTTTGATCTCTTTCGAGATTTATCTATGGGTCTCTGGAGCAAGGCCTATAGTAGAGCTTACATAGAGGTGCTGGAGTTGGTTTGTGGGGGTGACTGCCAGTGCTTCCAGGAGTATTGGGAGGTGGGGGGAGGTAGCCATCCCAACTCCGAGAAAGACTGAAGATTTCAGTCACAAAACCTGCAGACCCGAATTTCCAGCAGATTATATCTTGGTGAGGTCCATCCTGAGACAATGGAGTCAGGCCGGGGATATGGCGGTGATTGTGGATTGTGGAAGCAAGTGGCTAACAGGGGCTCTGCTTGGGTGGGCACCAGCCTAACCCCCCCCCCCCAATTTACCCCAATTTATTCAGCCATGTGTGGGTCCGAGATTAATTGTGGCTTTTGATCTCTTTCAAGATTTATTTATGGGGGCTGGAGCAATAGCACAGCAGGTAGGGCGTTTTCCTTGCACGCGGCCGACCCGGGTTCGATTCCCAGCATCCCATATGGTCCCCTGAGCACCGCCAGGGATAATTCCTGAGTGCAGAGCCAGGAGCAACCCCTGTGCATCGCCGGGTGTGACCCAAAAAGCAAAAAAAAAAAAAAAAAAAAAAAAAAAAAAGATTTATTTATGGGTCTCTGAAATCACTGTAGCACTGTCGTCCCATTGCTCATCGATTTGCTCGAGCGGGCACCAGTAACGTCTCCTTCGTGAGACTTATTGTTACTGTCTTTGGCATATCAAATATGCCATGGGAAGATTGCCAGGCTCTGCTGTGCGGGTGAGATACACGATAGCACAGCAGGTAGGACATTTGCCTTGCATGCGGCTGACCAGGGTTTGATTCCTCCATCCCTCTCGGAGAGCCCGGCAAACTACCGAGAGTATCTCGCCCGCACGAGTCTCTGAAATAAGGCCAATAAATGAGCTTATATACTGAGCTGGAGGTTGTTTGTGGGTGTGACTCCCACATGCCAAACTTTTGGCCATTTAATTTCTTGGTAAACTTGGTCCCCCACATTGTTGGGGTCCAACCAAAGGCACAGCGGCAATTTGGGGGTATCAGAATCAGGAAGCCTGAAGGCACCATCAGGCCACTGAGGCACTCGCCCCACACGTACAGACTGACCTGTTGGGGGCACCATACCCCCCAGCTGGCATTTTTTCAGGACAGTGGGGAAATCGAGGCAGCTATGTCCTCAGCCTCCACTCTCCCTCCCCGCTCTCCAGAGCACAGCTCCGGGCAGTTTCTCTCCCCACCAGGCTGTGTTGCTGTCACTGCATGAAAACCCAGCGTGGCCCCGGGCACGGCACATGTGAGACGGATTAGGAGAAAGCGGACCTTCCCCTTGGGAAGACCCCGGCATGCCCGCCAGCCCCCTTCGCGTCTGATCTGTCCCAGAGCTGAAAGAATTATCTGAAGGAACTCGCAGCGGTGGGCAGTGCTAGGAAAGTAGCCGGGAGCGGGAGGAAACTGCACGGCGAACGGGACATTGGACAGAGCGCGAGTGTTTGGAGCATCTGACTCAGTGCTCTCGCCCAGGGAGGAGGCCCAGAATGGTCACAGAGAGAGAAGTTTTCGAATCCTGAGGAAATACCAAGTTGGTGATCCTATCTGGGAAGTCACCATTGAGAGGTTCTTTGGGCTCTATCATTTGGGGGGTGGGGAGGGGGCACAGGGGGCACACCCAGGGGTGCTCGGGGTTGACTCCTGGCTCTGTACTCTTGAGGATCACTCCTAGTGGACTGGGGGGACTGTCCACGTCGGTGTGTGCAAGGCAAATGTCCTCCCCGCTGTCCTAGCGCTCTGCCATTCTCAATCTCTGAAGGGTCATGCTTTAAAATATACACATTATCATTATTTAATAATTGAATGAACACGAAGTACACAGGTATGAGGTTTTCCATGATTGGGTCTTAGTCATACGATGTGCCAATACCCTTCCCTTTATTTATTTATCTATTTTCTTTTTGGGTCACACCCAGTGATGCACAGGGCTTACTCCTGGCTCATGCACTCAGGAATTACTCCTGTTGATGCTTGGGGAACCATATGGGATGCTGGGAATCGAACCCGGGTCGGCCGCGTGCAAGGCAGACGCCCTACTCACTGTGCTATCGCTCCAGCCTCAATACCCTTCTCTTTACTGGTGTGCCCAGTTACCCTCCTGCCCACCTCCCCGCCTGCCTCTATGGCAAGCAAGCACTTTTCTTCTCTCTCTCCCTCTCTCTCTCTCTCTCTCTCTCTCTCTCTCTCTGAAGGCTCATACTTAATTTAGGTCTCTGATCCTGAATATGATCCCATGCTATTTTGACACAAGATGGAACCCACCCAAGTTCTAGGGGATTCACAGAAGTTTCAGAAGAACGATAAAGCAGAATAGAAAATGGATTAGAGTGTGATAAATATCTGTTACAGTGACAAGACGTGAACTGAATGGGGCTGGGAGAGAGGGGAGGGTGTATTTGCTTGCTGAGGTGGTTCTGATGGACGTGCCCTGGGTAGACATGGGGAGAAGTCACATTAAGTTCAAACCCTGACTCCCCACCCCTGGCATATGACCTTGGGACGGCTGCTTAGCCATTCTTGCTTCATTTCCTCATTTGAAATAAGCCTTTCATCTGTGGCATTGCTGTGTTTAAACCAACTACCAAAAAAAAAAAAAAATCAAAAACAATGCATGGAAAACAGCACGTCGCCAGAACTATTCTAAGCACAATAAATGGAACTATAATCCACATCACCGCCACCTGGTGCTACCATCCGTGTCTTTGTTTTCGGAGTCTTCCCTGCATGGGACGTGTGTTATTTTTGTAACTTAAAAACATTATTAAAATAGTTCAAGAACGGAGCCGGGGATAGAATACAGCAAACAGTGTTCACCTTGCACACAGTGACGTGGGTTTGATCCCCGACACTTCAAATGGTCCCCCCAGCCCTAGGGCGCAGTCAGGAGTAAGCCCTAAGCACCACTGCACAGGGTCTCCAAACTATATAAGTCCGTCACTGTCACTGTCATCCCGTTGCTTGTTGATTTGCTGGATCGGGCACCAGTAACGTCTCCATGGTGAGACTTGTTGTTACTGTTTCTGGCATATCGAATACACCACGAGGAGCTTGCCAGGCTCTGCTGTGCGGGCGGGATACTCTCGGTAGCTTGCCGGGCTCTCCGAGAGGGGCGGAGGAATCGAACCCCGATCGGCCAGCGTGCAAGGCAAACGCCCTACTCGCTGTGCTATCGCTCCAGACACCTAGATAAATAAGCAAAATAATACAAGAATGCTCTCCACCCTCCCGCCCACACCCTAATTCAGCCATTCAAGTCTTCGATCTCTAGGACAACTCTTTTCTAGAAAGTTCTTTTCTTTGGGTTCTGGTACTGAACTATTCATTCTCATAAGTCTTGCAAATTCAATTCATTAAGTAGGCAAGTGCGGTATATTTAAAGGTTTCCTTCCTTCCTGTTTGGGGGTGACTCCGGGCGGTGCTCAGGGGACCGGATCTGGCACTGGGGATTGAGTCTGGGCCAGTCCTTAGCCCCTGCACTCTCTCTGGTCCGATGGGTATTTCTGGAAATAAGTATTATTCCTATAGCCCCCTCCCCTGCACTCGGAAAACAGAGGCCTGGAGTAGCCAGATAGCTGAGGGATGTCTGTGGCTGACTCCTAAGCCTGTCCAGTGTCGCGGGGTCCTGCACCAAGTCACCCAGAAGTCAACCCTGGGCCTGACCGTGCCCAGGACTGCAGGAAAGAGGGATCCCTTCCAGAGAGCGCGGCGAGACTCTCCCAGTGAACAAAGGACTCACACAGTGGCCGGCATTCGTTCCTAAGCTATTATCCAAAATAGCAAAACCATTTTGGCCGCTCCAGGCTGTTCCTCCTTTCAGCCTCCACACAGGACAGGGTGCTTCAAGGAAAGCGTGTGCAAACAGAAACAAAGAGTCAGCAAAACCTCTCCAGCCTTTTCAGGGCCCGCCACCATTTACATCACAAAGTTGAACCATTAGGAGCCGCTGGAATGCCCTCAGGTTTCATTTTACTAGCAAAACCGAGAATAAGGCAGAGAATAATTTCCAGATGGTGTCCTTTGGGGCACAGAACTCTCAATCCCACATTGTTCAGAAAGTTCGGAGTCATCTGAAGACAGAGCTGCAACAATTTTACGCAAGAATCTTGCTCTTGAATAAATAAAGACTCTCACACACACTCTTATTTACTGGGGTTCTGAGCCACTAGAAAGAGAGCCGGGAAGACAGCAGGTTCAAGTCCCCCCAAGCTGCCGATTCCATGACCAGAATAAAACATCATCTATCTCCAAAGTAAGCCAAGTCTCTGTAGTCGGCTGACTTTCCTTAGTTGCCTAATTTACATACACACCTAACACATACATGCACATGATGTATACATGTATATTATAAATATAAACACATATAAACTTTTATTTTAAAAACACAAAAGAGGGGCTGGAGCACTAGCACAGCGGGTAGGGTGTTTGCCTTGCACGCAGC
The DNA here is from genome assembly GCF_027595985.1 of Sorex araneus. Lineage (NCBI taxonomy): Eukaryota > Metazoa > Chordata > Mammalia > Eulipotyphla > Soricidae > Sorex > Sorex araneus. The sequence goes on from NC_073306.1 coordinate 11,783,885, forward strand.
CGACCTGGGTTCGATTCCCAGCATCCCATATGGCCCCCCAAGCACCACCAGGAGTAATTCCCTGAGTGCATGAGCCAGGAGTAACCCCTGTGCATCGCCGGGTGTGACCCCAAAACAACAAACAAACAAACAAAAAGGAACACAAAAGAGGCCAGAGCTGTAGTTAGAGCAGGCGTAGGGTGCCTGCACGCGGCCAACCTGGGTTAGGTCCTGGGCACCCCATACAGTCCTGCAAGTCCTGCCGGGAGTAATTCTTAAGAGCAGAGCCAGGAGTAAGACCTGAGCACTGCCGCGGGTGGTCCCAAAGCCAAACTAAGTAAATAAAACATTTTTAAGGTACAGAGACTTACAGAATCGTGGGTTTTCAAAGATCCAGAGAGGCTGGCGCGATAGTAAGTGGATAAGGAGCTGACCCTGTCACCATCCACAGTTAATTAAATCCTGGGCACCCCCTACGGTCCCGAGGCCCAGGAGGGCCAGGAGTATGCTCTGAGCACAACCGGGTGTGGCCCAAATATAAACAAACAAAACTCCCCCAAACTAAAAAAATAAAACTCCAGAAAATAAACTCCTGCAACTATGAAACAAAGGGCATTAGACCTCTGAATCAAGGGTCCAGAGCGATGGGAGAGCAGGGAGGGCATTTGCTTTGCATGCGGCCAACATGGGTTCGAATCCCAGCATCCCACATGGTCCCCCAACACGGGTTTGAATCCCAGCATCCCACATGGTCCCCCAAGCACTGCCAGGAGTAACCCCTGAGTGCCAAGCCAGAAGGGAGCCCTGATCATCATCAGGTGTGGACCCAAAACAAAAGAACGAAGTCAAGTTAGAGTCTCTGCACTCGGGGCCAGCAGACGGATTCCATGAGGGTGAGCAGAACTGCCAGGAGGACCAGAAAGTGCCAGTCTAGGACTCCGGGAACTGCACCTTCTACCAGCCTTGGCAAGGACAGGCAAACATCCAAGCCTTCCTCAGCGTGCATGCGTGCATGCGTGTGCATGTATGTGTATGTGCGTGTGCCTGTGTGCGGGAGGGATGTGTGTATATGTATATGCATGTGTGTGTTCACGTGTGTGCACACGTGTGTGCAGGTGTGTGCACATACGTGTGTGTGCGTGCATGCACCGAGGGAGCACAAGCACCCAGTAATCCACTCAGGAGTACCCCTGGCTGCGATCTTGGGGTCCTACACGGTGCTGAGGATAGAAGGGGGCCCCGATGTACGCTAAGGGAACCCATGTCTGTGGAAAGCAAACCCAAAGGTCTCCCTCCAGAGACCACGCAGAGGCCTCCAACTGAATAGGAAAAACCACCGCACCCCACAAATCACTGTGACTCTGGGAAACTCCGAGGGGGAAGCCAGCAGCTACCCGGCCACAGCCGTCACCTAAGTGTTAGCAGGCCCAGAGTCAACCTCCTACATCCTTTCATCCGGGCGCCCACGCCCCCCAAACAGAACGCACAGCCACCCTGAAAACTGTCACCCCCATGTGGTTGGTACAAACTGAGAGACAGAGACTCCTTGTGTGGAAAAAACAAAGCATCGTTAGGACAGGACTAAAAAGCGTGACACCGAGCTCCGTCTCCAAGGCAGGGTCACGCTGGTGGCCACTCGCCTGGGAACGGCACCCGGGAGAGGGGACGGGCAGCAGCACTGCAGGCGCCTTCGGGCCTGCTCCGTGTGTGTGTGTGTGTGTGTGTGTGTGTGTGTGTGTGTGTGTGTCCTTCCCCTGCAAAGGTGACCGAGACTGTCCGAGACACATGAGCAGTCCAAGTGCCCCCCCGGTACTGCCTTCTGCCCACTTCCTCCCGCCATAATCACATTCATGGATCGCAACGTTAAGAGCCTGCACCGGTCCGTAAACCAAGCGATTGTAGGAAAGGGTGTGAGGCCAACTGATGGGAAAATAACGGTCCTTCACGAACGCCGCTCCAGGCAATCAGAGAGACATGGGTAAAGCGATGACCTGGACCCCTGATCTCACACTGTGCACACAGACTGATTAGAAAGAAGAAGGATCAAACCCGTGGGGCCAGAGCGTAGCACAGAGGGTGAGGCACTTGCCTTGCAGGCAGCGGACTCAGCTTTGATCCCCAGCATCCCACACGGTGCCCCGAGCCCTGTGAGGAGTGGTTCCTGAGTCAGGAGTAACCCCTGGGCATCGCCAAGGGTGGTCCCCAAACCACAAACACACACATCCACACTCCCAAGAGCTGCCTTATTCCTGCAGACAGAAGGTGGGAACCCTCCCAAGTTCCCCACAGCTCAAGTGCAGGCACAAGACGTACCTGACACCCAGCATCTCGGGTGGGCATACGCCAGCGTCGTCTCTGGAGCTGGCGTCACTGGGCTGCTCCGAGGTATGGCTGTGCTTTTAAAGGGAAGCCTTTAGAGGGGCCAGGGAGGTAGTGCAGCGGGCGCTGGCCTTGCTCACAGCGGACCCAGGTGCAATCCTGGCACCCCAAAAGGTCCTCTAAGCCCATTTGAGGTATGGCCCCCCCCAACAAAAATGTAGAATAATAATAATAAGAGAGTTGAACCTGAGCTCCTCACAAGAACTTCTGAAAAGCAGAAGGTCTGAGCATCAAAAGCGGAACCAGAAAGACACATGCCTCTCGCCTAGAAGAGTCTAGAAGGCAAGCAGCAGATGGAAGTTTCCCGGCCAGGTACCAAGCACCTTGATAGCGATCCAGCAGGCAGATAGCTGGTAGGAAAATGGAGACCTCAGTCTCAACAAGCTACAAGGAAATCAATCCCACCTACAAAAAAATGACCTGAGACCCCCCCACCCCAGCCCACACCTCTAGCAAACCCCGAACACTTTCCATCCTGAAAAAGCTGAGCTGAACACAGATCAGGGAGAGCTCTTCCTCTAGGAAAAGTGGGGGGGAAAATGCACCAAGCACAGGACACATAGTACATGCTCAAGAAACTGCAACCTCAGGAGCTGGAACAATAGCACAGCGGGTAGGGCATTTGCCTTGCACGCGGACGACCCGGGTTCGATTCCCAGCATCCCATATGGTCCCCCAAGCACCACCAGGAGTAATTCCTGAGTGCATGAGCCAGGAGTTACCCCTGTGCATCACCAGGTGTGACCCAAAAAGCAGAAAAAGAGAAAGAAAGAAAGAAAGAAAGAAAGAAAGAAAGAAAGAAAGAAAGAAAGAAAGAAAGAAAGAAAGAAAGAAAGGAAGGAAGGAAGGAAGGAAGGAAGGAAGGAAGGAAGGAAGGAAGAAAGAAAGAAAGAAAGAAAGAAAGAAAGAAAGAAAGAAAGAAAGAAAGAAAGAAAGAAAGAAAGAAAGAAACAAGAAACTGCAACCACCCCCGCATAAGTATGTGCTCAAGAAACAGCAACTCAGCAATCTGCCGCCCAGCAGTTGCACTGGTTCCGAGCCCATGAGGAGTTGAGGGATGCTTTGTTCTGCACTAGGCACTTGGAAAAAAATCTTAGCAACCCCCGACTCCTACAGAGCTCCCGAGGCAGTGTTAAGAGGCCTAATTAACTTAGCCAGAAAGCAGGCTAGGTAATGTGATACCGTGGGTGAGTTAATTAGGTTAAACCACAACTCAAAGGCAGTTGGCATTCTATGCAAGACAGCCCTCTCTTGGGATAGGCCGAGTTCTAATCCTCAAGCCCACCCTCCAAAAAGAGGCCTTGCAAATGCTTCCCCTTACTCCTGCCAATCAACACCAGACTCTAGGCCAATTAGCAAAGTGAAGGTCAGAGGTGATGGGGGTGGGGGGTGGGGATGAAATAAGGGGTTTAGGAAGAGATATTGCACGTGTTAGAAATGGGCCCTGCCTGCGGCTGTAGCTACAGACACCCCGAAGTCCAAGGAAGCCGCCATGCTATTTGAGAGCGCTCTGGCCTTGGTGAAGGAACAAGGTGGCCTTAGCAGGCTTGCTCAGGGGGACCGGGGAGCCGGTTCCTAAGCTGTGATCCTCTGCCCCCAGGGCTGATGTCCGGCTCTTCATCCAGACCCGCTGGTGCAGCAAAATCCATCTCAGATGCCCCTTAGTTACCCCAGATGCTGAGTTGACCTTGTGGCAAGGCAACGAAAGGCTCATTCCCCTCAATAGATGTGGCTGTCATTAACAGCCACCCCACACCCACGCCTCAGACATCTGTTCTTCACTCACAGGATCAATAGCCCCCCCCTCCCCCCGCCCCGCCACACACACACCAAACCCCTAAGACTTGTGTAGGACTCAACTGGCTAAGGAAGTTTACAATGGGTGACAGAGCAGCCTGCAATGCAAAGGTTTAAGAAAAACAGACTGCCGGTACTGTGAGACCCCTGAAATTCTACAACACAAACTTCAACACATCAGTAAGACAAAGGGGGGAAGCAATTATGGAACAGGAAGTGGGAGAGAAAAGACAAGCACATACTTGGGTGTCTTTATTGTACTTGCTTATCTGAGGCCGCCAAGGGCAGAACCCAACGAGCTAAGTACTCGGTCACCTAGCTACATCTTAGCGTTTGGTGCGTATCTTTAAAGGACCAGAAAGAGGGGTCCGGGCAGGCAGTTAGTTCAAAGGCACAGAGTAGCTGCCTTGTGAGCTCGAGGCCCCAGATTTGATCCGTGGTGGCTCGTGATCCCCCCAGCACCACTGCGTGTAGCCCTGATGGACCCCACACGGCTGGGCAGTAGCACGGAGCCCCGGCATGTGACTGCCCAGTCTACAGGGTCAAGAATTTCTAGGGGAGGGGCTGGAGCGACAGCACAGTGGGGAGGGTGTTTGCCTTGCACGCGGATGACCCGGGTTCAATCCCCAGCATCCCACATGGTCCCCCGAGCACCGCCAGGAGTAATTCCTGAGTACAGAGCCAGGAGTAACCCCTGTGCATTGCCAGGTGTGACCCAAAAAGCAAAAAAAAAAAAAAAAAAAAGTGCTGGTCATGGCCCAATACACCCTGCGCACTGCACGGGAGGTCGCCCAAACCAAAACCAATGCCAAGCACTGGAAACTCCGAGGCGTCAGGGAGGGTGCGTTTCTAGGGCTCCTCTCCTTTCCAGGGAGGACGCTGAGGAAGGAGCAGATGAATCATTGTCCCTGAGCATCCACAGTCCCAGTTCCGAAATGAGACCTCCTGCGGGGAGCTGATGTGTCTCCCGGCCTTCTGGCTGAGAGCTTGGCGCTACTGCAGCAGCTGGAAAGTTCCCACATTTCCATGCTGAAGGCAACACGTTACAAGCAGGTCCAGGAAGCTCTTAGCAATGTGCTGCTGAGCAAATTCTTCCACCAGGTTGTTACCAAGTGGGAAATAAGTGGTGAAGAGCACACACGCACACGCGTGCACACACATGCACATACACACACATCCACACACATGCACATACACACACATCCACATACACGCACATACATACACACATGCACACGCATGCGCACACACATGCACGCACACATATGCCCACACACATGCACACACATGCACACGCATGTGCTCACACACACATGCACACATATGCCCACACACATGCACACACATGCACACATGCACGCACATATGTAGGCACATGCGCGTGTACACATACACATGCGCGCACACGTGCACTCATACACACACAAACATACATGTACACACGCACAAACATGCATATACACACGTATGCGCACACACATACATGTACACATGCACAAACATGCATATATACACACGTATGCGCACGCGTGCCCGAGCGCGCGCGCGCACACACACACCACCTTTCCTCCACTGGTATCCCTTCAACTGCAAAGTCTCCAGAATAAACCTCAAGGAACGGACCGGGCACTGGGGAGCCCATGTGGAGCTCACACTCGCGGGGCAGATGGGGGTGAGGCTGGCCCGCCCGGGGTAGGTCCAGCGCAGGATTAAGCCGTCTGTGTCCAGCGCTGCTGGCAGGTGAAAAAGGCTGGAAACCACCAATTCTGTGAGTTCCATGTCCCCGTTGGGGGTGGGGGGGCTCTAAAGCACGACAGACGGGAAAAGACAGACCCAAAAATAGGCCCGGAGCCTGGACGAGAGGCCGGCGGGGAGGACAGAGCGTCCACCTCGCAGGCGGCTGACCCGGGTTCTATCCCAGCACCGCGGACCGTCCCCCGGGCCTGCCAGGAGTGTCTCCCCCACCCCCAGGAGACCACACAAATGGGTTTCCTTCCTCCTCCGGGAGAGGCCTGATGCCCAGCAGGACCGTCCACGCTGCAGAGACGCAAACACTGCAAGCAGAAACCCACCCACCGTCCCGGGCTCCTCTGCGAGCTTTCCAGCAGGTCCCATCAAAGGGGACAGCAAGCTGGGCCACCAGGGGATCCCGTCTCCTCTCCTAAGATCTAATCACCACCTTTGTTTCCCGAGGAAGACAACCAGCACAGCCGCGGGCCTGCCAGGTTCAAGGGGGACCTCGGTGGAGGCTACACCTCCCTCCCGCGGCCAGAGGGAAAGGTCAGGCCGAGAGGAGAAGTGGCCCCACCCGCAGGAAGCAGCCTGGTGGGGGGAGGCCGGAGCACGGGGCTCCTGGGACCCCTGCATGCCTGTCCCCGGGCTCTTCCCACAGGCCCACACACCCCCTGAAAAATCCTGGCTCAAAATTCATTTCTCAAGGGTGCCTAAAGGGCACCTCAGCCTCAATCTCAATCACATAATCTTTAATCTCTCTGTCTCTGTCTCTGTCTCTCTCTCGCCTGCCCCCCTCCTGTATCTGGGCCACAGGCAGCAGGACTCAGAGCTTACTCCTGGCTCCGCACTCAGGGGTCTCTTCTGGCAGGGCTGCTGAGGATCCAACCTGGGTGGGCTGCATGCAAGTCACACCCCTACCTGCTGTGTCTAGCCTCCGCCTACACTGGTCCATTCACCAGCACAGGCCACTAACTCTCCAGTCCATGGCCTAGATGACATCTGTCAAATCCATACGAAAGGGAGGGAGGGAAGGTGGGAAGGGGGAGGAAGGAAGGAAGGAAGAGAGGAAGGAAGGGAGGAATGAGACAAGGAAGGAAGGAGGGAGGGAGAGAGGGAGAGATAGAGGGTGAGAGGAAGGAAGGAAGGAAGGAAAGAAGGAAGCAAGGAAGGAAGGAAGGAAGGAAGGAAGGAAGGAAGGAAGGAAGGAAGGAAGGAAGGAAGGGAGGGAGGGAGGGAGGGAAGGAGGGAGGGAGGAAGGGAGGGAGGGAGGGAGGGAGGAAGGTTGGCTTTTTGTTTTGAGGCCACAACCAGCAGAAAAACAAAAGAAAGAAAAAGAAAAATTAGAGAGAGACAGAGAGTGTGTGTCTGTGTGTGAGAGAGAGACAGAAACAGAGAGAGAGAGAAAGAGAGTTGGGAACATTCAAATTTCACGAGCAGGATGTCTGGGATCCATCCATATAACACACACCCTGAGCAGCAGCGGGTATGGCCCAAAGACAGAAAGAATAGAGAGAGGAGGGGAGGGGAGAGAAGGTCAAAGGACACAGATGCCCGTTTCCAGGAAGGAAGGACAGATGCCTCAAAACCGGAGGGGAAGATGCTCAGGGCCAAGGGCCGACCACAGCAGGAGAGCATGTGATCGGCATGTACTAGGCCCCGTGTGCGGTCACCAGCACCAGAATACAAAGCAAAACCAAAAACATGCCACTGAGGTCTCACTTTTCATGCATCAGTATGCCACAAATTCTACGTTGAACACATCTTCCTTGGCTACCTCGAGGGAGGTCGCTTCAGTCACTGACAGGAGAGTCTACGCTGGCCCAGTCCCTAGGGAGCAGCGTATCCGGTGAAAAGCACGAAGCGTGTCCCCAAGCCCGGCATTTTCAGGAACTTACCCATAGATCCACCTGTACTGCAACGACGTGGGCTGTGTGCTCCTTAGAATAACAAAGCATCAGAAACCTTCTCAGCACCGCAAAGCACCAGAAACTCCTAAGCACCCCTCAATCGAGGCTGCAGAAATAAACTGACATCTTATTCGGTTAAAAAAAAAAAAAAGCAACAAATAGCTTTTTGGCGGATTGATACAGGAATATCTCAAAGGGAGGTAAGAAGCCAGGCTGAGATACCAATGATGTGCCATGCTTTGAGCTTCAAATTTGAACAAAGAAATATCCAAATGTCACTGTCACTGTCATCCCATTGCTCATCGATTTGCTGAAGCGGGCACCAGTAACGTCTCCATGGTGAGACTTGTTGTTACTGTTTTTGGCATATCCAATATGCCATGGGGAGCTTGCCAGGCTCTGCCGTGCGGGCGGGATACTCTCGGTAGCTTGCTGGGCTCCCCGAGAAGGACGGAGGAATCGAACCTGGGTTGGCCGCATGCCAGGCAAAGGCCCTACTCGCTGTGCTATCGCTCCAGCCCATCCAAGTGTAATGGAGAGTATAATGCTAAGTGAAGTGAGTGACTTCTCCACAGCCGGAGCTGCATGCCATGGCTGATGGGTCTGATCACAACGGAAATGAGTGTGAGGACAGCAGGAAAGCCCAAGCATATACAAGCCCCTAATTTCATCCCCAGCACCCCCTGCCTTCTTGTCCCTGCATCATGGTATACAGTCCTCGTGACCCCCCACCCCCACCCCAGTCCTGCCAGGCACAGAAACCACCAGGGTCCAGCCTACCCCAAGCACAAGTCGTTAAAAATATTAAATGAGGACCAGAGTGATAGTAACAGTGGGTAGGGCATTTGCCTTGCACGCAGCCGACCCAGGTTCAATCCCCAGCATCCCATATGGTCTCCCTAGCACTGCCAGGAGTAATTCATGAGCACAGAGCATGGAGTAACCCCTGAGCATCACTGGGTGTGACCCAAAAAGCAAAAAAAGAAAAAAAAAACAAAATAAAAATATGAAGTGAAATAAGAGCCAAAGAGATGAGATAGTAAGTAGAGGAGGTAAAGCACTTGCCTTTCACACAGCCGACCAGGATTCAATCCCCGGCATCCCATATGGCTCCTCCAAAGCCCTGCTAGGAATAAGCTCTGAGCACCCCTGAGTGTGGCCCCAAAACATATATATATATACCAGCCAGGAGTGTGACCCCCGGTGAGCACCTGTGTGGCTGCACAGCGCCCCCTGGAGTCCACAGCCAGAAGACGCAAGAGCACCTCAATCGCAGGAGCGAGCTCCCCTCAGACATCTCAGCGAGTGCCCAGGATCTGCAGCTGGGCACACGCCCCAGTCCAGCTCCACACCCTGGCACGTGTGTGATCTCCAGCCTGCACCCCGACCTGTGGCAGAGGGCCGGGAAAGTGTTGCTCCCTGAGCAAACAAGCGTCTCCTGGAGATGTGGACTCCGTGTGGGAGAACCGTACTCATGACCACGTCCTTCCCGGTCCTAAGTCAACCCACTCTACACCCCCCCCTAAAAAAAAAAACACAAAGCGCGTGTTTTCTTTGGGTCTGCGGCCACACCTGGCTGTTTGCAGGGTCTACTCTGCACTCAGGATCACGCCTGGTGACGCTCGGGGGACCATATGAGGCGCTGGGAATCGAAAGTCAGCCACAGGCAACCCAAGTTCCCTACTTGCTGGACTATCTCCCCAGCCCCCCAAAGCTCATGTCTCCTACCTGCTTGAAAAAGGAGTGTTAGTAGTGGTAGGGTGACTGCCAGGCCAACCTGGGTTCAATCCTTGGCATCCCCTATGTTCCCTGAGCCTCACCGTGGGTGATCCCTGAGCACTGAGCCAAGAGTACTGCTGGGTAGGGCCCCAAAACAATAAAATTAAAAGGTGAATATTAATTTTTTTTTCTTTTTGGGTTACGCCGGCAATGCTCAGGGGCTACTCCTGGCTTTGCACGCAGGAATTACTCCTGGCGGGATACCGGGAATCGAACCCAGGTGGGCCTTGTGCAAGGCAAATATGCCCTACTCGCTGTACTATCGCTCCAGCCTCAAAAAAAATTCTTTTTTTTTTTTTTTTTTTTTTTGTAATTGAAGCCTGTAGAGTGGGACCCAGGCATCACCACTGCTTGTGCGGTCAAGCCAGAAAACATTAGCCTGTGCGTTTAATTTCTGCACATCACTTCGGGCGGTTATACCCCCCACGCCGTGTCCGGTATCAGGCCTCTCTCCAGACATTAATTTTACATCGACCTCTCTCCCAGGCAGCTAACGAGCTGTCCCCACGGCTGGCTCTGTGGAGGGGAGCTGCCGGCATGCAGGCAGCACCATGACAGCTGTTGTGTAATAGCATTTTTCATCCGAGGCCGCCCTCCCACCACAAACACTAATCGTCTAAATGATTTAAGAAGGGGAAAGATCCTGGGAGATATTTTGAACTTACAAAGCTGGAAACTCATTTTCGGTTTTAATTGCATAAGCTTCTATTCCAAAGGTCCCGGGCAAATGTCAAACCAATCAGACTGGAAATGCATCTGGTTTGAGACTGGGGCTCATTGAAATTCAGACGCTCGCACAAAGAGGTAGGGTCCGCGTGATTTCCTAGCGGTTCTCATTTTCAATCCGCAAGCCTGCAACTTCCAGGCCTTTCTGGAACAGGTTCCCCAATTCTGTTCTCCAGCGTATGCCCCATGCCCCTAAGGCAGGTTTTTTTTTTTTTTAAATTAATGGTCTGTTTAACTAAGGGGAGCAGCAATGCTCAGAGAGAGCCAGAGAGAGAGCACAGCGAGGAGGGCGTTTCCACCTGGCCCAGCCAGACTCAATCCCTAGCACCCCACATTCAATCCCCAACACCCCCAAGTCCTGCCAGGAATGACCTCTGAGCACAGAGCCAGGAGTCAACCTGGAATGATACCTGAGCACAGCTAGATGTGGCCCAAAGGCAAAACCAAAATCAAAGAGAAATGGTTCAAGTTAAAATTGCCAAGCGGGGGCTGGAGTGATAGCACAGGGGGTAGGGCGTTTGTCTTGCACGCGGCCAACCCGGGTTCGATTTCCAGCATCCCATAGGGTCCCCTGAGCACCACCAGGAGTAATTCCTGAGTGCAAAACCAGGAATAACCCCTGTGTATCACCAGGTGTGACCCAAAAAGCAAAAACAAACAAACAAACAAAAACTGCCAAGCAGATTGTGTTCAATGGCAGTTCAAAAATAGGGAAGAAAAAATATGGGCATTCATATCAACTACAGTGATTTAGGTTTTTTTTGTGTTTTTTTTTAAGCATAGTTTAGTTTAAGGGCCCTGTCAGGTGATGCTCAGGGGCTACTCCTGGCTCTGGGCTCAGGAGCGACCCCTGGTGGTGCTCAAGGGAACATTTGCCATGCCAGAAATTGGACTGGGGTCAGCTGCGTGCCAGGCAAGTGCCATACCCCCGTACTATGTCCTGGCCACTTCCTTATTTTATATTTTTCTATGGCTTTATACTTTTCTTTTCCTCTCCCCAACCACCTCAGACGGCAAATTGGCAAAAATCAGAGGGACCCATGAAAGATCTCTGGAAAGGTAGAGGAACGCCTCCATTCTGTCAAGCGAGGAAGATCGGAACCCTGGAACTGCATCTCAGCACAGCTACAGGGAAGATTCATTCTTATTCCTAAGGTCCAACAGATTCTCTAAGACGACTTCGGGCCACACAGTAGAAACTGGCGGATGAAACGTGTCTGGTAACCCATGGAACAGGAAGGAAGGAAGGAAGGAAGGAAGGAAGGAAGGAAGGAAGGAAGGAAGGAAGGAAGGAAGGAAGGAAGGAAGGAAGCAAGGAAGGAAGGGAGGGAGGGAGGGAGGGAGGGAAGGTGGGAGGGAGAGGGAGGATGGGGGAGAGAGAGAGAGACAGAGAGAGAGAGAGAGAGAGAGAGAGAGAGGGAGAGAGACAGAGAGAGGGAAAGAGAGAGAGAGAGAACTCAGAGTCCAGCTGGCTGGCAAAAGGCTTTCTCCACTAGATAGCCATGTAGAAACGTCTTGAAAAAAGCCATATGGTTCCACTTGTTATTTTTGGCCCCTTTACCTAGAGCTTCTTTCTTGCCGAGAGAGACCTCCATTTATCATTACCAATGGAGTGATAAATCACTTCGAATTCCCAAGGCCCCCAAAGACATTTACTGGCAACCATTCCGGGTCTCGCTTCTGAGTCGAGGACCTTGGGGGATTCCTAAGTGAATGATGTTCACATTTTCCAAAAATGTGATTTTATGTAAGCGAGGCCAACATGTTAGATCTACATTTTCTCCTGAGAGCTAAGTTCAAATGGAGAGTACGCCGTGAGGGGAAATGAAGAGAGAAGCCCCTGTCTACTGAACTTTTCATTTCTTTCAGAATGTTGCAGTGCTCGGGATCAAACCCAAGTTCTCCAGTGCTCGGGGCTGGAGAGAGAGCGTGGCGGTTCCATCGGCCTCGGGTGCAACTGCAGCCGTGAGCCAGGTTCACTCCCCAGCGCCACCTATGGAACGCCAGTTTCTGTGCCAGGAGTGTGCCCTGAGCACAGCTGGATGTGGACCCTCCCCCACACACACACACAATCAATAAAAACACAAACAACAGCAACAACAAAAAAAAAAAACCCTAGAAGATCAGGGCTAGAGAGACAGTACAGCGAGGAAGCTGGAGCAATAGCACAGCAGGTAGGGCATTTGCCTTGCACGCGGCGAACCTGGGTTCGATTCCCAGCATCCCATATGGTCCCCTGAGCACCGCCAGGAGTGATTCCTGAGTGCCAAGAGCCAAGAGTAAAGCCTGTGCATCACTGGGTGTGACCCAAAAGGAAAAAAAAAAAGAGAGAGAGAGAGAGAGACAGTACAGCGGGCAGGGTGCCAGCCTTCCATGCCACCAACCTCGGTTCAATCCCTGACACCACTCGAACCCCGAGCAGAGGGCGAGGAATGAGCCCTGAGCACCGTCAGATGTGCCCCACACCCTCCCCGCCAAAAATAAAAATAAAACCCAGCAAAACTGGAAGGGCTGGTGTGGCCCCAGGCTCGAACCCGTGGCTGGCATGGAGGAACGGTGCCTCCTTGAGCTGTGGCAGCCGACCCCCGTCTGCCCCGCCGGCACCCCCCAAAGGGCCAGACAGAAGCCCCGGCTCTTGCCCAGAGACCTTTGCGGCTCCACTGCCCCTTTCCAGTGGGTCTCAAACACCAGTTGCTGGTGGCACACTGGCACCTGACAGGTTTCCTGAGCCCCCAAAGCCTGGTGGCGGGGCTGTGACCTAAGCTGGGTTCTGGCCCCTCTCGCAGGGCGGGTAGGCAGAGAGCGCCCTTCAGAGCAGCTTCTCCACCAAGTGGCGGTGGTGGGAGGGGTGCCGACCTGGACCCTCTCAGGAGTATCTGAACTGGGGGGGCAGGGAGAGGAGAGTGGGTAGCTGTGGGCATGGCAGGAGCGGACGTCAAGTGCCCCAGAAAGCAGGGAGATGCGACCCGCACTGCTCCTGAATCTGGCCCAGCCACATGCCGGCAGCCAAGGCTGGGAGCAGCTCTTAGAGCAAAGATTCCAACGTATCTGGAAACAGCTCAGCTTACTCCAGGCACCCCCCCCCCCCCCGCCCATGGGAGAGGCAGGAACGGAATTCTGGGGTCAGGCCCTGGGCACCTGGTCAGGGATCCCAGAACACAGGCACAAACGTGCGGGAGAATGTTCACAGGAGTCGGTGCCCAGAATGTCCAGCTCATCTGTGAAATATAGAGAATGGCTGGATGAGGAGAGACTCTAGGATATACGGGGGGGGGGGAGGGGGGGTCGGGGGAGACGAAACCCCACCACATCTCAATGGTCAGGTTTACCATCTATGTACACTAGAAAATAAAGTTCTGGGCCCAGAGTGATAGGACAGTGAGTAGGACGCGGACAACCCAGGTTCGATCCCCGGTTCCCTGCCTGAGCACCAGCAGAAGTAATTTCTAAGTGCAGAGTCAGGAATAACCCCTGAGTATGCTGAGTATGTCAGGTATGGCCAGAGAGAGAGAGAGAGAGAGAGAGAGAGAGAGAGAGAGAGAGAGAGAAGAGGAGAAGAGAGAGAGAGAGAGAGGAAAGAGAGAGAATAACCATTCTGGGACTAGAGAGAGGGCTCACATGGCTAAACACAAGGTTGGCATGAGGAAACCCCAATTTTGATCCCTGGCACAGCATGGACCAGCCCAGCCCAGCCCAGCCCATGAGAAAAATAAAAAGTTCTACTTCCTCAAAGAGACTTCTTGTATTAATCATTCAAAGGAAATCAAGCAAGTGACACCCAATCAAGGTGAGGCAAGGTGAGGAGCGGGGATTCCTTTCAAAGAAAGCAAAGAGGACCCTACTGCCAATAGAAGTGAGGATGTGCTGAATTTCACCCAGCACTGTCACCTCTGCCGGTGGGTTGTTCTGCCGTGGGCCCTGGCAGCAGACAGGGGCTGTGTCTGGGCACTGCCGGGTCACAGAGGACCAAAGACAAAAGCACCTGCCCTTGACCCTCAGAATTCCATTTGCTTTTTCTCTGATTCTCAGAAACTCCGTCCGCTTCCAAGAATCTGGAAGATGAGAATAATCATCTAAGCCTTATTTTCCAGTGATGGAAAATAAGAACTATGGCATGTAAATTTAACCCAGCCTTCTTTTTTCTAAAAAAATTTTTTTTATTTTATTGAATCACAGTGAGATAAGGCACTACAAAGCTGTTCATGATTGGGTTTCAGTCATACAAGGTTCCAACACCCATCCCTCCACCACTGTGATTTCCTGGCACCAGTGTCCCCAGTTTCCCTCCCAATCCCCCAACCCATCCCCTCCCCCACCAATCTCTATGGCAGGCACCTCTCTTCTCTCTCTCTTCTCTCTCTCATTTTAGGCACTGTGATTTGCAATACAGATGCTGAAAGTGTCTCATGTATATCATATCTCCCTACCTACTTTCAACACTCAGTTCTTGTCCAGAGTGATTACTTCCAACTAATGTCCTCCTCCTCCGATGGACCCTCCTCTATCTTAACTACCGTCCACCCCCCACCTCCTTATGGTAATTTCCAACCATTGACCGGTTTTCCCTGCCTTGGATATTAGTTTCATACGGTCCTGTTTTTATATCCCATCAATGAGTGCAGTCATTCCATATCTCCCTCTCCTTCGGACTCATTTCACTCAGCATGATGCTCTCCTAGTCCATCCAATTATAGGCAAACTTCATGACTTCATTTTTCCTAACAGCTGTGTAGTATTCCATTGTGTAGATGTACCATAATTTCTTTATCCAGTCGTCTGTTCTCGTAGCCCACCCTTCTACAACTGCTGGTCCACAGATTGGAGCCCGTCTGGAGATATAGCACTGTAGCACTGTCACTGTCATCCCATTGTTCACTGATTTGCTTGAGCGGGCACCAGTAATGTCTCCATGGTGGGACTTGTTGTTACTGTTTCTGGCATATCGAATATGCCATGGGTAGCTTGCTAGGTTCTGCCTGAGGGCGGGATACTCTCGGTAGCTTCCCGGGCTCTCCCAGAGAGACGGAGGAATCAAACCTGGGTCAGCTGTGTGCAAGGCAAACACCCTACCTGCTGTGCTATTGCTCCAGTCTGGTCTGTGGTGTAGAGAGGTGAAACTATGAGGCTACCATAGGTTATGACTGTTGGTCCCTGGACAGGTGTGCAGGAAAGGAACGCTGCCTTAGCCAGTCTAAGAAACAAGGCTCAGTGCAGTAAATGCGCTAATGCTTCCTCTCCCTCCAGTCTCACAACACCAAGTCCACGGAAGCCGCAGTGCACACATGAGGAAACTGAGGCTGAGAGCGGAGGCATGACTGCTCGCAGAGGGGCTGCACTGGATTCAATGAAGGCAATCTAATTTGAATGCTCAACCCCAAAGCCATTGCCCGGTTAAAATTTTAACTTCAGCTATACCGCCCAGTTAAAAGCTCTAGATTTCCAAACTCTACAACACCAATACCAATACGCCAGTAGCAGCACACCAGATCAGATGGGACGCAACGGAGAATCCAACCCCCCTTGACTAATCACAGCATTAACACAGAAGGCTTCACTTGGAACAACAGCTGAGTAATCCTTCGTTAATGCCCCCATGGTGAGATACAACGATTTATACTAATTTTCTACTAAGGACATATGTTTTGATCATTCCATTAGCCATTTATTGGTAGCACTGTCATCCCTTTGTTCATCGATTTGCTCAAGCGGGCACCAATAACGTCTCCATTGTGAGACTTGTTGGTAACAAGCCATATAAAATAAATTATTGTGGACTGCTATGGCAGCGGGCTCAAGGGGTGGGTGGGAAAATTGAAGACAATGGTGGAAGGTGACAGTGGGGTGGGAATATTGAATACCTGTAACAAATCATGGAGAACAACTTTGTAAACCACAGTGTTTAAATGAAATGCAGGCGAGGGGAAATAATAGTAATTTGAGTGCCTGGACTTGGAACCGGTGTTTGGTGGCCCAATATGATGAACTCAAGGTGCGGTTCTGCTTTTAACGACTACGCGGTTATTTCCCTAACAGACACAGGGGCCCGAGGGAACCCCAGCGGACAGTGGCTCTGTGGCCGTCTGCTGGCCACGCCTCCACTGCTGTCTGCTGCTCAGAGGCACGAGGACCACGTGCTGGAGGAGGAGCCACTGGAGAGGGGACGAGAGTCCCTCCCCTCCACTCCTGCAATGGCACGAGTGCGAGTTACACCTCTGTAATCTATCTCTTGGAGCGAGGAGAAAGCACAATGGTTAGAGCACATGCCTGGAGAACAGCCTGACTTAGGTTTGATTCCCAGCACCAGACAGTCCCCGAGCAGCCCTGCAGGCCCTGGGAACAGTGGAGGCCCTGCATCCTCGGGCCTCTGTGCTAAATCCCCAGCCATGGTGGCGAGGAATGAAGGATTCTGGAGCTCATTGACTCACACTTGGGAGGCCCCCAGAATCATCAATATCATCATCATCAACATCATCACCATCACCATCATCATCATCATCATCATCACCACCACCACCACCATCATCATCATCACCATCACCATCATCATCATCATCACCATCATCACCATCATCATCAACATCATCACCATCATCATCATCATCATCATCATCATCATCATCATCATCTCTCTCTCTCTGGAACTGAATGGTTCTTTATCTTTTTATATAACCTCTCCTCCCTTCTCTGGTCTTTATTTTCCTTCTTTGCTGCCCCACGTTCCTAGTGGAGAGGAAAGGGCCGCAGCTTTGCAATAGAGAAGTCCCGGATGGGAGTGTCTGCACATGCCTATAGGTCCTGGGGGGGTGACTGAGACTCCCTTTCCGTGAGAAGTTCCCGTCTATTAAACAGAGGAAGTCCAAAGAGGAGGTTCAAGTCCATCGTCTGCTCTGTAGTCATGTTCTGCCAACAGCAGCTTCTGCATTTGTCAGATCCAGCCACACTGTCACTCTTGGCTGTCCTGTTTTTGTAGAGCTCTAAGGTACACGAAAAACAGCCTCACCCCTAAATACTGATGCATTTTACTACCTCATAGTCAGGAGCTAAAGAAAACGCACCGTATTTTTTGGCCCATTCTGGATACCTCACTGCCAAGAACCAAAGCTAACACCAATTCGTGGGGATGTTCCCTGACTCGCTCTATTCCACCTGTGCCCAAAACTGCCCTGATGCCAAGGGACTGTCACCTATCACCTGTCACCTATCACATTATCCAAAAATAATAAGTTGTGTGGACTAGAGAGACAGCACAGCGGGGAAGGTATTTGCCTTGGATGCAGCCAATCCCAGTTCGACCCTGGTCCTGAAGCCCTGCCAGGATTGATCCCTGAGTGCAGAGCCAGGAGTAAGCTCTGAGCATCACCGAGTTTGGCCCCCAAAATACAAACAAAAAATTAGAATAACAAGTTGTAAAAGCACGGAGCCATCAGCACTCCACAAAGCTCCTCCATGCAGGATCTGGTGTAAGGCAGGCAACCCCATCGGAGGAGGGCTGAGCAGGGTTCTTGGTTTCATGCCTGAGATCCAAAGAACCCCTTTCCGGGTGTGGGAGTCTAAAAACCATCATCAGAAAAACAGTCTGATAAGACAAATGAAAGGGGTAATCCAGCGGGTCGGGCATTTGCCTTGCATGCAGCTGACCCAGGTTTGATCTCTGGCATCCCCTAAGGTCCCCTGAGCACCATTAGGAGTAACTCTTGAGTGCAGAGCCAAGAGGAACCCCTAAGCATCCTTGGGTGTGACCCAAAAGCAAAACAAAAAGACAGAAATAAACTTCATTGGAAACAGAATTTATTTGGAAGACAAGAGGAATACAAGCAACAGAACCATAGCAACGTGAGTCCGCTGAGCTTGTCTCACACACTCACCCCCGCCACCGCGCTGGCCAGAAGATCAAATCACCCAGAGGCCTTGTGAGGCCAGGGGGACACCTGGCTGTCCTGTCATTAGAGTCATCTTACCAGTATCTTAAGGTCACTTACTGGATCTCGTTGCTGTCTGAATGTTCAAAGTCCCAGATGTCCTGGCTGTCCTGACTCGGGCATAAGGACACCCCCAGTTTGGAACAAGTTTATGCTATCGCCTCACAGATGTGCTGAAAAACAGCTTCAACAAGTAACTCCCTCTTGACCTCAATATCCAAATCCCTCCTCAGTACCACAAGAAACATATGTGTATCTATGTGTGTAATGTGGACTGTCTGTCTGTGTTTCAGTAAATTCTCTGAAAAATCTGTTTCTCTGAAGCCTAGCATTTCTTCATCCTGCTAAAGGCCTGGGTTTGACTCCTACCACTGCATGGTTGCCCCCCAGGAGTTCAGGAAGTCACCCCCAGCATGGAGGTTGTGTGGCTCCCAAACCAAAAAATCTTGTGCAAGGCAAATAAGTAAGAATCTTTGGGGTTGGAGTGATAGGACAGCGAATAGGCCATTTGCCTTGCATGCGGGCGACCCTGGTTCGATTCCCAGCATCCCATATGGTTCCCCGAGCACCACCATGGAGTAATTCCTCAGTGCAAAGCCAGGAGTAACCCCTGTGCATCGCAGGATGTGACACAAAAAGGAAAAAAAAAAAGAATCTTTGCAAATCATTACCTCTCCTTTACTTAATCTGTCCTATTATTAATAAATAAGGTACATGCCTTACCAACACTAAAATGGACATATGCATGCTAGGTTTCAAGGAGGAATAGGCATTTTCATAAAACACTTCTGATAGTCTTTTGTTTCGGGGGGGGGGGGTCCACACCCTGCAGTGCTCACTCCTGGTGAATCTCAGGGGACCCATATATAGTGTGAGGGACTGAATCTGGGTTGGTGGCATGCAAAGCAAGCACCCTACCCCCTATAATATCACTCCGCTCCACTTCGAGTATTTAATTTCACGTTTGTATATATAATGTACTCTCTTCTATTTTAAAGATCTGGGTGGGGGTGGGGGTGGGGGGTGTCATCCGAGGCAGTGCTAAGGAAGTCCAGAGACACCCCCCCCCCCCGAAGGTTCTGGGCCCAACAGGTCCATGGTTCATTTCCAGGACCTGAGGATGCAGCATGAAAAGAAGAGATACCTGGGTGACCCCAGCAGTGCTGGGGACCTCTGGAGTCACACCCAGTGGCGTGCCAGGGGCTCCCAGGCTGCACTTGGCCCTGATCAGGGATTGCATAGTGCCAGGAATGAAACCCAGGGTGCCTAGCATGCACCCTAATTACTCTACTACATCCTGCCCCCACCCTGAAGATTTACCCGAAGTTCTCTACCTTTAAAAGACCTATGCACCCAATTTCATGGTCACAGAAAAATCAAGCCTGATAAAAATAACAGTATATTCAAGGTTTCACCCAAAAGACCCTTTTCCTTTCTAATTGCTAGAGGCCTGGGTTTGATCCCCTGCATTGCACGGTCACCCAACACTTCTGGGATTAACGCCCAGGATGTTATTCACTCCAAATCCACTGTCCGAAGCCAAGAAAGAGAAAAGAATTGCAGCTATTCATCTTCAGTTGACTTCAATCTCCATTTGTAATAGCAAGTGGACGGTGTCAAAGAATGAAAGATGGTATTCTTCCAACAATTTCTTGGTCCAGTTTGGAATTTGTTTTGCAATTAGTTCTTCTTGGATGGAGCCAAGGCAGAGTGAACTTGTATTCTCTCTCTCTCTCTCTCTCTCTCTCTCCTGATGTCTGAGGTTGAAAATGCCACTTCTGCCATAAGGGGCAGGGGTCCTTCAGGCAGGAATGAATGGTGCCATACTGAAGCAAGTCATAAGACCTTTGCTACTGCCAGTCTGAAGAGGTGATGAGATGAGCCCATCCCTGTGCAATGAGAGCAGGCGCATTTCCTACCCACCTATGTATTTAGATGTGAGGTAACAGGCCCTGGGCAAGCACCACAACCAGGATATACCACAACTAAATGAGTTAGGCCCTAATGAGAATGTGCGCAAGCACTGCCTCTGAAGTGTACTACTCCCATCATCCACTGCAGTTGACAGCACCGTCACTCAAGTGAAAGTGTACTCCTCCCATCATGCACTGCAGCCAAGTGTAAGAGCACTGCCACTAAACAACTCCCATCATGCACTGCAGCCGAGAGCACCACCACGAAATTGTACTACTCCCATCATGCACTGCAGGTGAGAGCGCCATCACTAAAGTGCACTACTCCCATCATGCACTGCAGCCAAGTGTGACAGAACTACCCACTAAACTATCCCCATTAAGCACAGCAGCCCAGTGTAACAGCACTGCCACTAAAGTATACTGCTCCCATCACGCACTGCAGCCGAGGAGAGCAGCACCACTGAAGTGAACCACTCCCATCATGCACTGCAGCCGAAAGGATTAAACTATACCTACTCCCATCATGCATTGCAGCCAAAAGGATTAAACTATACCTACTCCCATCATGCACTGCAGCCGAAAGGATTAAACTATACCTACTCCCATCATGCACTGCAGCCGAAAGGATTAAACTATACCTACTCCCATCATGCACTGCATGAGGACCACTGAAGTGTACGGCTCCCATCACGCACCGCAGCCGAGAGAAGCAGGTGTGAGGGCCCAGTCATTACAACTACTTTGACGGGGACTGCAAGATTACTACTTTGCAAGAAACTACTTTGACGGGGACTGCAAGATCACGGAGGCCCCAGCTTGGGATGGCTCGCCCAGATAAACACTAAAATAAGAGCGTTAGGGCTGGTCCTCTGGCCCCTAAAGGTACGCTCTTGCCTCTAACACAGTACACTTTTTTTTTTTTAATGTATCAAAAAGAAGTTCTCTCTCTGCTATTTCCCATGCAGCTCAAGTACCATTCTCACGCCCTGCTCGGGAGAGCTCGCTCTTGTCTTATTTCTGGCTCCTCTTCCTGATTGAACCTGAGTTTCCACATTCCCCATCTCCTGGCTGTCAACGGATTCCTGCTCTCGGCCCCCTCCTGCAGCCCCGCCTCTTCCCCCCGGGGGGCTGGCAGCCCCGGCTCTCTCTCTAGCTGTGTGCGCAGCGCCCTTTGCAGCCCCAGAATCAAACAGAGCCACCGCTCCCCCCCTACCAAGAAAAGCCTCCCTTTTTATCTCCGTACCGACCAGGCGGCCAGCCTGTGCACAGCCCCCCACTCACACGGCCAGCCTGTGCACAGCCCCCCACTCACACGCAGAGCTGGGGGCGGGGCCTGGCGGGCAGCACAGGGCAGAAGGAATAATGGGGGCTCCTTTCACGGAGCAGGGGCACGGGAACTGAGTCTGGCTGGAGAGATGGAGGGAGCAGACCCTAAACACCGTTCCCCTGCCCTCCTGCACATCAAGAACCAGCTTCCGGGGCTGCAGCGATAGCACAGCGGGGAGGGCGTTTGCCTTGCAATGCAGCGGACCCGGGCTCGATTCCCAGCATCCCATAGGGTCCCCCAGCACCGCCAGGAGTAATTCCTGAGTGCAGAGCCAGGAGTGACCCTTGTGCATGGCCGGGTGTGACCCAAAAAGGAAAAAAATAAAAAAAACAGCTTCCAAGCAAAATGCATGCAGTCCTGCTAGCTGAGAAGAGCAGCCAGACACCTCCCGTACCTTCTGACGCCTCAAAGTCACTCTTCACCATCAGATTCTTACTAATCCCCCCTCACTGACAAGTCCACTGAAATCCCTTGTTGGGGGGGAGGGGGGAGGGTCTGTTCACACCCAACAGTGCTCTGGAGACCACCTGTGGTGCCAGGAATCAGTCTGGGGTTGGCCACGTGCAAGGAAAGCGTCTTAAGCTCTATACTATCTTCTCTCTGGTCCTTGAAATCTTTTTTTCTATCAATGGTCCAAAAAAAAAAAATTAAAAGCAGGGTTGGAGATGAACAGAATAAGCACATACTTTGCTGTCAGGAAGCTGGGGTTCAGTCCCTGGCAGCATATGGGCTCCTGAGCACCCCAGGAATGAGACGCCCCCAGCAAAAAGCAGGAAGTGGCCCTCCAACACCAAACTAATTCAGTTCCTGTCTGTCCATGGCTTCAACTACTTTGCAACCTTGATTTTCCAAGGTTGTGCCCCAAATATGCTTTAATAGGGGAAACCCAACTGCAAAAAAAGAAAGCAAGTAGTCTGAAGTATTTACTCGGGAAAATGTAAACCAAATGACCAGCCCACTTCATCTCAGTTTTAAGAGTTTCTGGGCACCGTTTGAGTGCTGCTAAAATAAGCACCATAATATACCCGACTCTCAAGGCACGCCCCTAAACCTACCCCACCACCACCACCATTACATAGCACCCCACCTCCACCCCGCGCAGACCCTCTCTCCCTGAACCCCCACCCCCCACCACCCCACACCCACAGCGTGGCTGAGGCCACTGACTCTGGCAGTCTTCCACTTGTGACCCTGAGAACATCGTGTCAGCTCTGTCCTTTCATATCCTCTGTATTAAAAGTCCTAACAGTGGGGCTGGAGAGAGCACTGCGGGCAGGGCACTTGCCTAACCTGCAGATGACCCAGGTTCTATGCCTGGCACCACATATGGTTCTGTGAGTCCTGCCAGGAGTAATTTCTGAACCCAGAGACAGAGTAAACCCTAAGCACTGTTTGGTGTGCCCCCTCAAAAAAAAAAATATATATATATATAATAAAAAAAATAGCAGCACTTGTAGTGTTAGCCCTGCTTAAGACTCACAGGGACGCTAAAGCAAACGCCTCTCAGACAGCTGAGAACCCTGCCACTGCACCCGGGCACCTTCTAACACTTTACTAGTGTTGTTTGGACAGTGGTTGCAAGCAGCTGGTTTTAAACACGGCCCTTCCATTCATTTGTTGTAATTAGAGGGTCAGACCTATCATTTGCCAGAAATAAGTAAGACAAGGCTGGTTAGGGGACGGGGCACTAAGTAAGGGCTCAATAAATAATAGCTGCATTTCCTGTCTAGTCCACAAGCGGAGCTCTGGCCTTTATTTTGTTTTTTCTTTCTTTTTTTCTTTTTTTTTATATTTATATTTCTTTTTTTCTTTTTGGGACATACCCGGCAATGCACAGGGGTTACTCCTGGCTCTGCACTCAGGAATTACCGCTGGCGGTGCTCGGGGACCATATGGGATGCTGGGATTCGAACCTGGGGTGGCCGCATGCAAGGCAAACGCCCTATCCGCTGTGCTATTGCTCCAGCCCCTATTTTGGTTTTTTAAACAGGAGCCGGACACTAGGCCAAAGACAGCGCCCAAAGCTCATTCTCTGCGAGCACGCGGTGGGGACAAGCTGCAATCAGCTGGATGGAGCACACCAGTGGCCTCCTTGGTGTGCGACCCTCACCTCCACCTGACACTTCAGGAGAGCAGGGGAGATAAAGAGGGGCGTCAGGAGCCTTCAGGGAGTCATACACTATTGGGGGGTGAAAAAAAAGATTTTTAAAGTACCCACTTTTTGATAACCACATAGGAAGACGTAAGGCTGGAAGGGGAGAAAGTAGCAAGAAAGCAGGGAAGGGTGGGATACAAAAAAAGGCTAAAGCAGATCTGAAGCAGATCCCCGGGATGCCTCGATAAGAAGACTGCTGCCAAAAGAACGGGGGGAGGGGAGGAGGCTAGGACTGCAAAGAGGAATGAGGGTGAGGTGGGGGTGGGGGACCAGGGAAGAGGCGGAAAAGACTAGGGAGGGGCGGGGCAAAACCAGGGGAAGGGCGGGTAAGATAGGGAGGGGAGGGGCAGGACTAGGGGGTGGGCGGGGCAGGACCGGATGGGCGGGGCAGGACCAAGGTGGGCGGGGCAAGACCAGGGGGCGGGGCGGGGCGGGGTTCCTGTGCACCAGCAAAGCATCTGTGCTACCTGGGGCAGGTTTCTGCAGTGCCCAAGGATGCAGACACACCCTTCCCTCCCCCAGCGGATTTCGCCAGTTCTCCAGGGCTGCGGATGCGCAACACAAGCACAGCTTTTATTTCTCCCACCCGCCCGTGGAGCAAGGAGGCTCTCCACTGCCTGCTGGCATGAGAGGACAGACGCCCTTCGGGACACGTGAGGACTTCAGAAGGGCATCTGGTGGCTGTGGGTCTCCCGCTCAGAACCTTGCAGGATGGCAGGAAGCTCTGAAACCCGCAGGGGCGCAGCAGGCATGTGCCCGTCACTCAGTGAGGGGCACAAGTATCCCTTGTCCTCCTATTAGGTCCGGGTCCGTCCCCCGCACACACACAACCCTCACACTGAGAAGACCCTGGGAGGACGGTGGGGAATTTCTGCACGGGCATGCTGAGCTTAAAATTTAGTGGCTTGCAATAAAAAGTTAGGTCTACTTCCTCCACAAGTTAAAATGCAGCTGTGGTCAGCACATGACCTACCCTCTAAAAACAAATGCTCTTCCGAGTGAACTAAAATAGTCTCGGTCGTGGGCCTGGAGCAGGAATACAGCAGGCAGGGCGCTGCCTTGCACACGCCAGACCTGAGGTCAAGCCCTGGCATCCCATATGATCCCCCCAAGCACTGCCAGGAGTAATTACTGAATAAAGAGCCAGGACTAACCCCTTCGAGCATCGCTGGGTGTGACCTCCCCTTACCCCCCCCCATTTAAAATTTTTTTAAAAACCAAACTCTTGGTCTGAACCGCTATTGGAGAGGATGTGGGGAGAAAGGGACCCTTCTACACTGCTGGTGGGAATGCCGGCTAGTTCAGCCCTTTTGGAAAACAGTATGGACGATTCTCAAAAAACTTGAGGTTGAGCTCCCATTTGACCCAGCAATACCACTGCTGGGAATATATCCCAGAAAAGCCAAAAAGTATAGTCGAAGTGACATATGCACTTATATGTTCACCGCAGCACTGTTTACAATAGCCAGAATCTGGAAAAAACCCGAGTGCCCTAGAACAGATGACTGGTTGAAGAAACTCTGGTACATCTATACAATGGAATACTATGCAGCTGTTAGAAAAAATGAGGTCATGACGTTTGCATATAAGTGGATCAACATGGAAAGTATCATGCTAAGTGAAATGAGTCAGAAAGAGAGAGACAGACATAGAAAGATTGCACTCATCTGTGGAATATAGAATAATAGACTATAAGACGAACACCCAAGAATAGTAGAAATAAGTACCAGGAGGTTGTCACCATGGCTTGGAGGCTGTTCTCTCATTCTGGGCAACTCAGAGAAGGGAACAGCAAGTAAAATGTGGTTGTTGGTCATGTGGGGGAAAGATGATGCGGGCCAAATATAGACTAGAGACTGAACACAATGGCCACTCAACACCTTTATTGCAAACCACAACACCTAATCAGAGAGAGAGAACAAAAGGGAATACCCTGCCATAGTGGCAGTGTGGGGTGGGGGGAGACGGACTGGGGAGGGGGGGAGCGATGTTGGGTTTACTGGTGGTGGAGAATGGGCACTGGTGAAGGGATGGGTTATCAAACTTTGTAAGGGAGAAACATGAGCACAAAAATGTATAAATCTGTAACTGTACCCTCACGTTGACTCACTAATTAAAAATAAACTATTAATTAAAAAAAAAAACTCTTGGTCTGAAGAATTTTTAGATTTTTTTTTTTTTTTTTTTTTTTTTTGCTTTTTGGGTCACACTCGATGATGCACAGGGGTCACTCCTGGTTCTGCACTCAGGAATTATCCCTGGCGGTGCTCAGGGGACCATATGGGATGCTGGGAATCGAACCTGGGTCGGCCGCGTGCAAGGCAAACGCCCTACCCGCTGTGCTATTGCTCCAGCCCCGAATTTTTAGATTCTTGAGACCAAGATTCCACTGTCTGAGAGTGAAAGCTTTGCAAGATGCCAAGGCATGGGAATAAATTCTGGTTGTCTTTGTTGAGCAGCTACTATTTTGTACTTGTCACCTTCATCCTTTCTGTGTCTTGGACTAATGATCGAGGCCTCTTGGACCTGGCAATCCACACAAAAGAGAGTCCAGGTAATTTACCCTTAGTTATGCCCAAATGGGTCTCTTTCCACTCGTTGCCTTGCCGAATAAAACGGGAACGACTTGGTGTTCACCTGTGTCTTTATCCCTGCTGCTAGGGAGAGCAAAATGGAACCAGAGGGAGGTACCTACGTGCAAAATGAAAGAAATCCAACAGGGAAATGGAAACAGGCTTGAAGCGCTAACGCGCCTGCCTTGTGATACGCTCAGAAAAGAAAAGGTCGAGAATTAGTAGGAAATACATATGAGCAAGCTCCAAGAGCAAATGTGCATGCTTTCTGGCCTATGCAAACAGAGATGGAGAATTACTAGAAAACGCAGGAGCCCAAAGGCCACATTCCTCAAGATGCCAAACATAAGGAAAAAGACCTTTCATGTTTATCATTAGTTTGGCCTGTGAGAGAGATAAACAGATGTTGTCTCTCTTTGGAAACTTTGACCTTTTATCTGAATTTCTGGTCTCATTACGGTTCCCTCTACGTGGTCTGGGGTCAGATCTCGGCCTACATTTCAAAAGCACAGAGAAAGAGCTCCGAGGACGCCTCCAGCCCCCTCATTTACAAGAGAAAGAAATCCAGGAGGGGCTCAGGTCTGGCCGGGAAGGCTGGAGATTGGGGCGAAGGTGGGGGTGGGGGGAAACGAGGTAGGAATTAAGGCCAACCTTCGTAACTATTGCATCTTGCCAAGGTAGAGTAAAATTCCCCCTAATTGTCTGACAGTGGCCTGGCTTGTTCACATTTCATTCTCCAGAGAAGCGGTCAGCTGCAAAAATACAACAGAAACCTAAATCTAAGGTGTGTAAGGGGACTGGTTATTAAAACCTTATCGGACTGAATATCTCTATTTGTTTGACGTATATGAGCATATAAAAATGTGTGGGGTGTGTGTGTGTGTGTGTGTGAGAGAGAGAGAGAGACAGACAGAGAGCGAGCCCCTCCCAGAGGTGCTAATAGGAGATTTGAAGGTAAGTGGGGGGAGGGGGGAAGACCCAGGGTTCTACTACTACAACCTAACTACTAGACCCAAGCAGAAGGCTTTGTTGGGGCTAGGGGTGGGGTGGGGGAATTAAACAAATTTTCTTGCAGGCAAGGCAAGCACTTGACTTCAGAGCCACAGCCCAGCTCTCCGGGATTCTCGGTATTTTTAAACCTCCCAACACAATGTACGAGCTATCCCCCTGCTATACAGCAGCGTGTTTAGAAAACATCAACTTGAAGGCAAGAGTTAGCATAATGGGCTGGAGCATAGGCTTTGCATGCAAAAGACTGTAGCCCCAGCAAGAGAGTGAGAGAAAGGGAGGGAGAGCAGGAGAGGAGGAGGGAGGGGGAGGGGGAGTAGAAGGGAGAAGGAGAGAGAGGGAGGGGGAAAAGGGGGAGGGAGGAGAGGGAGCTAGAAAAGAAAAAGAAATCCAGCAGGTAATCTCTTATTTTTTTAAATTTGGGGGGGGTGTCACACCCCGAGATGCACAGGGATCACTCCTGGCTCTGCACTCAGGAATCACTCCTGGCGGTGTTCAGGGGACCTGATGGGATGCTGGAATCAAACCCAGGTTGGCCATGTGCAAGGCAACCACCCTACCTCCCTGCTATCCACCCACCCCCCTTCCCGGTAATGTTTTTTTCCCAATGCAAAGCAGCAAAGAATAAAGACTAGCTGAAATATGGTACCAGGCATTGCGCGAACACGTATCATTCCTAAAAGGCATCCTTCAGTGTCTCGGCTCTGTAAAATTTCTCTTCGTTGTTGTTTGCGTTTCTGCTTTTCCACATAAATAAATTCTGTATTTTCTCCAAAGTAAACCACTGCTTTCACAGATTTTAGATTTCTTTTTTTCTCCTTTTACGATTTCCCCCCCATTCAATTTTAATGTCCTTGGAGTGTTTTATCTGGGGATTAGACAAGTGTACCAAAACACAGCTGTTCCACTTTTTTTCCTCCTTTATTTTTCACATTAAAAAACTCCCACTATCAGCCAGGCCAATTAGTTACTCACTATCAAAAGCCGCTTCGGTCTTTCATCTTCAGGAAAACTGGATCCGAGTGACAGGGTGTCATGGAAACTGTATCTGGGGTCATTTCCTGTTTCAATTGTTTGGCCACCAAAAAAAAAAAAATTCAGCTCTATCAGATGAAAATTAATGAATACTTGCTGTTGCCTCTTGAAGAGCCAGCAATGAAAAAAAAAATAGTAATTATCCTTTTGGACCAAGTTTTCCCACCAACACCAAGTAACACTGAAAGATCAATGCACCCCAGAGGAGAGGGGGCACTTCCATGCCATTTTCAACCCCTACTGTCTTAATTCAGTGATCGGTTTGAAGGTGGGCACTGGAATTTGGGGAAAGTGCTTATGGAAGTGCTTATGGATTGGGACCTTTAAACCGTAATTCTCTTTGCTGCTGCCCCTCAAATACAAACAAACAAACAAACAAACAAAAACTACATTTCTCTTCTTCTGTCCTTCACCCCAATTTTGACAGGAGACCCAATTTTCTCCTCTTTAACCTGAATTTCCCTCAATCTAAGCAGATGCAAAACACAAAAATCAGAATGTATTCCGAAAAGATGTCTTGCTGTATCTTGACTGCAAACAAAGACACACACACACACACACACACACACACACACACACACACACACACACACACACACACACACGGGGAAAGTAGCGCTTACGGCCTAGCAGCAATACCAGGCAAGCACATGTGTTTAGGAAATGAGGGTCTGGCAGGAATTCAGTCCTAATGAGCCCCTTAGCGCTCGAAGGTGTGCCCGGGTAGCTGTGGAGGGGAACAGCGTGCCAGACGGGATGGTGGGGAATGCAACCCGTGTTTAATATCTTCCAGCTCTGTCTAAATAACTGTTGGCAAAAAAAAAAAAAAAAAACGTGGAAGCAATACAACAAATCAATTTGCAGGCTCAAGAGGATTTGCTCAAATAAGACGGCGATGAAGTGTACATTTCAGGCGAAGTTCACCGCGGCACTGTGAGCACGGCGCCAGGCGCGAGCCTCTGGATTCCAAACGAGGATGGATGCTGCTTAGGATTCGTGGCAGGAAGTAGCTGGAGAAGCATCCGACAACACACAGGGGCCAGACCCAACCTCAGAGGCCCACATCCAACCGATCACTAACAATTTCTACAGGGAAGAGCGTGACAGGAAAGGACACCTTTCAGCAACCAGGACAGTGGCGTCCTTCACCTCTGTGTCCATCCCACACCAGCCTGGTCTAGCCCCAGCCCTAGTAAGGGCAGGACCAGCCTCGTCCAAGGTTTTGCTCCTGTCTCTTCACAAAGGGTACCAAGTTCCTCCCTCAAAAAAAAAAAAAATCTCTATTCTCTATTCTCAAACTGTCTTACCAAAAGTAAGACAGAGTGGATGACTTCTTTTTTTTTTTTGGGGGGGGGGGTGTTTGGGTCACACCCGGCAATGCACAGGGGTTACTCCTGGCTCATGCACTCAGGAATTATTCCTGGCGGCGCTCAGGGGACCATATGGGATGCCGCGATTCGAACCCTGGTCGGCCTCGTGCAAGGCAAGCGCCCTACCAGCTATGCTATTGCTCCAGCCCTGAGAGCGGGTGACTTCTAATCAGGTATCCTATCTATATTTTATACAACTTCAGGGAAGATCCACTCTCCATCCATCTACAGCTCAGGGAGAATGTCCCTAATTTCAGAGACCAATTCTGTCTGGCAACCTCCCAGAGTGGGTTTCTAAGTCTGAAAGGACCTGGACTGTATGGGTACAGGACAGTAGAAGAGATCATTTCATCAGGGCTATTTTTTTTTTCCAGAAGCCAGAAATAATTTTTATAAGTTTCCCTGGAATGTCTTCTTACAGGGAAAGAAAAGTAGTCAAGATGTAGACTTAATTGCTACAGCCTTCAACACACGCAAAAGGCATAAATTAGTACATAACAGAGTAGTGAGTGGGGCTGGAGTGATAGTATACACACACACACTCCTAAGGGTAGGGTGGCTGCCTTGCATGCAGCTGACCTGGGTTCGATTCCCAGCATCCCATATGGTCCCCCAAGTACCGCTATGAGTGATTCCTGAGTGCAAAGCCAGGAGTAACCCCTGTGCATCTCTGGGTGTGACCAAAAAAGCAAAAGAAAAAAAAAAGAGCGGTGAGTCTTGACTCAATTAAATGTGAGAATAGACAAGTCAAGGTTTGATCCTGAGAGAAACAAGACATAAAATAAAGATGGGCCTGGGGAAGGGATTATGATTTATAAAACAGGTTAAGAAAATTCTTGTAGGTGCTGGAGCGATTGTATAGCAGGAAGGGGGCGTTTGCCTTGCATGCAGCTGACCCAAGTTCGATCCCCAGCATCCCAAATGGTCCCCCAAGCGTCACCAGAAGTAATTCCTGTGTGTAGAGCCAGGACTAACCCCTGAGCATCGCTGAATGTAGCCCCAAAACAAACAAACAAAAAAGAAATATCTCTTATCTAAGAACTCCATGTACCAAGACAGAGTATTTTATGTTCTGGTCAAAGCTCACAATTTTTCTTTTTCTTGCCTTTTTTCTTTTGGTTCTTGGACCACCCCGGAAGTGCTCAGGAATAACTCCTGGTGGGCCTCAGGGGACCATACAGGGTTCCGGGAATGAAACCTGGGTAAGGCAAATGCCCTACCTACTATACTATCGCTCCAGCCACTTCTTTGAAT
This sequence comes from Sorex araneus, assembly GCF_027595985.1. Taxonomy (NCBI): domain Eukaryota; kingdom Metazoa; phylum Chordata; class Mammalia; order Eulipotyphla; family Soricidae; genus Sorex; species Sorex araneus. The sequence continues at coordinate 11,814,743 of NC_073306.1, forward strand.
AATTTTCCCAGGAAAAGCAACAGTAGTGGTTCACTGAATTCTCATTAAAAAGAAGCTGGGGGTGTGGTGCGTGAGAGAATCTTAATTTGTAGCAGTGGCTCAGTTATGAAAGAATTCTAATAAACTGCTCCTAGCAGCAGAGGAAGAGTTTCTTTTTTTTTCATCACGTTGCCTGAACATGGATGAAATTTCAGTTTGAGCTTCGGTTTCTATGCATACCCCCCAAGGACACTCTGTAGAACACACGTGCATTAGGGACCATCAATTTGAAGCTACAATGCTAAAGTCTTTGGGCCAAGGATGAGCACTCCAGGCACGGAAAAATTAGTGTCTGCTCACTGGTCATGGCAAGTGGTTCCCACGTGCCCAGGCTCTTTCGCAGCTGGCCGGCCCTAGCCTCTCCAAGATGGCACCCGTCATGCCAACGAAAGAGTAAAAAAACTCGAGGATATCAAAATAGGGGAGCTGCCAAGCAGATTACTGATGCGAGATTTCACCCCTGAAGGTGCTGCTGCTGCATTTCACAACTGTGTCACAGGACGTGAAGGGGAGACACATCTCCAGGAGCCAGAGAGAGAGGGGGAGAGAGAGAGAGAGAGAGAAAACAGCAAGGTGGCTGACCCGGTTTCAATCCCCAGCACCCCAAGGGGTCCCCCACGCCCTACTCTCAGAGTTATCCCTGAGGGCAGAGCCCTGAGCACAACCAGGGATGGGCCCAGAAAAGAGAGAGAGAGAGAGAGAGAGAGAGAGAGAGAGAGAGAGAGAGACCACATCTCTCGGGTGTCTCTGGCACTGGCAGTTTAGGGTTTCATGGTGGCGTTTTTCACAAGGACTCACAGAATGAACAGGCAACGGCACAGAGGAGAAAGGGAGAGGTGAGGACGATGCTCTAACTCTGACCTTGATCTTCTGTGCCCTTCTCCTCTCCAGGAAGGACAAGATCACTGCTGGCCCTTTTATATTCGGAGCGAGAATAAATGCCCAATCAAGGAGCGGTGCAGGTACAAACAACTGTCGTCCAGTCCAAACCTACAAAAATTGCAAACTGGTAGAGAATAATGTGTGTTTCTCTATTAAGAGGCTGATTTAAAAAAAAAAAAAGCCCTGGCAGCATGTGTAATAGCTATTTTAATTTCAAATAAATGGGGATCATTTATATTCAAGTGGAACATGATCCATCCCTACGAGTGGATCTGTTTTGGTGGCCAAAATCCCAGGTACCAGCTGGAGATATAGTACAGGAGATAAGGTGCTTGCTTGCCTTGCATGCGGCCGACATTGAGGTTTCAATTCCCAGTACATCAAGTGGTCCCCAGAAACAGTCAGGAGGTGCACCCTGAGCAGAGTCAGGAGAAATGCCCTGAGCATCACTGGGGTCATGGTCCCAGAAGACAAAATGAAACAAAATCCCAGGTACTGGTATGATGATGAGGAGAATCTGTCTGTCTGCACCACAGCCATGAGAGCTCATTTCCATTAGAGGCCTGCATATGTAATGGCCGTGTGTATCAGATGTATGGGGTCCCTGAATTCAGGGAGCCCAGAGCTCTCAAGTGGGTCCTTCTATCCCACACCATCACAGACTCTCAGGCAGAGAGTTCTACCGGGGGCTTCGGCATCCAATGAACTGCAGAGTGCTTGCGTATTCCTCTTTTGTGGTCTTTCCACTCCCACTGAGTTTCTATCATTGATTTTGTGTTTCCACCAACTGTTCAGAACATGGCAATAACTGAACGAGGAAGAATATCTTTCAAACAGTTAAAAAAGCAACCGTAGGGAGGCTTGAGTCTCTTCAAAGCAGTGGCCCAGAAAACCCACAAAACGTCAGCTCCTAATAAAGGAATGGCTCAGTCCCCAAACAAAAGGCAGCTGGAAGAATATCCTGTGCTAAGGCTTATCTGGCCCCAAAGAAAGAGGAAGACACCTGCAGAATGACACGATACAGGATGTCGGGGGTCATGGGAACAGGATGTGTCCTGAGCTGGTAAGCAAGTACTTCAAGACACGAGTACCCCAAACTCACAGAGAAGTTGATTAAGTCAAGGATCACTGGATCACTGTATCACTGTCATTCCATTTTTCATCGGTTTGCTGGAGCGGGCCCAGTAATGTCTCCATTCATCCTAGCCCTGAGATTTTAGGAGCCTCTCTTTACTCATCCTTCCCAACGATGCCGCATTGGAGTCTCTTTCAGGGTCAGGGGAATGAGACCCATCATTGTTACTGTATTTGGCATTCAAGGAGTCAAGTAACATAAGATAATTCACATCCTCTTAGGCCTTCCTTCATCCTGAACATCATCATGATGATAGAGAAATGCTTGGTGGAAAGGAACATAAACCAGGACCATAAACACACATTTTGACACTAGCCACACACAGGAAGCTGATTCCACTCCCCCGACACACACCCAAATCCCAATATTCACATCTCTGGACCCCAGCAAGCAACGAACTGCATTTTGTTGTCCTCATAGTGAGTCTAGATTGGAGAATTAAGAAAACAGTGGAAATCACGTGATGAAGTTCGCAGAGAACCAGGAGGCTGAGGCCCTGCATCTGTCTTGAGTTACATCTCTGATGTAGAGAGATGGCCTTGGATAGGCGCCATTGGACTGACAGGCTGGAAGAGACCCCACTCTGAGGTAGCCAGATCCCAACTATCACCTTAGGGAGGCCAAGGTGGACAGGAAGTCATGCTTCTCTGAATTTCCAACTCTCCTTTAAAATGAGAAAAGTACCTCATTGGTACCTGTAGCACTGTCACACTGTCGTAGCACTGTCATCCCGTTGTTCTTTGATTTGCTCGAGCGCACACCAGTAACGTCTCCATTGTGAGACTTGTTACTGTTTTTGGCATATCAAATACACCACGGGTAGTTTGCCAGGCTCTGCTGTGCAGGCGGGATACTCTCGGTAGCTTGCCGGGTTCTCTGAGAGGGACAGAGGAATCAAACCCGGGTCGGAAGTGCAAAAGGCAAATGCCCTACCCCCTATGCTATCGCTCCAGTCCATCGGAGCAATATGTGAAATGTATGTGAAATAGAATAAGAATACGATAAGGATAGGATAAGATATCCTATGTGAAATGATATGTGATGTGTTCAGGATGTAACTCATTTATTTTGTAGATACCTTTCCATTAAAACAGGTTACTCACCTTTGCAAAAATAATTACATGTGAGTAACAAAACACTTTATCACTTTTATTTTATTTACTGCTTTACCTGGGGCTGGAGCAATAGCACAGCGAGTAGGGCATTTGCTTTGCATGTGGCTGACCTGGGTTCGATTCCTTCGCCCCTCTCGGAGAGCCCAGCAAGCTACCGAGAGTATCCCGCCTGCACGGCAGAGCCTGGCAAGCTCCCCGTGGTGCATTCGATATGCCGAAAACAGTAAGAGGTCTAACAATGGAGACGTTGCTGGTGCCCGCTCAAGCAAATCGATGAACAACGGGATGACAGTGCTACAGTGCTATTGCTTTACCTACCACATAAAAGTAAAGATCTGGGGGCCAAAGAGATACCATAGTGAGACACTTGCCTTTCAAGTAACAGACCTGGCATCAATCCCTGACACCACATATGGTCTCCCAGAACCCACCATGAGGAGTGATCCCTGAGCACAAAGCCAGGAGTCTTTTTTTTTTTTTTTACTTTTTAATTGAATCACTGTGAGGTAGACCCTTACAAAGCTGTTCATGATTGGATTTCAGTCATACAGTGTTCCAACACCCATCCTCCACCAGTGTACACTTCCCAGCACCAGTGTCCCTCCCAGGTTCCCTCCCATCAGTCACCCCCACCCCCTACTCCCTGCACGCCCCTTCTCTCCAGGAGTAAGTCTTGAGCATCACTAGATGTGTCCCCAAAACAAACTGCCCACCCCCCAAAAAAATTGGTAACTCAAAATATCTTCAAGACAAGAATAAAAGAAACTGTGATTCCTGATGTAAAATCAAGTTTAGTGCAAGTTTCTACTACAGGGTGCCTAAAACAAAAGAGGGTTTCAAATGTGAGAAGTGGAGGAGAAATTAAGAATTGGGTATGTTGGGGTATGGGAGGGAAGTAGAGGCACTATGCTGGCTCCCGGGCATAGGGGGAGGGGACCATTGCCAGAGGTTGGATAGCAAAAGCATTGGCCTTGCACTAGTTGTGATCTTCATTCATCTCCACAGCCCTTGTGTGTCTTTCCTTTTTTTTTTTTTTTTTTTGCTTTTTGGGTCACACCCAGCAATGCTCAGGGGTTACTCCTGGCTCTGCACTCAAGAATTACCCCTGGCGGTGCTTGGGGGACCATATGGGATGCCGGGGATCGAACCCAGGTTGGCCGCATGCAAAGCAAACGCCCTCCCCGCTGTGCTATCGCTCCGGCCCCAGCCCTTGTGTGTCTTCTCTGGCAGACCACGGCCCATGATGTCCAAGCACCTCAATCACAGTGTGCCATTCCCCAACAAATGCCACCAAGTGGGTAGGACCACCAGTCATCAGACCGGCAACAAACGGGAAGAATAAAAGAAATTAAAAAGGGGCTCGGTGGCAGTGCACATGCCATGCCTGCTGTGTTGAGGTGCTGGGTTCAAATCCGGGCCCTTCGAGGAATAAGTCACATGACAGAACATCACGCAATTATTTCGCTTTCCGAAGTGCACGCGTGGGCGGCCACACGCCACGGTGTGGGCCTCGCTTCCTGGGAGTTCTCTCTGCGCCGAGCCAAAGCCCTGTCGTCGAACTGTGATGAGCTCCTGGGAGCCGGGGGGAATCCCCCAGTCTTATTCAGGGCTATTCCTCCAGCCCTAGGGAACCCGGGCAGCTGCTCCAGAGGAATGAAAAATGTCTGAAGGCCAGCAAAGGGCTTTCACAAGGGTCAGCAGCTCACTCTTGGCCCCAGGCCAGTTCCATCCTGCCCCCTCTCTTGTGGTCCCCTGCTTGCATCCAGAAATTATTTCTATGATTTTCTCCCCAGGGGTTGCCTCCATTCACTAGGAGGAAAAAAGCTCTTCAGACAAGGCAAAAGAAGGAGCTGGGGGCGGGGGGGGGGGGGGGGCGCGCCAAAGTGATAGCACAGTGGGTAGGGCGCTTGCCTTGCACGTGGCCGACCTGGGTTGATCCCCGGCATCCCATAGGGTCCCCCAAGCACCGCCAGGAGTAATTCCTGAGTGCAGAGCCAGAGGTAACCCCTGAGCATCGCTGGGTGTGAACGGGAAGAAAAAAAAAAAAAAAGAAGGAGCCAGGATTTAATGTTTGCAAATTCCAAGCTCTTTCCCAGGTATATTCCTGCGGAACTATCTGCCCCAACTAGCCTTGGTTCTGGGTACCCTCACACTCAGTTCCTGCACCTCAGAAACCTTATTCCCTCTGGCATTGCCTCCCTTCCTCCCTTCCTACTTATTCTCCTTTGCCAACCACTGCACATCAATTCTACAAGTGAAGTATCACAATTTACAAAGGCCTCATACCCATTACTACGAGACACCTGGGTCATCTTCAGCCTATCCTGGGGGATCTCCCGAGGCATGAACCAGACATCACATGAGCGGAACTGGGGGGGAAAAGTGCTGGGCCATTGGGGTATCCAAGAAGCCCCTCTGAGTCTGAACCCTGCCACTCAGGTAGCTGGCAGAAAAAACAGAGTTCCGCTGACCCATCGTGGGCAAGTTTTATATAACTGATTTAAATCCCATGATTTCTTTCTCTCTTCACTGTCACGTCCAAGACTCAGCAGTAGCCCCGTGGACTGTGACTCCTCAGATTCTCAGAAGCTGAGAAGGAAAAGAAAATGTACCCAAACATACAGCTGAAAAAATGGGGTGTATCCAAGTAAAATGTGATTGGAGATCCCTTGTGGGAAGGGAGATGCGTGCTGAAAGTAGACTAGAGACTGAACAGGATGACCACTCAATACCCCTATTTCAAACCACAGCACCCAAAAGGAAAGAGAGATCAAATTAGAATGCCCTGACACAGAGGCGGGGTGGGGGGGAATGGGATGGGGGGAGGGATACTGGGTTCATTGGTGGTGGAGAATGGACACTGGTGGAGGGATGAGCTCCCGAACATTGCATGAGAGAAAAACAAGCACGAAAATGTGTGAATCTGTAACTGTACCCTCACTGTGACTCACTAATTAAAAAATGAATAAATTTTTAAAAAATGGGGTGTGTGTGTGGGGGGGGGAAGGCCTAGATTTCTCCAGGGCTTCTTTGAAACATGAATCTTCAGACCCCTCCAGTTAAATGACAGGTAGAGCCCTTTAATCTCGCAAAGGCCCTTTCCAAGGAAACCTGGATGACAGGAAACCACTTAGGCCATGCTTTTTTTTTTTTTGTAAGCCACTTCTAGGTTTTGAGGAAATGAGGCTTCTCTGTCAGACGGTCCCTTGGGAAGTTGAGTCTGTGCCCTTGGATTCCACCAGCCCCCGGAAGGAGAGTTTCCCAGCAGAGCTCAGCTGGAAGGGCCTTGAGGTCACCTCAATCTCCAACAGACACTCTGGTTGGCAAATCCCTGGGGACCCGCACCTCCGCTGTCTTTCACCGTCCACGCCGCTGTCACCCCAAGTCAGGAACTGTGCCATTTTCCAGTATGTTCAGGAAGCTAACTGCTAAGTTTTTTTTTTTTTTTCTTCCTTGAGAGGGCTGCAGCAATAGCACAGTGGGTAGGGCGTTTGCCTTGCACGAGAATGACCCGGGTTCGATTCCTCCGTCCCTCTCGGAGAGCCCAGCAAGCTACTGAGAGTATCTCGCCCGCACAGCAGAGCCTGGCAAGCTCCCCGTGGCACATTCGATATGCCAAAAACAGTAACAACAAGTCTCGAGACGGAGGCATTACTGGTGCCCGCTCGAGCAAATCGATGAGCAACGGGGTGATACAGTGAGAGGGTTTTAGGGTTCCACCTGGCAGTGCTCAGAGTTCTGGCTCTGCGTGTGGGGGTTATTCACTCCTGACAGTGTCAGGAATAAAAATGGGGTCTGCTGCATACAAGGCAAGCACCTTACCCCCTGGACTAGCTCTCTGTCCTCAACACCCCCACCCCCCACCCCAAATGGGATGCTTTCGGCTACAAAGGACTGGGGAAATCTGAGTCAGCATGTTCTCATACTGGAAAGATATCTGTAGGTGACAGGAAACTAGGGCAGGCTCAGGTCATGTGGTTAGCTCAAGGCCTGCAGAGGGAGACTCTGGTTTCCTCCCTCAAAGATGGCTACACTCCCTCTATCTCCCGACAGCACTTCATCCTGGCTGGCTCCACTTAAAACAAGGACACTAAGAATGGTACTGCAGAGGGCTGGAGCGATAGCACAGCGGGGAGGGCGTTTGTCTTGCACTCAGCTGACCTGGGTTCAATTCCCAGCATCCCATAGGGTCCCCCGAGCACCGCCAGGAGTAACCCTGTGCATCAATGGGTGTGACCCAAAAAAAGAACAGTACTGCAATGAAAGGGGAGGTAATTCTGCAAAACTCCTGACAGCACTGATCAACCGTAAGTGTCTTCTTAGCGGGAGGGAAGGAGCTGCATATTTATTTCAGAGGATGGGTCCAAAGGAGTTCGAACAAGCAGCCACTATCAAGTCACTTTGACAACCATCCAGATTCTAGGGTGCTCCGTCTGGGCCAGGAGCCAGGCTGGCAAACAAAGCCTTCTAAAACTCAAAGGTATTAAGTGCCCTCTTGCCGTTGGCAGTCTGCTCAAAGCTATTCAAATCTATTATAGTAAAATAAAAATATAGCTACTGAGATTTCAAGCCAGCCAAGGGGGAAAGGCGTCCGTACATGTTTGTTTAGAGAGGGGAAAAAAAAAATTTTTTTTTTTTTGGTTTCTCTCTTCCAACTTTGTTCAATTTCCTTGTGAAAAAAAAATTGTAGATGGATGAAGGGGACCCAGGGACAAGTTTGTCAGAGTGAGATGGAGGAAAGTAGGCTGAGATAAGAAAACGAGGAAACAACTGGACCAAGGGTCTTTTGAAAACTCAGTAAAGCAACTCAGGTTCAAAATGGGTCAACATGGGGCTGGAGCGACAGCACAGTGGGTAGGGTGTTGGCCTTGCATGCGGCCGACCCAGCATCCCATAGGGTCCCTTGAGCACCGCCAGGGGTAATTCCTGAGTGCAGAGCCAGGAGTGACCCCTGTGCATCACTGAGTGTGACCAACCCAAAAAAAAAGGGTCAACACTCTCTCTCTCTCTCTCTCTCTCTCTCTCTCTCTCTCTCTCTCTCTCTCTCTCTCTCTCTCACAAAAGAGAAAATCACCCACCTGATTCTTTTAGGTCTGAGTCAAATAAAAAGGAGTCTCCTTGTGGTAACTTTTTTTTTTGCTTTTTTTTGGGGGGGGTCACACCCGGCGATGCTCAGGGGTTACTCCTGGTTCTGCACTCAGGAATTACCCCTGGCAGTGCTCAGGGGACAATATGGGATGCTGGGAATTGAACCCCAGTCGGCCGCATGCAAGGCAAACGCCCTACCCGCTGTGCTATCGCTCTAGCCCCCTCCTTGTGGTAACTTCTGAGCACACTTTCCAATCATCTGAGGAGCAGGGTCACGGGTCCCCTTACCCCCCACCCCCCCACACACACCTCAATCCTAGCAGACAGTTCAAGTACCTTGAGGACACACCCTTCGGCATGGGAAACCACTCAGAAGATAATGGAGAATTTCATGGTCTTTCAAGTGTATGAGAAAACTGTGAGTCACTTCATCTGTTTCCACAGAGAAGGTCAGAAGAAATAAATTTCAATTATATAAGAGCACTTTCCCTAAGCCACCGGGAAGAAGTAAATTCCAGAACATAGAATAAACACTGTAGACTGAGAGGCTTACCCAAGGGTGCGGCACTGTGGTTTCAGGTTTTCTTCTCTGGCCTCCCAATGTTATGGATACACAACATTGCATTCGTTCAAGGTCTACAACATTGATTCGGTAAATGCGTATATTGCAAAATGATCAACATGATTAGCTCACAACCCTCACCGACCAAGCTACAATCATTCTTCTTATGATGCAACCAGTAAGATCTCTTAGCAACTTTCAAATATACAATATAGTACTGTAAATGTGTGTGTGTGTGTGTGTGTGTGTGTGTGTGTGTAGGAATGGAGGCTCTCTCTAATGATACTCAGGGGACCATGCGGTACCAGGGATGAGAGCGAGAGCCGGGGGTCCTACATGATTTATCCCCCCAGGCCTGGAAAACCTCATTTGTTTTCGGGTTTTCTTGTCCCCTATCCCTCAAGGGCAGCCCTTTACATTGGCTTCCATTTTTAGCTAGTTTTCAAACAGTTCCGATACATGCCTTCTTGTTTTTGTCTTTGTTCTGTTTTTCTTTTTTTGGGTCACACCTGGCTATGCACAGGGGTCACTCCTGGCTCTGCACTCAGGAATTAACTCCTGGCAGTGCTCAGGGGACCCTATGGGATGCTGAGAATCAAACCCGGGTCGGCCACGTGCAAGGCAAACGCCCTCCCCGCTGTGCTATCGCTCCAGCCTCAAAGGTTCTGATATATGCCTTCTTGAAGGAGCGGAACTGACCCCTGGGCCCATGCCACAGTTCCTGCTGGCGAAGCTCCGGTAGGGTCAGTTTAAACCTGGCAGAAAGTGCTCGTTAACCGTGGAATCAGCGAAATTAACCTAAGTCATGGCAGAAGCGGAGACGGATTTGAATCTAGCCTTTTCTGCTTTGTGACATTCACCCCATTCTCTGACGTAGCCCACCACCTTAGAAACAGAATTCTCCCACTGAGAGTCTACCCAGGCATACAGGAGCAGCCCCGAAATTCGTCCTCTTTAAGTCCTTAGAAGATGACCTCCCCTTCCTGCCCATCAAAGCAACGATCCTCATTGGGTTCTTTTACTTTTGGGGTCAAACCTGGTGATGCTCAGGGGTTACTCCTGGCTCTGCACTCAGAAATTACTCCTGGCAGTGCTCAGGGGACCATATGGGATGCCAGGGATCGAACCCGGGTCGGTGGTGTGCAAGGCCTGCTATCTACTCACTCTGCTATCACTCCAGTCTCTCCTCCTTGTTTTCAGCAACAAGAGATCCTTGTGGTTTTTACTGGCAGGTCAAGTACCTTCTACTTAGCTAGGTTTATACTTGCAAAATAAATTTAAAGAAAAAGGGGGGGAGGCGGAAAATTAGTAGAGAAACTAAATTCAATCCCCATATGTCTCACCCAGTTCTGCCAGGTGTGGCCCCCTCGAAAAGAAAATAACAATAATAATAATAAAGGGAAACATAATCCTCTGTCTTAAAAAAAGCCCTGGGGTGCTGTCTGGGAGAGGGAAGCCAGCTATCCTGCCTAAGGAAATCTTCTTGGTGACAACTGCTCTTATTATCTGTCACCAATAAGGCTTGACCTGTCTGCAGAATGGGAGCAAAAATTCTCTTCAAGTTCAGGGAACGCCGGTTGAACATACTCAGAAACGTTCATCTGCTGCGCCACTTCCCAAGTCCCTACCTGGCTTCAAACAAAAGTTACTCCTCTAGCGCCAGCAGAGAGCGGGAAGGACACTTTGTAGCCAGCTTAAAGGGATCCACTTTCCCTACAGCTTGGGGGGGGGGAGGGGGGAAGCAAGGCCCTCATTGAAAATGCAAAATACCCCCGGCTGGGGGTGTGGAGAAGACAAAAGGTCAAGCTGCCGCGAGTAGGGGGAGCCCCAGGCCAGAGGCGGGATCTCCACAGGCGTCCACTATTCAGGAGCTGGACCTGCCTGGCCCAGCCACTCGGGGTCAGGGCGACTTGGGAAGTAAGTGCCCAGGAACTGCGACAAAGGCACAAAATGCCCTTTCACCCGGCAGCATTACAGCAGCAGCCTGAGAGGGCCACAAGCTCATTGCTCCACAAAAATGTATCTTTTTTTTTTTCTTTCTGGGTCACACCCGGCGATGCACAGGGCTTACTCCTGGCTCTGCACTCAGGAATTACCCCTGGCGGTGCTCAGGGGTTCATACGGGATGCTGGGAATTGAACCCAAGTGCAAGGCAAAAGCCCTACCCGCTGTGCTACCGCTCCAGCCCCCTGCAAGGAGGAGGGAAGGCTGAGAATTGGGGACGTGGGGGCAGGGCAGGGGGGCGGGGGAGGGGGGCATTCCCTGCCTCCTTGGTTATTCCTTCCCAGCAGAAAAGTGCAGCCACCAAGCTGCTGGGCGAGGCCACTGCAAGGCTTGAGTTGAGCAAGCTGGTACCTGCACAGCCCCTTGCCCACACTGGCACGCTCAGGGCGCCCGCAGGCCCCACCCCAGTTCCCGTGCCCTGTCTGCCTGTCAGAGGAGAGCTCTTGCCAGGCCGAACCAAGCTCAGGAAGCAGCCAGGCAGGCAACAAGTACTGAGCCATTAAGATTTGCCTGGGGCCAGAAGGAGAGTACAATGGGTAGCGCATATGCCTGGCACAAGGTCAACCCAGGTTCAATCCCTGGCACACCAGATGGTCTCCTGAACAGCACTAGAGTAATCCCTGAGCACAGAGGCGGGAGCAAGCCCTGAGCACTGCCAGGTGTCCCCCCTCCTCCCCCCCCCAAAAAAAAGAATTACACTGCCTTCTCTCAGAACAAGCAATATAAAACCAAGCGATATAAAACCAGTGACTGTGATTTGCGTTTAATTAGGTCACATCCAACTGTGAGCCACCAGTGGGACGCGCTGGTGTCACTGTGTTATTTGATCACGGTACTGGCTTAAGGGATGATAAAGTTGTCCTCTCATTCTTTATTTTTCCCTCCTGGAGGAGAATCAAAGTGTGATTATACAAAGAGCAAATCCAGCCATCGTAAAACAGACATTTTATTGGAAAGATAAATCTTTCACCGCAAAGATATTTCTCGGTCCAGTGAGTGAGGCACTTGCCTCGCACGCACGGGGTCGGCCTCGGTTTGGTCCCTTGGCAACGTATATGGTCCTCGAAGTACTGCCAGGAGCGGTCCCTGAGTGCAGCAGCAGAATAAGCCAAGAAACAAGCCCTGAACATCTTCAGGAGGATCCAAAACAAAAGGGACAGAGAGAAGTGAAGGGGCTGGAGAGATAGAACAGTGGTTAGGGTGCCTGCCTTGCACGTGGATGGCACAGGTTTAACTCCAGGCATCCCAGAGGGTCCCCGAGCACCACCAGGACTGATTCCTGAGTGCAGAGCCAGGAGTAAGACCTGAGCATTGGTGGGTATGACCCCAAAAGGAAGAAGGAAGCAAGGAAGGAAGACCCAGGATGATTAAGAAAGAAATCCTTGCTTCCAAATTCATTCATTCATTCATTCATTCCTGGGCTTCTACACCTACGCTGGCACTATGCAAGGTCTTAGGGATGCAAGGAAAGTGGCCTTCGTTTCTACCCATAAGGAGCCCACAAGGAAAGTTCACAGTAGCACTCACCCTCTTAGGCAGAAGATAGGGGCCACGTTCTGGAGGTGGACTCCACAAGGAGAGGCCAGTGCTCCCGGCCCTCCACTGAGCCTTCTGGGATCACCAGCACAATCAAGGTGAAGCAAAAGGTGGGCCAGAGGCCTGACTCGCCCGGGACTCCCCATCCACGGCTGCCCCCCACCACACTGAACTCACAGCTCAGGGCCACGGGGACAGGGAGGCACCGCTTAAAGGGGCTTCTGGTCCCGATCTCTGAATAGGAGATGGGAGCTCCAAGAAGGGAAGTGGGGGGCAGGAAAATGCCCCCCAATGAGGAGTCTGGAGAGGTCAAGGCCCAATGGAGGTGTCCTAAAGAACTCGGCAGAGGAAACACCCTCTTTTCCAAACCCCTGAAGCCGCCAGCCCTCTTTCACCCTAGTAAGGACGGTAAAGTCAGAGGAGGTTGGAAGTTGGTCACTGTTGGTCCCAAACTTCTACCCCCAAAGTCCCAATCTTCGGAGCCAGAGAGAGGGCTCAAAGGACTGGAGCACTGTGAGGTTTTTCTACTGTGAGAGCCCAGGGTTCAGCCCCTGGTACCTCTCGCCCCTCCCCCCCATACCACAGAAGTGACCCCCTGCCCCTCCCCCCAAGCTCTGAGCTGGGATTAGCCCCCAGAGTCCTAATTCTTTTTTTTTTTTTTTTAATCCATGGAGAAATATTTGTAAGAGTTCCAGAGTTTCATTTCGCACCATCTTTGGGGAAGAAAATGAAGCGAAGATCTTTTACTGAACCGTAGGAGAGTTTAGGATTTCAACACAGCAAAGATTCCGTCTCCGTGTTTGCTTCTACTTAACAACGGCAACAACAAAGGCCTGGGCCGTGGCTCCAGGCCCAGAGCTCGTCCTTTGCCTGCGGGACCTTCGACCTTTTAACATCACACGATGCCCCGAGCACTAAGCTAAGAGCAGCCCCCCTACACCACCAGGGGTGGCCCCAAAACACACATGCGAAAAAGGGAGGCATTGGACCTCTTCTCGCTCTGCTCTGGGCTGCTGACCTTGGCATCCTCCAGTGGAACATTTCGTCTGAACCATTTATTTGAAAGTCACTCCTAGCCAAGCCCTAAAACAAAATAATAAACTGATACACTTTTGATTTTTCAGCAGTCATCATCTGGATCCCTAGGAGAACAGTTTTTTGGTTTTGATTCTTTGTTTTTTTTTTTTTCTGGAGGGGTGGGGTCACTCCCGGCGATGCACAGGGGTTACTCCTGGCTCATGCACTCAGGAATTACTCCTGGCAGTGCTCGGGGGACCATATGGGATGCTGGGACTCGAACCCAGGTCGGCAAGGCAAATGCCCTCCCCGCTGTGCTATCGCTCCAGCCCCAGGAGAACAATTTTGATGGCTGACGTTCTTGAAGTTGCCTCTGCAAAGCTTGGTTTGATTTCATCTCCTTTCACTTTCACACTGAAAACCCTGCGAGGTTGAGGGTGAACCTGTGGGTCGATTGCCGACACCCCCACACTTTCCTTCGGTGGGTCCCCTCCCCCTACAGTTGCAGGCACCCCCCCCCCCCATTTTACAGAGGTGCTGAAGCCCCGGGGCCCAGCCTTTGTGCATCTATCTCCCTTATTACTGTTCTCTTGGGGGTAGGGGGCAGTGATGTCAGGGCCATACTCGGTGGGACTCAAGGCTTCCTCCTGACTCTGTGCTCAGGGATCCCTTCCAAGTGGTGCCGGGGACTGAGCTGGGGTGAGCTGCATGCAAGGCAAGTACCTCCCCAGCTCCCAGCCACTGTCCTCAAAAGGGCAAAAGAGCTCTGGCACTCGGAGCCCTGGGCCCATATCTCCCCTCCCCCCGCCCCCCCCACCTCCCCAGATGGAAACTCCTCGGCTTGAAGAGCAAATGCCAAGTTTGCAGGAGGCTGGTGAGAGACGGAGCGATCACAGATGATTATTAATTTAGCCGTCTCTCTCGGAGAGTCGTTTGATGTAAATGGCAAGGGTTCGAAGGTCAAAAAGAAAGAAGTATGTGCTTTAATTTCGACCCCCCTAGAGGTGCGGGAGTGTTTTCTATTAGCAAAAACCCTGTAGCCAACAAATCCTGGGCGCGGATCAAACGGCCCTCCATCTTTTAAGTGAGAACATCACAAGGAGACATTTTAAGAGGAAAAGCAGGCCCCGGCAGACCCGCAGGAGCGGCGGGGACGCGGAGACGCGGTCTCGGCTCTGCTAGGCGGCCCCGCCACTGACAGGCGTGTCCTCCACGCCATTATTCTTGCTCTAGGGACCAAAACGAAATTGAACAAAATCGAGACTGAGATGGAGCCACTGGTACCTGGAGGACCCCCTTCCCTCCCGCCGCCGCCCTTTGGCCAAACAATGAGGAACAGATGTTCCGGAGGCTTTTCTGAACAACCGGGGCGAGTCAAATTAGAACAGCCGAGGCTGAGGTCGGAGAGGCAGCAGCCAGCGTGGTAGCGATGATCAAGACTGGCCCCGTAGATCTCACCGTGATGCGATTAAAAAAATAAAAACTATGGGGCTGGAGTGATAGCACAGCGGGTAGGGCATTTGCCTTGCACGCGGCCCACCCGGGTTCAAATCCCAGCATCCCATATGGTCCCCTGAGCACCGCCAGGAGTAATTCCTGAGTGCAGAGCCAGGAGTAACCCCTGTGCATCACCAGGTGTGACCCAAAAAAGCAAAAAATAAATAAATAAATAAATAAATAAAAATAAGATGACAGAAAACAAAACAAAACCAAAAAGACGGGCTGAGTAAGAAGGAATACACGGAACCGAAGTCAACAGCATGGACTTAGCGTTTGTTAAAAACAACATTACAGGGCCGGAATGATAGCACAGCGGGTAGGGCATTTGCCTTGCATGCGGCCTACCTGGGTTCGATCCCCAGCATCCCATATGGTCCCCCGAGCACTGCCAGGAGTGATTCCTGAGTGCAGAGCCAGGAGTAACCCCTGTGCATCGCCGGGTGTGACCCAAAAAGCAAAAAAAAAGAAAAAAGATTTACAGGGCCAGAGTGATAGTACAATGGGTAGGGCATTTGCCTTGCATGTGGCTGACCTGGGTTCGATCCCCGGCACCCCAAACCCCAATCCCTGAGCATTTCCAGGAGTGATCCCTGAGTGCAGAGCCAGGAGTAAACCCCAAGAACAGCCAAATATGGACCCAACCACCCCGTCCGCTCTCCCCCTCCCCGCAAACAACATCACAGCTCCGAAGGGACAGCACGGAGGGCGCTTGCCACGCACAAAGCTGAGGCAGGTTCATTCCCAACACTACAGAGGCTGCCTGGAGCACTGCCAGGAGTGACATCTGAGCACAGAGCTGGGACAGCCCCAAAACATCTATGGCTGAGGGGTGGGGGGCAACCACACCGTCACCAAAAAAAAAAAATCTCAAAACATACAGTCAATACTTAGCCTGCACTTAGCACTACAGGTATGCACAATAAGTGCTCAATTAATAAGTAGCTAAACAGGACACTTCCTTCCTCCCCCTGCCCTTAGCAGCTGAGGCAATTAAATTATTCATTTTTCTTCCCCCTCAGTCCGAGGCCCCGAGAGGGGCCCTCTGCACTGCTTCGAGCAAGCAGCCAGCAGAAAATCCTGACCTGCACAGCCCAGACATCTGCCTTCGTGTCCAGCAGAGGCTCTCCCACGTCCGTCGGCCCTGAGCTGAGTTCAGCCCTGGGCACGCTGCCTGCCTGGCTTTCTCCCGTGGAACCCCACAGGCACAGGGAGAGCTCACCCCCACTCAAACAGAGAGCAAGAGAGGCTCTGAAGGATGGCAACTCGCAAAGAAAATTAGGGGAAAATTCAAAAAATAAACCCTTTGACCTCTATGATGATGATAGTTGGAAATGACCATTTGCACAAGAACTGAGTATTAGAAGGAGGTAAAGGGATATACGTGCTAACCTTTCAGTATCTGTATTGCAAACCATAATGCCCAAAAAGAGAGACAGAGACAGAGAGAGACAGAGACAGAGAGAGAGACAGAGAGAGAGAGAAGTGCCTGCCATTGAGGCAGGATGGCGGAAGAGGGGGGAGGGCGGGAAACTGGGGGCACTGCTGGTGGTACACTGGTGAAGGGACGGATATTGGCACATTGTGTGACTGAAACTCAATCACGAGCAATTCTGTAACTGTCTACCACGCTGATCCAATAAGAGAATTAAAAGAAAATAAATCCTTTTCTGTTTTTTTCTTTTTCTTTTTCACTCCCCGCCCCCTTTGGTTTCTGGGTCACACCAGCAGTGCTGAGGGCTGACTCTTGGCTCTGTGCTCAAGGATCACCCTTGGCAGAGTTCGGGGCCCGTGTGGAGTCCCGGGGATGCACCCGGGTCAGCCATGCACGAGGCAAGGACCTTACCCGGTACTTGCCGTAGCTCCAGCCCCCACACCCAGGTGAGCAGGCGGCCCGGGAGCTCCTCTGGGAGTCTTGCTCTGAACAGCAGAGCCAGAGAGAGCTCTGGAGGCCTTTCTGGAAAACGAAGATCGAATATCATCAGCGCCTTCCCCCACCCGCCAGCTTCTCTACCTCCAGTACCAGGAAAACGGCTGTTTTCTGTGTGAGGGACCCACTCCACCTTCTAAAGGGCCGGTCCAGCCAGCCTGGGCTATGGGGTCTGGGGAGGGGTGCTGGAGCGATAACACAGCAGGTAGGGCATTCCCAGCATCCCATACGGTCCCCCAAGCACCCGACAGAAGTAATTCCTGAGTTGCATGAGCCAGCAGTAACTTCTATGCAACGTCAGGTATGACCCAAAAAGGAAAAAAAAAAAAAGCTAAAAGTCTGGGGAACAGCTAAGCACCTCAGGGCAACAGGCAGTTCAGAAAAGACAGAAGGAAAAAATCCAAGAGAAGGAGACAGGCAGTCGAAGAGTAAATCATCGTAATTGTTTACAGACCCCTTCTGCTTCATCTGCAGATGCTGGGGGGAGGGGCAGGACAGGGTTAATCTCACCCACCAGCCACCCTGCGTCGGTCCAGCGTGACCACTGAGTTCCCCAAAGTTCCCTGAACTGACCTTCCGTCCCCGTTCTGACCCTCCTCCTGGGTCTGCTTACTGTAGGATGTTCTAGAATATTCGATCCAAGAATGCCGGACTTGATTGTGCTAACCCCTCTCTCTTCAGCGTCTCTCAAGAACGCCAGGCTAGTTAATCTATGTGGAATGAAGGACTGCACGTATCATTTACTTAATTTTCCAGGCTAAACTGTTCAGCTAAAAGTTGTAATATAGGGGCTGGAGCAATAGCACAGCGGGTAGGGCATTTGCCTTGCACGCAGCCAACCCAGGTGCGAATCCCAGCATCCCATATGGTCCCCTGAGTGCCGCCAGGGGTAATTCCTGAGCTAGTGCAGAGCCAGGAGTGACCCCTGGGCATCGCCGGGTGTGACCCAAAAAGCAAAAAATAAATAAATAAATAAATAAATAAAAGTTGTAATATAGGGGCTGGAGCAATAGCACAGCGGGTAGGGCATTTGCCTTGCACGCAGCCAACCCAGGTTCGATTCCCAGCATCCCATATGGTCCCCTGAGTGTCGCCAGGGATAATTCCTGAGTGCAGAGCCAGGAGTAACCCCTGAGCACCGCCAGGTGTGACTCAAAAAGCTAAAAAAAAAAAAAAGTTGTAATATAATGATGCACTTGTTGTTTTAGGGCGCGGAGGGGGTCTCCCGAGGGGTACTGGTGTCACCACGGCTACACCTAGTGATGCTAGAGGCCATATGATGCCAGGGCCCTAGGGATGCAGGCAGCACCCAATCTTTTGAACTAACCTCATGTCCTTAATGCGCATGTTTTAAAGGCAATTAGTAAAACAGTAACAAGTCTCGCAGTGGAGACATTACTGGTGCCCACTCGAGCAAATCGATGAACAACGGGACAACAGAGCTACAGACAGTAGTGAGCTCAATGCAGGCTGTGGAACATCTGAAAATGGAGATCCTCTTCCTGACTTTTCTTTTTCTTTTTTTCTTTTTTTTTGGGGGGGAGGCTTTTTGGGTCACACCCAGAAATGCACAGGGGTTACTCCTGGCTCTGCACTCAGGAAGTACTCCTGGTAGTGCTCAGGGGACGCTATGGGATGCTGGGGATTGAATCCAGGTTGGCCACGGTCAAGGCAAACGCCCTACCCGCTGTGCTATCCCTCCAGCCACTCTTCCTGACTTTTCTAAACATCACCACGTGCTAGATACAGTCAAACAAATGAGCTTAGGCAACCCCAGACCCTCATCACTTCACAAACGGTGATAAACAGGCGCTAAGTAATCACCTTCTACTCTACTTGTGCAGCTGAATTCTTTGCTAGGATTGGTGCTTTGCATTTTTTCAGGCTGCTGGGGGCTTAGGTCCCAGCACCCATAGGGGAAAAGCAAAACTTTTTTAAAAATTTGGGGGGGGGGGCTGGAGCGACAGCACAGCGGGTAGGGCGTTGCTTTGCACTAGGCCGATCCAGGTTCGATTCCCAGCATCCTTCCTATATGGTCCCCTGAGCACCGCCAGGAGTGATTCCTGAGTGCAGAGCCAGGAGTGACCCCTGTGCATCACTGGGTGTGACCCAAAAAGCAAAAAAAAAAAAAAAAAAAAGGCAGCCCAGCCAGGCACCCCTGCCCTTGCTGCCTCCTTCCCCCAGACAGACTGCAGAAACAGGTGAGGCTCGTGGGCCCAGACAGAAGGCGGGATCAGGCAGGGCTCGGACACCCAGAGACAAGACACTGAGCACAGGCGGGTCATCCACACACACTGGGCCATGGCCAGAGTAAGGAAAAAGGGAGACGTCAGGGAACTACTGGGGATCAGTCCGAGAGAGGCCCAGCGACAGGATATCAAGGCTAGAGGAGCACATACTGAGCAGAGACAACCAGGGGACAAAGCGGGCCACCACACACAGGAAGCAAGCAGATGGCAGGGACAGGGCGCCGTATACTAGACTGGGCCTCGTGGGAGAAGCCGGATGACACTACACATGGGTGAAAGCAGAGGCCGGACTCAGACCCATCTCCTTAAACTATACAATGAGCTTCTGAGCCTCCTGAGTGCTGTATGCAGATCTCTCATACCATACTCAAGAACCCAGCAGCTCAGGAAGCCCCAGGCTCGTGGTAACACTTCCCTCCAAAAAAATGCCAGTGGATGAGGCCCTGGTGCAGCTGTGAGCATCCTCGGTGTGTCCCCCATGGACCACCCTTTCCACAGTCCAGACTGCAGCCACTTCCACAGCTCCCAGTTTCCTCTTTATGATGGTGTTCATGTTTGCAGCACATCCAGCAGGGGTGAGAGGGAAACGGGGTGGGGGTGGGGGGAGGGATACTGGGACCATTGGTGGTGGAGAATGGGCACTGGTGGAGGGATGGGTGCTCGATCATTGTATGACTGAAACATAAGCACAAAAGTTTGTAAGTCTGGGGGCTGGAGTGACAGCACATCGGGTAGGGCGTTTGCCTTGCACGCAGCCAACCCGGGTTCTATTCCCAGCATCCCATATGGTCCCCCAAGCACTGCCAGGAGTAATTCCTGAGTGCATGAGCCAGGAGGAACCCCTGTGCATCCCCGGGTGTGACCCAAAAAGCAAAAAAAAAAAAAAAAAAAAAAAAGTTTGTAAGTCTGTAACTGTAGCTCAGTGATTCATGAGGAAGAAGAAGAAAAAAAAAAGCAAAGTCCTCATAGGCAGGGGCTCTGTCCTGTTTGTCACCAGACCCCATGGCTCGAGAACACAGCAAGAGTTGCTCAAGAATAAGCACCCATCGACCCATTGGTCACAAACCTCTTCATGCTTTGTTTTGAGCTGGAAACCAGAACTGCAAAAACCCACAACAGTTTGCTTAAAGATCATGGGCTGTACTTTATTCTTTCTAATCCTATGCATCATTAGTCTTCAAGTAACGAAAGCACAATTTTCACGTGAAAACAGTGTTATTAACACAAACCAATTCAGAGTAGAAGCACTTGGCACGTATTAGGAAAATAAGATGACATCTGAATGTAGAAAAACCGCCAACGCCTTTCACAACGCAACAGGAATCAAAACACTGGAACTTTTAGACAAATGGAAATGTTGTAAAACTGGATGGTGGTGTGTCACTATATCAATGTCATCCTGTTGATCATCGATTTGCTCGAGCGGGCACCAGTAACATCTCCATTCATCCTAGCCTTGAGATTTTAGCAGCCTCTCTTTACTCGTTTTTCCCAGCGGTGCCGCATGGGAGGCTCTTTTAGGATAAAGGGAATGAGACCCATCATTGTTACTGTATTTGGCATATTGGATACACCACGGAGAGCTTGTCAGGCTCTGCTATGTGGGCAGGACACTCTCGGTACCTTGCCAGGTAAATAGAGGGGGTAATCGTTAATTTGACATATAGTTCAGCTGGAGTGATAGCACAGCGAGGAGGGCATTTGCCTTGCACGCAGTCGACCCGGGTTCGATTCCCAGCATCCCATATGGTCCCCTGAGCACCGCCAGGAATAATTCCTGAGTGCAGAGCCAGGAGTAACCCCTGTGCATCATCGGGTGTGACCCAAAAAGAAAAAATAAAAGATGGTGACATATAGTTCATTTGAATAACATTTTTAATTTGTAATAAATGTTAGCAATTTTCCTAGATCACTTAAAATAACCAGAATAAAACAATCATTGATGTATTTAATGTAGAAAATCTGAAATTTTAAAGGAGCTCCAAATATGAAAGAATGGGGGCTGGAGTGGTAGTATACATAAGGGAGACCCGGGTTCTAGCCCCAGCCCAGCACATGGTCCCTAGAGCACTGCCAAGAAGGATTCATGAGTGCAGAGCCCTGAGCATCACTGTGACTCAACACTCCATAGCATTCAAAGGGATGGTGGTGAATACAACATAATTATAAACGAAACAAAAATTGTTTCCTGGGGATTGAAGGATAGCACAGCAGGTAGGGTACTTGCTTGTCACACAGCTGACCCAAATTCAATCCCCTGCAATGCGAACGGTCCCCCAAGCACCACCAGGAATGATTCCTGAGCACAGAGTCAGGAGTAAGCCCTGAGCACAGCTAGGTGTGGCCCGAAAACAAACCAGTACATGGGTCAGGCCCTTGACTTGCATGCAGCTGACATGGTCTTAACCCCCGGTGCTACCTAGGGTCCCCTGAGCACCCTCAGGAGTGGTCACTGAGCACAGAGACAGAGCTACTCCGTGAGCCTCGCGGGGTGTGGCCCAAACCCCTTCCAAAATTTGTTTTCTAAAAATCAACAATAAGGAAGCAATTTTCCTAAATAGGCAAAAGTTTGGGTTTTACACACACACGCGCACACACACACACACACACACACACATGCACCCACACACACACACGCACCCACATGTACACGCACGCACACGCACCCACACGCACCCACATGCACACACGCACACACACACACATGTACCCACACATGCACCCACACACACACACACACACACACATGCACACGCACCCACATCTACACACACACACACACACACACACACACACGCAAACAGGCACATGAAAAAACGCTCAGCGTCATTATTAGGGAAACGCTGTAAAGTGCCCAAATGAGGTAGGGCTCTGACTCTGCACATCTGGCTGGCATTAAATGTTAGATTAAAAACAACCAAGTTCTACCCAGGATGTGGGTCCAGCAAGACACTGCTAAAAGAAGTGCAAAGCGGCACCACCCTTTGGAATAGAGATCAGTTGTTGCACAAAGTTTCTTTTGTTCTGCTTTGTGGGGTGGGGGACTCACACATGCAAAGTGAGCCACGGAGCCATGTCCCCTGCCCACGGAGCCATGTCCCCTGCCCAGCTTCTTAAAGCTTAGCTAGCAGGCAGCTCGCCTATGATACAATAACCCACCCCGAGAGACAGAGAAATGGGTGATCAAACAAAACTGTGTATATGCAGGCCAGGTAGTACAACAGTTAGGGCACGACCCTTGCACATGCAACCAAGGTTTTGACTGATCCCTGGCCCTCCATAACGGTCCCCCAAGCCCACCAGGAGTGATCCCTGAGCACCAAACCAGGGGTGGCCCAAACACAAAAACAAACAAGTTTTTAATTTGTATGTGAATGTTTATAGTAGCTTGATCATCTCCAAAGATCCAAAAGGCTTTCAAAAAACAAAACAACAAAAGAAAAGGCTTTCAGTTAGTGACTGGCTAAGCAAATGCTGGCACGTCATACCACGGAATAGTACTTGTCAATAGGAAGGAATAACCACGGGTAGCACACAGCGCAGATGAATCTGGAATGCACCACGCTACACCAAACGGGCCGGCTGATTCAGAATGCAAGCTAGGATGTCGCACGGCATCCCGGGAAAGGCAGAGCCACAGAGACGAGAGTATATCCGTGGTTTTGGGGGGACAGACTACAGAGGAGCAGGAGAGAATTTTGAGAGGGAATGCTGAAACTGCCTTGCATGCCATCTGGGGTGATACTTATCTGGCTGTGCATGTATCAAAATGCACTGAGCTTGACCCCCAAATGAGAGCCTTCTCACGCCCACTGGATGCTTACCAATGATAATAATAATAATAATAATAATAATATTAATAATAAAGTAACGCGGTGTGGCAAGAGCGTGGAGAAATCAGAACTCCTGTGCATGGCTGGTGAGACTGTAAAACAGCTCAGCCACCAGAAGAAAACAGGAAGGCCATTGCACAGAACAAATGAACTGCAGAATGTCCACATGATCCAGCGATGCCCCTTCGGAAGGCAGTCAGCCCCCCAAAGAGCTGAGAGCAGGGGCGCAAACATGGGCATCCCGACATTCATACTAGCAGCAGTCAGGGCAGCCAGAAGGTGGAAGAAGCAACAGGCCCAGACACCCATCGCTGGCTGCGGGCCATCCCTGGACAAACACAGCCAACTTGCGTTGCGAACAGTGGATTCTCATCCACTCCACAAAGAAGCGTAAACCCACAGCTCAGCAGGGAGAATCCCTGAGCTCGCTGCATCAGCCCCCAAAGAGTGGCCCACGCCCGACTTCACCCACATGAGCTCCAGAGAGCAACCAAGTTCACATGGGAAGTGAAGGGTGGCCCCAGGGCCTCGGGGTCAGAGGGGAGGGGAGCTGGCTAGGGGGTGCAGGGCTTGTGCTTGGGGAGATGGTACACTTCTGAGGATGGATGGCGGAGGGCTGCATAAAACCGAGCTCAATGCCATAAATCTGTGCCCCTCGGAATCGTTAAAACCAGTAACGTCCGTATGACATGGACTACCACAAATTTGGTTTTTGTGGGGCCTTAGAGGAGGTCTCATCCAACAGTGCTCAGGGGTTATTCCTGGTTCAGTACCCAGCAGGGAGGAGGTGTGTTTTACCATTAGTTGGGTCAGGAATTAAACCTGGGTCTCCCATGTAAAACATGTGTCCTTTGAGCAATCTCTCCATCCCTGATTTTAATGCACACACACACCCATTCACACACACATTCACATTCCCACATATGTGAATGTGTGTGTGTGTGTGTTGCAGGAGATTGAACCCAGGGCTTCACACATGCAAGGCATACATTCTACCACTGAGCTCTATTCTCTAAATATTCGATGCCCTTCACGCTGATCCGGTTCAAGCACTTCAAGGCCACGTTAAAAAGTGACCATTGCAATCTGCAGGCCGGGAGGGGGTGGGGGGGTTTAGAATATATGCTCCGGCCTGTAAATGAAAACCAAATCAGACAGGGTAGCATGGTGGGGAAAATCCACTGGAACCTTTCCTGCAGTTTTGCATTCCTGCACTCAAGAGTCGACTCGGAGTGGTTTTGTTTTATTACTGCTTTCCATTTTCCTTCGGGGCCACGGAACAAGGAGCAGGAGTCTTTGGGGGAAGCTGCATTCACCCTGACTCGCAGGAAAGAAATAAAAATCTAAAGTCCTGGGGCGACATCCCGGAGCCACCCTGCACCCCTCGGCCGAAGTGCTGCCTCAAGACCTTTGCTCAGACTCTTCCTGCAGATGCTATGCTGGCCCCAGACTACTCCCTGGACTGGCTCCTCCCACAAGGAGCCCCAAATCTCCGCCCCTCCCACCTGGCCAGGCACACTCCCTCCCACTCCTCCTAGCTCTGTGTTGACTAAGTGATTCTGAGTGCCACGCACCGCTGCACAGAAAAAACAGCATGAGCTTGGCTGTGGGAAGGGAAGGACAGCAGCAGGGCCAAGAGATCAGGGAGGACTGGGCAGGGAGGAGGAGAGCCCTTCCCTTCTGGGAAAGGAAACAAGTTCAAAGGCACTGAGGCAGGTGTGTATTCAGAGCAAGGAAGGAAGAGCAGGGGCCAGTGGGTGCTCGGTGGGTGTGAGCACGGGGCAGAAAAGGGCGGCTGTGAGGGGAGGAGCTGCTACCCTGTTTCACTGCATGGTCGGCAGATTTTGTTTGTTTTTTTCTGCAGAGAAAGCTGGAGTGCGTTTATTACATGAACTTGAAAAAATTCTCTACCAGTCCTACTGACAAACACTGGACTGTGAGAGCCATTAAGAAAGACAAAGGTGGGGCTGGAGCAATAGCACAGCGGCCGACCCGGGTTCGATTCCCAGCATCCCATAGGGTCCCCTGAGCACCGCCAGGAATAATTCCTGAGTGCAGAGCCAGGAGTAACCCCTGAGCATCGCCGGGTGTGACCCAAAAAGTAAAACAATAAAAATAAAAGAAGAAGAAGAAGAAGGAAGAAAGGAAGAAAGAAAGAAAGAAAGAGAGAGAGAAAGAAAGAGAAAGAAAGAAAGAAAGAAAGAAAGAAAGAAAGAAAGAAAGAAAGAAAGAAAGAAAGAAAGAAAGATAGAAAGACGGGGGCTGGAGTGATAGCACAGCAGGTAGGGTGTTTGCCTTGCACGCGGCCGACCTGGGTTCAATTCCCAGCATCCCATAGGGTCCCCTGAGCACCTCCAGGAGTAACTCCTGAGTGCAAAGCCAGGAGGTAATCCCTGTGCATTGCCGGGTGTGACCCAAAAAGCAAAAAAAAAAAAAAAAAAGACAAAGGTGGAGGTGGTAAGGATATTAGAATACTCAGCGGCCGTGGAGGCCACGGGCAGGTGGGGTTTGATTCTGCGTCAGAGGAGAATGTACAGAGAGTGCTAAGAAGCAAAACAGCAGCATATTTGAAAAGGGTCCCCTTGGGGATTTAGTGGCCACAAAAAGCCTCTCCTTGCAAGTCTGCCTTGAGCCTCATAGTTCAACCCCAATGCTGCCTACTGGTGCCAAGTGGGGGGTCCCCTGCTGCTCCGTACCCCATACCGGACGTCTGCAAGAGTGAAGGGAAGGAAATGAAAGAAACGATTCCCCCTGCTACTCTCTAATTGTCTCTTCCTTTCACACAGACTCAGAACTTACAACTTTGATTTACATGATTATTTCTTTTATCTTGAGTTCCCCTGGTGGGCATTTGGCTCTGTTAGGGTAGGAACAAGTCTCTTTTCCAATTATTTAAACACAAATCCAAGCACAGGGCCTGGCATATAATATGTGCTCTATAAATATCGATTGAATTAACAAGTCAGGTCCAAAGACTACAATAAAGTAAGTCCATAACTTGCAGGCAGGCACACACACACACACACACACACACACACACACACACACACACACACCCCACACACATAAACTCTTGCACTTTTGTTCTTTTTTTATGTACTTATTCCTGAATGTTCTCAATAGACATCACCCCTTACACTCTAACATGAGAAGTTCACCCCCATGTCTGATGCTGCACTAGATTGCTTTCTAGGCTGCTTTTGCTCATCTAAAACACAGCGATGGTACAGCAGGTATGATGCTTGCCTTGCACACAGCCTACCTGGATTCAATCCCCAGAACCCCACATAGTCCCCTGAGCCCAGCCAGGAGTGAGCCCTGAGCACAGTTCCAGGAGTAAGCAGTGAGCACCATCGGATAGGACCCCAAGACAAAACAAAAACGAAACACGATAGTCAAAACTCAATCTCAAAAAGCAACAATGGGCCAAAGAGAGAGTCCAGGGCTTGCCCTGCACACAAACCCGCCCGGGTTCTATCCTGAGCACCCCAAAAGGTCCCGAAAGCCCCACCAGGAGTGATCCCCGAGCTCCGAGCCAAGAGGAAGCCCTGAGTATACCGTGGTTGTAGCCCCCAACCACCCTCCCCAATATATATATTTTTTAAAATAATAAAACAGCAACTCTTCGAACACCACCCTCTGCCGTTTAAGAAGGCTGCCAACCAGGAGGGCATGGCCGCAAAGGCACTTGCCAAGTTCCGCCCGCACCCAGCACAGTTCCAGCTGCCTGACCCCCAACCGCCGTGCCCGAACAGTGTGTGGTCCCCCGGGCACTGCAGCCGGAAGCAGAGGTGCGGCCCCTGGCGGGCACTGCAACCAACCATGTGTGCGCGGCTCCCAGCGCAGGGCAGTCAAGGGAGAAGGAAACGTTCCAAGTGAAGACGGGTACCCTCCCTCCTGCCAGGCTGACCCTCCTCGGGCCCTCGCAGTGCCGTGTAAGCCGGACTCTCCAGATACATAAAGCTGGCTCCTTCCTGTAAGCCTTTCCGCCCCATCACCTCCCCCCTGCACGGAAGCATCACCACTTGCACCTCTGGCCCACATTTACTATCTGAATAATATACACGAATAAAGTGTCCAGGCGGCCTCTATGGGCATCTGGGTGAACAGTCTCTCGAGGAAGCTCAGCCCTAATTCACGGGAGAGGGTCTCCGTCCACAGGTCCAGTCTCCCTCTCAAGGTGACAAATGTCTCCGTCTCAAGGAGGGCCCATGAAACCGACAGGGAGCTCCGGGGTGCCCATCTCTGTGGGCTGGGGACAGCGCAGCAAGCCGAGGGGAGGAAAGGCCAGACACGAGGGTCTGATCTCCAGCACCACAGGGATCCCTGAGCACTGAGCTGGGAGTAGCCCCCCAGTACTGCTGGAGTGGCCAGAACACAGAAATAAGAGACCCCCAAACCCTCAGTTCCTCAGCTTTGCCCCCAAACAGCAACAGCCCATGAGCAGCCTGGAGAGAGAGAAGAAAGCGGCCAAGGCAGTGGCTGGAGTGATAGCACAGCGGGTAGGGCATTTGCCTTGCACGTGGCCGACCCGGGTTCGATTCCCAGCATCCCGTATGGTCCCCTGAGCACTGCCAAGAGTAATTCCTGAGTTCAAATCCAGGAGGTAATCCTTTTGCATTGCCAGGTGTGACCCAAAAAGCCAAAAAAAAAAAAAAAAAAAAGAGTACTGACATGGAGTCAGAGCGATGGTACAGCGGGGAGGGCATTTGCCTTGCACGGGGGAGACCCAGGTTGGATCCCCAGCATCCCATGGGGTGCCCCAAGCACCACCGGGAGTAACCCCTGAGCATCGCTGGGTGTGACCCCTCCCCCAAAAAAGTGTACTGACATGCAGGCGTTGGAGAGAGAGCACAGCGGGGAAGGCATTTGCCCTGCATGTGGCCGCCCCCAGTTCGAGCCCTGGCACCCCCCATGGGCCCCCTGCACCACCAAAGCCGAACAACCCTGAGCACGACCAGGTAGGGCTCAACCTTCCCCTCACCCACCCCAACAAAAAGAGTGGGTGCAATTAAGGAGTCTAGAAGACTGGCAAGAGCATGGGACACGCATGACCCACGGGGGCCGACACGATCCCATCAAATGTCAGCTACAAAAGCATTTGGGCCAGACAAGAAACCCAACAGGTCTTTCCGCACCTCGAATTTCTCAGCGATGAATATAAAGACCACAGAACCCCTTTAGTCTTGAACACGGCACATCTATTCTACCAGGGAGGCTGTACCCAAACATCTTCCATCCCTTTAGAAACATTATAACGCTCATCTAGGAGGAGGCATGTACTTTCACTTGTATAGCTCCTATCACTTGTCATCCTGTTGATCTTCGAATTGCTCGAGCGGGCGCCAGTAACGTCTCCATCTGCCCCTGTCGCGTGCTAGTGTAGCCCAATGATATCTGCTCGCTCCAGGAACAGGAAGAGCCTCAAATCGGTTCATTCAGGGTTTTGACGACACCGAGAGAGCCCCCTGTATGCTTTCACAACCCAATATCCAGCTTTACAGTTGCCTGTGACCCGCCCCCCCCACCACGCCCTGACTCTCTAGAATTCCCCCCTTTCACTTCTAAGTAACACAAAAGTCTGAAGACTGTTTTAAGCTGTTTAATTATTTTATACATGAAGTCAGAGCGGACGATTCTGTATTTCAGTGTATTTACGGATCATTAATTTCTCGCCATTTCTCTTTAGAATTAAAGATTTTTTTTTTTTAAAGAAAACTGGCCGCCCTGTTTCCGTTCGCCTCGCTTCCCCCACAGACACCTTATCAGCTCTGCCACAGCTGAAGTGATTCCAAAGTGCTTCACACCACCCTCGGATTCCTCCTGCTAATAATTCCCACTTCCTGCCCGTGAGTGGCAGGCGGCTCTCCCGTGCAGTAATGTGGGACAGCTAATTATCTACCCATCCACCTTGCTCGCCTGCACTTGGCCACTTTTATCTGCGCAGGACAGCTGCGCTCTGCCCGTTTGAAGTGAAATGTCAGTCTCCGCTAATGCAACAAGACTTACATCACTAATGATGTCTCCACACTTTGAAGAAACAACTCAAAGACTAATTAAAAATTCAGATTCATTCTCTCGCTGGCTGGTCCAGCTTCCCTGCCCTTCCACCAGGGCTCTGGGACCATCTTTGAAAATATTCCCTGCAAAAACAACATTTCAGAAAATATCCGAGGGGAATGAGGGAAGAAAAAAAAAAGTGGTGGGGGGATTTTGGTGGAGGGGGGGAACAGGACTGGAGTTTGGGGGATAAGGGCTTTGTGGAGTCTTTCAAAGAGCTGTTGTGGTTGGAACGGAATGAAGACGGTATCACAGAGCACAGATAAAAATTCACTCTCCAGGTTTCAACTCTGCATTTTGAAGGGAACGCCACAGCTTCCAAGAGCTAGGAACCCAAAGTCACTTTAAGTCCATCCGGTCTGAGGGGTCTTGAGGGGTCTTCATTTCTAACTGTAATTAATTCAGAAATCCTCCCACTGGGTAAATCTGAAATCTGATGGGGGGTAGGGGATCTAGGGACAACACTGGAAGTAAGTGGGGGGTGGGAGGGTAGGGGGGGGAGAGCAAGAAGGAACCAAATAAGACAGGAGGGTACTTGCCTTGCACAGAGCTAACCTGAGTTTGATCCCCGGCATCCCATAGGGTCCCCTGAAGCTGCCAGGAGTGAATCCCTGAGTGCAGAGCTAAGAGTAAGCCCTGAGCACTGCAGGCTGGCCAAAATAAATCACTGTCACTGTCATTCCCGTTGATCATCGATTTGTTCGAGCGGGCACCAGTAACGTCTCTCATTGAGAGACTTATTGTTACTGTTTTTGGCATATCCAATACGCACGGGTAGCTTGCCAGGCTCTGCCGCGCAGGCTCGATACTCTCGGTAGCTTGCCGGGCTCTCCGAGAGGGGTGGAGGAATCGAACTCAGGTCGGCCGCATGAAAGGCGAACGCCCAACCCCTGTTCTAAGACTCTGGCCAAAATAAATAAATAAACAAACAAATAAACAAATGAGCCGTTTTTAAAAAGATGTACAGATGACATTTATTTTGCCTCATCTTCTAGCCAAACACCCCTGCCAAAGTAATTTCAAAATTTCTTCAACATTCACCCCCAAACACAAGAATAAAACACCCCGGTCCTAACATCTAGGGAGAGGAAGGCAGGTCCAGAAACTCAATTCCACATAGAACTGCCTAAAAATGACAGGTGGAATTCATTTCCTTCTGTGGCTTACATAAACACCAAGAACCAAAGTTATTCCTTCTCAGGAAAAAAATTTTATTTTTCTCTTAAAAAAGAACAATTTTACTTTAGTGGTACAGGTTCACTGTTACAAGCAGTTGTTGACCCAAAAAAAAAGGAAGCATTTGCTCTTTGAAAAGTCTCCTTGACATCATAGTTAAGCCTTGACTTTTTTTGCATTTCTCTAGCGCCCTGCGGACTTAGAGGTCTTTAAATAACAAATGAAGGGCTGGAGGGATAGCACATCAGGTAGGGCGTTTGCCTTGCACGCGGCCAACCTGGGTTTGATTCCCAGCATCCCATATGGTCCCCTGAGCACCGCCAGGACTAATTCCTGAGTGTAGAGCCAGGAGTAACCCCTGTGCATTGCCGAGTGTGACCCAAAAAGCAATAAATAAATAAATAAATAATGAAGATGAAAAACCAAGTTGCCAGGTTAGACCATCAACTTTAAGCTCTCAGTCATAAAATTAAGTTCAACATGTTTCTCCAAGATGAATATAAGTTTTTGGTTGTTTTTTTTTTTTTAATCAAGTCCACGTTGTATTTTATCATCAGGCAAACTTCTCTCAGAAAAAGGGGGCTGACACAGGAGAATATCAAGAAAAGTGTGAAAAAGCCAGCGTCCCCGTTGTGGGGGTGGCTTCAGTGGTAGGACATGCGCCCCCAATGCACAAGGCCGTGAGTTCAGTCCCTGGCACCCATCACAACACCGCCCCCCGCCCCCCGCCCCAGCACTGCTGGATGTCAGCCCTATTTAGAAAGAACTTTCAAACCAGGCTGGATACTTACTACAGCCCTTATGGCGCTTGCCTCGGACCTGGTTGATCCGAGTTCGCGTCCCAGCACCATCTGTGGTCCCTTCAGCACCACTAGCAGTGACTGCTGGGCACAGAGCCAGGAATAGACCCTGAGCAACCCTGGGCATGGCCCAACTCCCCCCACAATTAAAAATATATCACTGTCTGTATCACTGTCTTCCCATTGCTTGTCGATTTACTCGAGTGGGCACCAGTAACGTCTCTAGTCCTCCCAGCCCCGAGATTTTAGCAGCCTCTCCTTACTCCTCTTTCCCAATGATTGGAGGCTCTTTCAGGGTCAGGGGAATGAGACCTATCGTCACTGTTTTTGGCATATCGAATACGCCACGGGTAGCTTGCCAGGCTCTGCTGTGTGGGAGAGATACTCTTGCTAGCTTGCCAGGCTCTCCAAGAAATATATATATATATATGCATATATATATATATATATATATATACACACACACACATATCTCAATCACT
Organism: Sorex araneus; assembly: GCF_027595985.1. Classification (NCBI taxonomy): domain Eukaryota; kingdom Metazoa; phylum Chordata; class Mammalia; order Eulipotyphla; family Soricidae; genus Sorex; species Sorex araneus. The sequence goes on from NC_073306.1 coordinate 11,846,148, forward strand.
GTATCACTGTCTTTCCGTTGTTCGTCAATTTACTCGAGCGGGCACCAGTAACACCTCTATTACACTCAGCACTAAGATTTTAGCAGCCTCTCCTTACTCGTCTTTCCCAACGATTCGAGGCTCTTTCAGAGTCAAGGGAATGAGACCTATCGTTGCTGTTTTTGGCATACTGAATATGCCACGGGTAGTTTGCCAGGCTCTGCCATGCGGGCGGGATACTCTCAGTAGCTTGCTGGGCTCTCTGAGACGTATGTATATATCTTTTACTGTATTTGGGACATGAATAACCCATGGGGAGCTTCCAAGGCTCTCTCCCATGCGGGCAATACACGCTTGGTAGCTTGTCTCCAAGAGGGAGAACAAGGCTATCAGATGTGGGGATATCCCCCGAGCCAGGCGCGGGGGGCAAGAGACTGCGTCGCTCTCTTCCAGTTGCTTGGTCTTATAGTCTCTGGAAGTTGGCCGTTTTGGGGATATATAGATATATATCAAGAATCCTAGGGTGCAGGCAATGGTTCGTGCTAAGGACATTGCAAGCACGATGGAGAACACAGGGTTCTCAACTGAAGCCTGGAAGCTGCTGCCGGGGTGTTACACCCAAGCAGAGATGCTACGGAAGACAGCAGGCATGCCAAGAAAAACGGAATCCAGGCCGAGTCCTGCCTACCCAAAGCTCCCTGGGCTGTTCACGGCCATTCACTGCAGGAGGCATAAGGAGTCTCCAAGCCGGTAATGAGAGAGCGACCAGTCACCTGCACTGAATCAAAAGTCTCAACTGAGGGGCCAGAGAGATAGTGCAATGGGTAGGGCAGTTTGCACACGACAAAAATCCAGGTTCAAATACCAGCACTTTATATGGTTCCTGGAGCACTGCCAGAAGTGACCTCGGAGTAAGCCCTGAACACCACTGGGTGTGACCCAACAGGCAAACAAAAAGAAAAAGCACCCCAAAAAGTCTCAATGGACACCAGGAATCTAAGAATCCTCTTGGGGCCACAGACCTAGTAGAGGGACTAAGGGGCTTGTCCCATCTGAGGCCACTCACCCCTGCTCCCTCATCCAAAGAACCCCACAGTCTGACCTTGTCCACTTCTCCAACTTCTCTGTCCCCCAAAGCTTCATGCCATCTTCTAGCTGCTCAAAGATGCCAACACTCAGGAGTCTTCCGGAAACTCTCTTTTTTATTTTTTTGGATCAGCCAACTCTGAGTACTCCCCCCTTTTTTTCCGGGCAGTTTGCCAGCATCCTTCCCTACCCTCAAGTAGGTCCCGATCCCAGACATATTTTATTTTATTTTGAAAGCACCTGGTCCCTCACCTGTCCTGGCATCTGTTGCCTTGGAAGTTAACGGATGACAGTCCCAGCACCAAACACTCAACAGCTACTAGATAAGAATCTAAACGATGCCGCTGTGCTTCCCCACGCGATCTGATGCTGAGCGCCTCCAGGGCCAAGTTCTCCTTCGGGTTTCACTGGGATTGGCCTCCCGACAAACCCCGAGAGGTACGAGCCCCAGTGCCGGCTCCCCGGGCCCACTGAGTAATCCGAATCCAGACGATGCAAATTGGTGGCCTCTGGCCTGATCCGGTCTGCAGATATGTTTGACTTGGCCCACACAGAGATTTTTGTTGTTGTGCTTTTTTTTTTTTTAAAATCTGAAATAAATGCCAACATTTTTAAGAACCAAGAGATTTCTATCTCCAATCCAGCTCTCCACCTCTCCGAGTCACGCCCATCGAGCTGGCCCCTGTGGTCCTGGCACGGGCCCTCTGGTTTATAACAGAGTACAGTGCTCCCCACCGACTCAAACCTGGTCCCCTTCCCACAGTGCGTCCCACGGGCCCCTTTACAGGGGAGATCAAACAAGCCCCAAGTGTAACCTAGAGCCATCCTTCAGCCTCGCTGACAGGAGACAAGTCTCCCACGGAAAGTGCTGGCTGGCTGTGCTCCCAGCCTCCACCGCTGCCACCACGAAGTCCCCAGGACCCCAGCTACTGGCACAATGATCAGAAGACACAGATGCCCAGGAACGTGACCCAGTGGCCCAGTGCATGCAAGGCTCTGGGCTGGATCCCGGCACTGCCCCTCACCTCCCATAAAAGACAAGAATGTACAGAATCCTGGGGGCTGGAGCGATAGCACAGTGGGGAGGGCGTTTGCCTTGCACGCAGCCGACCCAGGTTCGATTTCCAGCATCCCATATGGTCCCCTGAGCACCGCCAGGAGTAATTCCTGAGTGCAAAGCCGGGAGTAACCCCTGAGCATCGCTGGGTATGCTCAAAAAGCAAAAAAAGGGGAAAAAAAAGAATGTACAGAATCCTGCTCTTTCTCTCAACCTTCTGCACCCTGACACGTTCCCACTCTTCCTCCTCTAGACAGGGCAGAGAACAGGGCTAAGAAGATGTGGTTCCCACAGCATCTCTTCAAATACAGGGGATACAAAAAAAAAAAGACACAATGACTACAAAGAAAAGAGAAACCTCAAACCCCTGTGGGTAAAGGCAGGCCTCAAACAAGGGCTCTGCAGCTTAAGGAACGATGCAAAAGGGCCCCACAGGTTCCTAAAAGAAATGTGAGGGCCTGAGCGGTATAATACAGGGGGGTAGGGAGTTTGCCTTGCATGCAGGTTCAATCCCCTGCATCCCATATAATCTCTGAGCACCACCAGGAGTAATTCCTGAGCTCAGAGCCAGGAGGAAGCCCTGAGTACCACAGGGTGTGACCCTAGAACAAAGCAAAAGAAGCATGCGTGTTACCTTTAGAAGGCTGAGGGGGATCAAGAGTGATAGCACAGTGGGTAGAGTGTTTGCCTTGCACACGGCCGACCCAGGTTCGATCCCCAGCATCCCATATGGTCCCCGAGCACCACCAGGAGTAACTCCTGAGTGCAGAGCCAAGAGTAACCCCTGAGTATTGCTGGGTGTGACCCAAAAAGCAAAAAAAAAAAAAAAAAAAAAAAAAAAAGAAGAAGAAGAAGAAGAAGAAGGCTAAGGAGACAGACAGCAGGGCAAAGATCATTGTAAAGAACAAGGGAACAGAGCAACAGTTTGGGGATAGAGTATATCATCATAAAAAAATTTAACTAAAAAAGTAAAAAAAAATTTTTTTTTTTAATTATAAGGCTGGAGACACAAATGGTTGGCGCACAAGCTTTGCGTGTGGAAGCCCCAGAGTCAAACCTCGGCGTCACATGATCCTCTGAGCACTTCCTGACGGGCCCCACAATTCCCTATACGCCCACTCAAACGTGGACATTTATTTGTCAATTATAACTCGCCATGGCAGCGCGCCAATATATTGCAGACATCATAAACCACTAAACGAGACATTAACTAAGAATGTAACCCCCAGGGTCCACAAACAAAATGCAGAAAAGGCACTCGCACCCCTGTGCTCCTCGCGGCCTGATCCACAATAGCCCAAACCTGGAAGCAGCCCAAACGTCCAAGAATAGATGGCTGGATAAAGACACCCGGGTCCGATCACAATAGAGTGTTACTCAGCCGCAAGGAAAGACAAAGTCATGCGGCTTCTGCTCCACGCCGGGACTCGGAGCGTCTCACGCTGGGCGAGGTTAGGCAGAGGGAGAGAGATGACAGGAGGGTCTCTCTCATGTGGGGCACAAGGGAGCCTGATGGGGGCACAAGGGAAGCCCACAGACAGTGAACACAAAGACCAGGGGAACTGGTGTTCAGCGGGAAACAGGCCACCTGAGGGGGCTGGGGGGCAGGACAGGGAGGGGGACAGGGCAGGGAGGGGGTCTACAGTGGAGGGAAGAGCTCACCCAGAAGGGGGGATGCTGGGAGGCGGTCACCCGGTGCAAAAACTTCTCTGCCTTAAGAAAGTGCCCCTTGGGGGCTGGAGCAATAGCACAGCGGGTAGGGCGTTTGCCTTGCATGTGGCCGACCTGGGTTCAATTCCCAGCATCCCACAGGGTCCCCTGAGCACCGCCAGGGGTGATTCCTGAGTGCAGAGCCAGGAGTAACCCCTGTGTATCGCTGGGTGTGACACAGAGAAAAAAAAAGAGATTGCGTACTTTCTTCAGAAAGCCCAAGGAAAGTTCTGCCCACACCCCTGAGACCTTGCCCACCTCATACCCCCTGGGAACGGGCACCGGCCACAGGGACTGCTGCTCCGGGGATTCGTTTTCTCTCGGAGCTTTCCAGATTCTGTGCCGCGGTGCCACACGCCGTCCTGTACGCGTCTGTTTGGGACAGGTGACATCCCACGTCTGGGCGGACTCCATTTGGGTTTGTTTGTGAGCCTCACCCGGGAGTGCTCAGGGATCACCCGAGTGGTGCTGGGGGAACCATACTCAGTGCTGGTGAGAGACTCGAGCAGGGCACGGGCCAGGCCAGGGCTCTACGCCTGGACTTTCTCCAGCCTCGGACACTTCTTTTAAAATCTTTGTTTTTTTTTTTCCTCCTCCCCACCAGTGAGACGATGCATAAATCAGAGTGACTTCCGAGGGCGCCAGAAGAGAGGCGGTGAACAGCCAGCTGAGTCACCACGGGGCCCTCTCCGTGGCTTGAATTTCAATCCGTTTTCACACCACGTGGAAGCAGATCCCAAATAAATCCCCCATGCACCTACCAACCAAATCCCAGGGGGGCTGCGAGGTTCCTGTCTGCTCATCCGCTTAAGCTCGAGGAAGGAACTCCTCAAGCAGCAGCAACCAGAAATAGCACCAGGTTACACCGGAGGAGCCGAGGCGCGCGCTCTCCCCCTCCCCCCCTCCCCCCCACCCTGGCCCCCAGGCTCAAGTGTGACTGGCAGGAAGCATCAGGACTCGGGCAGACGCCAAGGAAGATAGAGGAAGCAATCCAGTCCGGGACTCAGCCGCCCGGGCCACCCCCCGCCCAGCTCTCTCCGCGGGCTCACTCTAACCCAGTTCAGCCCAGCAGCAGCCCTACTCGGGGTCTATTTCCAGCCCTGATCTCCTGCCCAGGGCTGGAGCGACAGCACAGCGGTAGGGCGTTCGCCTTGCACAGCAGCCAACCCGTGTTCGATTCCTCCGTCCCTCTCGGAAAGCCCGGCAAGCTACCAAGAGTATCCCGCCCGCACGGCAGAGCCTGGCAAGCTCCCCATGGCGTATTCGATATGCCAAAAACAGTAACAATAAGTCTCACAAGGAGAGACTGGTGCCCGCTCGAGCTAATCGGTGAGCAACGGGATGACAGTGACGGTGACAGTGATCTCCTGCCTGCCCAGACACTCCACTCCAGAAGAGGGCGTGGCAGTCATTTTCCCACTGGTACAGGGCCCGGGGGTCTAGGTGCCCACCACGCTGTCTGCAGACACAGGCCTTCTCCGCCTTCTCCCCCACACCCCAAGGCCTAAGTGTGCATTCGAAGCATCCTAACAACGTGTCAATTCCGGTACGATGGACACGATGCAGGGGGGAGGGAGGGCGGAACCATAGGCAGGACCTAAAGGGGGCTGCCAACCGACATGCAGTGACAGGAGGGCCACCAAGACTAGCTGTCCACGGGGCTGAAGCCACAGGACAGCGGGTAGGGCGCCTGCCTTGCACGCAGCTGACCAGGGTTCGATCCCCGGCATCTCATATGGTCCCTCAAGCCCTGCCAGGAGTGATTCCCGAGTGCAGAGCCAGGAGTCAGCCCTGAGCATCGCTGGGGGTGGCCCGCAGACAAACAAAGCACAAAGATTCACTGTCCAAAGGCACCAAGGCGGAAGACATAAAGTCAGAGGAAGGGAGGGAGCCGCAGGGCCCCCATCTGGGGGGTCGGGCTTTCCCTGAACCCAGAGGAGGAAGAAGCGTGGCTGGTGGTCACTGGCCCTGCTGAGGGCTGCTGCTGCGTGGACCGTTTCGGCCGAAGTGCAAGGTGGAGAAGCCCAGGTGTGTGCCCGCACCTGGCCCAGCCGCCCTCCTCCGCTCCCGGCCCTGCCGCTCCTTGGCCACATCCAGCCTCTCCCCTGAGCACCCCCCTCTCTCCAGGCCGCCTTCTCTACCCACCGACAGAGGAGAAGATCACACAGAGGAGGAGAAGGCACAGAGCGGGGCCTTCCTCCACGTAGGTCCCAGATCACTCTACTGCCAGGTCCCAGATCACTCTACTGCCAGGTCCCCAGATCACTCCACTGCCAGGTCCCCAGATTACTGCCAGGTCCCCAGATCACTCTACTGCCAGGTCCCCAGATCACTCCACTGCCAGGTCCCTAACAAAGCAGCAGAAGTCCCGCCCCACCGCTCTGCTGGGCAGATGCAAATTGAACAGTGAGGGCTGCGGAGACGCTGCAAAGGGCTGGAGCACCTGCTTTGCACGTGGGAAACCGGGGCTTGATCCCCAGCACCACACGGACTCGGAGAGGGACCTCCAGGCACTAAACACGACACAGTCACAGAGCTCTGCCAGGCGTGGTTCCCCCAACTCTGCCCTTGGCAGGGAGGAGAAGGAGAACAGACTTTTGCACAGGGAGACACTTCCCCCACTCACCTCCTCTCACTTACCTCCTCTCACCTCTTCTCACTCACCTCCTCTCACTCACCTCCTCTCACCTCTTCTCACCTCCTCTCACTCACCTCCTCTCACTCACCTCTTCTCACTCACATCCTTTCACTCACTTCTTCTTACCTCCTCACTTCTCACCTCCTCTCACTCACCTCCTCTCACTCACCTCTTCTCACTCACATCCTTTCACTCACTTCTTCTTACCTCCTCACTTCTCACCTCCTCTCACTCACCTCCTCACTCACCTCTTCTCACTCACATCCTTTCACTCACTTCTTCTTACCTCCTCACTTCTCACCTCCTCTCACTCACCTCCTCACTCACCTCTTCTCACTCACATCCTTTCACTCACTTCTTCTTACCTCCTCACTTCTCACCTCCTCTCACTCACCTCTTCTCACTCACATCCTTTCACTCACTTCTTCTTACCTCCTCACTTCTCACCTCCTCTCACTCACCTCTTCTCACTCACATCCTTTCACTCACTTCTTCTTACCTCCTCTCACTCACCTCTTCTCACTCACCTCCTCTCACTCACTTCCTCTCACTCACCTCCTCTCACTCACTTCCTCTCACTCACTTCCTCTCACTCCTCACCTCCTCTCCCTCACCTCTTCTCACCTCCTCTCCCTCACCTCTTCTCACCTCTTCTCACTCACCTCACTTCCTCTCACCTCCTCTCACTCACCTCACTTCTCACCTCCTCTCACTCACCTCCTCTCACTTCCTCCCTCTTGCATCCTCTCACTCACTTCCTCTCACTCCTCACCTCCTCTCCCTCACCTCTTCTCACCTCCTCTCACTCACCTCCTCTCACTCCATCACTATTGACAACAGGGTCCTCACGGTTCGCCAACACCGTGGCCCTGACACAGCCTCCCTCTCTGAAGCTGTTTCTACCTGAGCTGCTCCACAGAAGCTCAGGTCTGGGCTCGGCATTTCTCCTGACGCCCCTGGAGAGGAATCCATCACCCGCCCACCTCCCTTTCCGGGCCTTTTTGCTGCCCCCCAGCCCTGCAACAAGCCCAGCACGCAGTGCCTCTGGCCAGGCCGGTGGAGCTGTGTGGGCGCGGGCATGGGGGCGGGCACACGGGGTGCCCGGGGGCCAGGCCCTCGTTGTTCAGAGCTGACACCGTCCTGTAATGTGAAATCAGTGAAACGTCTCCCGGGCAGCTCCACCTCCTCACACGCAGGCATGGCCACCTGGCTGCTCACCCCCGTGAGGGGTCCTGCCCGGGGCTTCTCCAAGGGGCTGTGCCCGAATGCTTCCTTCAAAACCCTGCGCAGAGCCACGGCACAGCGGGAGGACGCTGGCCCTGCGTGCAACTGACCCGGGTTCGATCCTGAGCACCTCATGTGGCCCCCCCAAGTCCGCCCTGAGCACAGAGTCAGGAGTAAGTCCCCCCCCCCCCCGTGACCCTGAAAGAACAACATGCAGGAGCTTCAGGGAAACTGTCTGTGAGCACTGGACCGGCCCCAGCTTCACACTCGCCGCAGCCACGGTGTCCACAGGAAGTTCCAGCAGATCCAGGGCCCCTCACCTCACAGTCACGGCCGGCCAACAAAGGGAGGCTGGAGGCCTCCAGACGCCTGTGTGGAGGCTCTTGCCCTTCCAAGCCACTTTTGCGTGAATGCATGAATGAATCACCAGCAAGTCTCCTGAGACACAGCCCCTCTCGGCCCCTCTAGGCCAAGGGCACGGCACACCCCACACCCCTAAGAAGACGCTGCTCAGGATTCTGTCTCTCACCCATGATGGGCGGTGGGAGGAAGTCAGAACTCAGTGGCTGGGGCAAAATGAGTTGGGTCAAATCAGAGACTTTTTTTTTTTAATTGGGCTGGAGCGAGAGTGCAGCAGGTAGGGTGTTCGCCTTGCACGCGGCTGACCTGGGTTCGATTCTTCTGCCCCTCTCAGAGAGCCCGACAAGCTACTGAGAGTATCTTGCCCGCACGGCAGAGCCTGGCAAGCTACCTGTGGTGTATTCGATATGCCAAAAACAGTAACAACAAGTCTCACAATGGAGATGTTACTGGTGCCCACTTGAGCAAATCGATGAGCAACGGGATGACAGTGACAGTGAACTTAGGGACTGGAGAGCTATAGTACAGTGGGTAGCGTGCCTGTCTTTCACACAGCCACCGGTCCAATCCCTAAGGCCCCATATAGCCCCCTGAGCCCTACAGGAGCATTTCTGAGCAGAGCCAGGAAGAAGCCCAGAGCGCAGCCAGGTGTGGCCCCAAACAAGCCAAAAAAAAAATGTATTGAATCTGTTACTAAGGAGAAACGACCACTTTCACAGCTCTAAGAACAACCCTATATGAGAAGATCTTTGAGGTCACTATTCAGAGGGGTCTGTTAAGGATGCTCAGCCAGGGAGGCAGGGGGTGGGAGGTGGGGGGCAGGGGGAGCACAGTGGCCATGAAAGCTGGAGGGATTTTTTTTTTTGGGGGGGGAGTTAGTTCTGTTTCTTGCTTTGATACAAAAGCGGCCTGCAAAGTGTCCTTTGAAATCTCGGCAACAGGCCTCCTGGCCTCCGGGGAGAGCCACTTTGCAATTGTGCGGCATTAACAACTGTCTGGGGAGAATGTGTGAAGCCACAGAAGCTGTTGAAAAGTTAAAAAGTCAGGAAATGGGTAAACTGACCTAGAGAGAGAGACCCAGCCAAAGGGGGCCACACACGGTTCGAATGCCAAGGTCAGAAGGAAGGAGTGTGTCCCTTTAAAGCAGGGAGCAACATTCCTTCCCGGAGAAGCGGCAGAGGCTCTCTCCGCACCCCCCTCCTATCTGCCAGTGTGAAGTTTGACCCCAGCTCAACCTAACGCCCACAGGACGTCCCACCTCCTCCGAACAGATATCGCCGGGGCTGTAAAACCCAGCATTCCACCGGGCGCCACCAAACCCACATCGTTCCAGACCCACCGAACAAATCCCAAAGGTTTGCTGGGGTGGGGGGAGGAAATGTGGGGGCTCCCCGGCCTCTGTTCTTAGGGAGCAGAATCCTGGCTGGCCTTCATTTGGGGAGAGGGGAGGATGGTTTGTTTTCCAAAGGAGGACTCCCCACCCCCCATCTCCCAGCGCTGGCGGAGAAGAAATTCAAAAGAGACTCCTTCTCCCAGTCTCCCCAGATGGAGGCAAGTGGCAGATCAATGTACAGCTCGCAGGGAGGAATTTAAATACAGTGTGTGCTAGCCTGTGGCCGAGGAAAGAAGCCACTTCACATCTTGCCAGACAAAAACCTCCGTCCCCAGGAGGTCAGCTTCCACCCGGCCATTGCAAAGGTGTTAGAAAGAGGCCAGTGGGGAGGAGATAAAAGGCCATTTGGGCACAAGCCCCCTGCCGACCAGGGCTTTTTCTCTAAAGTGTCTCCTTTTCAACAGGGAAGCCTTTTAAAACGACATTTGCTTTGGAGGCCTACCTGAATGACCGTGTGTGGGGATCCGATTTCACCTTTTGTCCAGGATCAAGTGAGAAACAGTAAAACCCGCAGTCAGCATCTTAGAAATAGCAACTCCTTAGCTAATAAAGGGAAGGCGGTGGACCCTAAGATCCCGGCTCCAGATGCAGCGAGAGGAAGAAGGTGACAAATGCCAAGTAATCGTATGGACACGGGCCCAAATGGCGACACACTACATTTCCGTTAGAGCAAGAGCTGAAGCTGCAAAACGGCAATTGTTGGCGTTTAAACTGAAACATGGGGAAGGGGGGATCCTAGTTTGGTTTTTTTTCTCCTAACATTTTAATTCTCTTTCCCCTAAGAGGATTGGAGCGATAGCACAGCGGGTAGGGTGTTTGCCTTGCACGCGGCTGACCAGGGTTCAATTCCTCTGCCCCTCTCAGAGAGCCTGGCAAACTACCACCCACACGGCAGAGCCCGACAAGCTCCCTGTGGCGTACTCGATATGCCAAAAACAGTAACAACAAGTCTCACAACAGAGAACCGTTACTGGTACCCGCTCGAGCAAACTGATGAACACCGGGGACGACAGTGCTTCTGAAGTGCTTCTGCCCCTAAGAGGCCCTTGCTTCACTCCTAAAAACTTTGCCAGCAGTCCCTGGAAATCGGCAAATGCATATGGAAAAAAATGACAAGGCACTCTGAACCTGAAAGATGGAGAGAGGAAGGCAGTTCATTGATGTCTAATCGTGGGTGTCTAACATCAGACACCACTAATTAGACACCCCATGAAACATCACGTGAGACATTCGACATCCCATTCAAAGTCTGTCCATTATTATCCAAAGGAAGAAATACCCTCATTCTGCAGCGCTTCCGGTCCTTGGAGTTGGCAGGTAAATATAAAATTACCTTCTGAGTCAAGCCTCCTTCAAATTCATCTCGCATGCATAAAAACAAAACCCAACCCTCTTTCCAAGACCCGAGGAAGTGGCAACACTTGGATAGAGAGGGAAGGGGGTGTGGGGAAGGAGGCTCACAAAAAGACATCGGGCATTTGCATCCCCAAGGGGAGGTGGTCCCAGTGGAACTGAAATCAGAAACCACTTCCAGACACACATTCCTCGAAGCTTCAGCGCCTGGAAAACCACATCCCACCCGCTACTACTGCTGCTAGAATGCCAAGAGGTCACTTTCGGGAGGAATTGTCATCGAGAGGGCTCAGACTCTCCGTGTCACCTTAGCCTCACCTATCAGGTGGGCCTTTCTGGACAAGCAGGTTACAATGAGGGAGGGCTGGAGCAGGGAGTGATAGCACCAGGGGTCTGGTGCTTGGCGGGCCAGCGTGAAGGGATGAGGGGTGGGGGGAGGGATTGATGCCCGGCACCCCAGATGGTGGTCCCTGGAACCCTGCCAGGAGTAATCCCTGAGCACTGCCGGGTGTGGTTCCCAAACCAGAAAAAAATAAAATCAACCAGGACTCGAATCTGCAGGTGGTGTGTATTGAGCAATTTTTTTACGACTGCTGGTTATTAATAACATCTTCAGGAATCCTTCTTCGCCGCGGGAAATCTTTCTTAAGCCCCCTCCACTTTTGGGGGGTGGGGGCGGGGTGGGAGACAGTAAACAATGTAGAGAAAATGGGAACCTGATTCAGTGTATTCCCTTCATCCGTCCCCCCCCAAAGGGCACAGATGAAACACCTAAATCTCACAGCCCACGGCGCGCAACCGACACACAGGCGACCGACGAACAGAGGCAGCAGAAAGCGAGTCTCCAGCGCACGCCCCGTCGGGGACGCGCAGCTCCTCCCGCGGTGCCGCCGGCCGGAGAGAAGGGGGCGCCGAGCCCGCTCCCCGGGGCAGCTCTCCGCGGGGGTCCTGGTGGCCCTGGGGCAGCTGCGCACGCTGGGGGGCCTGCCCACCCCGAGCCCCGCTGCCCGGGCGCGCCCCTCCGTGCGCCGCCTGGCCTGGGCCGAGGGGAGGGGGCGGGGGTGGCACGCAAGGAGGCTGGTCAAGGGCTGGGGGACAGGCGGGGAGTCTCCGAAGAGGGTCCAAGCCGTCTGCCTCCGGATGGGGACACAAAGAGGGGCCGGCGAGTCCGCCGGAGTGGCAGGGGGGCAAACGAGACTGCGGGGAGCAATAACCTGCCCGCTCGGGGCCGAGGTGCGAGGCGAGCGGAGAGCCCTGGCCGAGAAAAGGGCGCCGCACGCGGGCAGGGGCCGGTGCGGGAGAAGGGGGTGCGTTCCTGCGTGCAAAGGGGGCTGGACCGCGCAGGGCACGGGGAGGTCCGGTGGCAAAGCGAGGGGGTGGGGTGGGGGGAGTTCTGTGCCAGCGGGAGAGATCGCAGCCTCGCCGGGAAGAAGGAAGACCCTGCATTCTCCTCGGATTCGGGCCTGGCCAGCCGGGGGAGGGAGGGGGGCGCGCGCGCTTACCTGCATGGTGACGACCCCCAGCTCCTCGGCCGACAGTCTCTGCATCTGGCTCGCCAGCACCCGCGCCTCGTCCAGGATGGAGAAGTCGGCGCGGGCGCGGGCGCCCAGCAGCCAGCACGCCAGCAGGCAGAGCAGCCAGCGGGGCGGCCGCGGGGCCCCGGCCCGGCCCGGGCAGCCCGGGCGCGCCAGCACGGCCGCCGCCGCCGTCGCCGTCGCCGCCGGGTCCCCGCCGGGCTCGCGGGCCATCGCCGCCTCCCCGCCGCCGAGCAGCCGGCGCCGGCCGGGCGGGCGGGAGCCGCGCGGGGTCGCGCCCGGGGCCCGCGGGGCGCCGCAAAACTTTCTCCAAAGCGGCGCCCGCGGCTGCCGAACTTCGGGGGCGCCCGGCTCAGGGCGCGGGCGCGCGGGCCGCCGGCATCGCGGGGCTCCGGGACTGACAGTCGGCGCCGGCCGCCGCCGCGTTCTTGCTTCCCCCGCGCCGGGTCCCGGTGCAGCGCGGCGGCCCGGGCCGAGCGGCTGCAGCAGCAACCGGGCGCGCGGCGAGGCCCGGGAGGGCGCCCGACGGGGCCCGGCAGGGCAGAAGGAGCGGGAGCGAGGTGGGAGGGGGCCCCGCGAAAGCCGGGAAGGAAGAAAGAAAGGCGGCGGCGGCGGCGGCGGGTGGGGGAAAGGGAGGTGTCTGGTGCCACCACGCCGCGCTCCGGCTCCGTGCACTTCCCGGCTCGGCCGCCGCCGCCGCCGCTCGGCGGGGATTTATGGCAGGAGCGCGGGGGGCGGGGCAAGCCGTCCCCCCACCCCCGCCCCCGCCCCCCTGCTCGCCCCTCCTCTCCGGCCCCGGCTCCCGCCTCTCCTGCAGCCCCCCACCTCCACCCCCACCCCCCATTACCCCGGCCCGCCTCGGATTCCCGGGGAGCGGGGCTCGCCGCCCGCACCCGCCCTGCTGCCCCGACTGGGGTCCCGGGGAGCGCGCGGCCCGGGGTCCCACCCGCGGGAGGTTGCGCCCAGCCAAGTCCCTGGAAGTTGGACGACGCTGGCGAGCAGCCCGGGCCCCGTCTGGGACGCCGGGACTGCCGATCGCGCGACCCCACACCCGGTTCCCTCGCCCCTGCGCCGCGACGGACAACAATGGGTCGGTCTCGCACGCGACGGGCGCAACAGATCTTTCTCTCTTTCTTTCCTTTTTTCTTTTCTTTCTTTCTCTCTCTCTCTCTTTTTTTTTTTTTGCACCGGCTCCTGGGGGCCTGGGGCTGGGCTCTGGGGTCTGTCGACATGAGCCTTTAATCTTCACGACATCCCTAAGAGGTAGGGGTCTTGATCCCCAAATTTTTAGGTAACAAAGGCCGAGGCTTAGAGAGGTGGAATGACTCGCCGACGGTCACCCCCCGGGGGAGGATGATGAGAGGGGGATCCCTGAGTGCAAGCCCAGCTCTCTGGCTCTTTAAAATAGGAAACTTTCTGCTCGCTCGCTCTGTCTCTGTCTCTGTCTCTGTCTCTATCTCTGTCTCTCTCTCTGTCTATCTCCAACTCTCTGTCTCTCTCTGTGTCTCTCTGAAAAGCACAAAACACTCTCTCTCTCTCTCTCTCTCTCTCTCTCTCTCTCTCTCTCTCTCTCTCTCTCTCTCTCTCTCTTTCGCACTCCTGGCTCCTAGCTGGCTAAGTCACCTGCTGGCAAAGACGTCCCTGGAACAAGTGGGCAGCGGAGAGCAAAGACAAGTCCCCATTCTTGGAAGCTTTACAGGGCCACAGCTTGTGGGGGTCCTGGGAAAGAGCCGGGTCCAGCAGGGGAGGGAGAAAGGGATTGGCGTGCAACAGGATTTGAACTGGGGGATTAGTGGGCCTTTGCCTGCTTTTCCTTCTTGGACTCCATGCTGTCAGCGACTCCCCCTGGAGTCCTACCCTGAGTCTCTGAACCAGCCCCCCCACCCCCACGCCCACCCCACTTTCCCTCTCTGGGTCATCTGTGAGGGCCAGTTGCTTTGGGTGAATTCACTTCATAGACCAGCGCCCAGGACAGACGGCTGAGGGGCTGGGACCAGCCACCAGTCATGCGTGGCTATTCTTCAGCACCTATTTGTGACTCGGTGAGACAAAACATACTGCCTGTGTAATAAACGGAAATCTACAAAAAAAACCCAATTGTTCATCATATGATTATTTTGACCTCTTCAAGCTTACTGAAGCTGTGAGAACTTTCTCCTCAATTGCTCTCAAATGCCTCAAGAATGGTTTTCCCTTTTTTGGATTTTGTTGTTGTCATTGTTAGTGTTTTGTTGCTCAGGGCTTACTCCTGGCTCTGTGCTCAGGGATCACTCCTGGCGGAGCTTGGGGGAGCCCTATGGGGTGCCAGGGATGAAGCCTGGTTGGCTACAGGCAAGGCGAGCACCTTATCTGCCCTACCATTGTTGTGGCCCCAGTCTAAAACTTCTTGTTTATTCAACTTCGCAGAAATCTCTACCCGTGTATGAATCTGGGTTCTTGGTGCCCACTCCCTCACGTCTGAGTTCTGTGTTGCCAGCACCCGCCGTCCTGAGCTTTCATTAGCTTTGTGATGGTTGCAAAAGCAAAGTCTTGCTTCCTCTGCCCCAAGTCTCCTGGTTTGGGGCTAGAGAGGTTGAACAGCAAGTGGGCAATTCCTTTGCATGGAGCCAACCCGGGTACAATCCCCGGCATTCCGCATGATGCCCTGAGCCTGCCAGTATTGTTTCCTGAGTCCAGAGCCTAGAGTAACCCCTGAGGATCGCCAGGTGTGGCCCCCAATCTTAAAAAATAAAATAAAACCAAGTCTTCTCCTACAGACCGTTGCAGCCTTAGGAGAAAGTCTGTGTTCCTCTCTAGGTCTGTGGAAACAGAACTCTGGAAGTAGGTGGGTACTGGCTAATGCATTTTACACTGTTACCCCCCACCATGAGCCTTACAAAATCATTATGAAACTGCAAATAGCCTTTATCAAGGACCTTCACGATAGATTCTTAGATCCAGGGAAGGCCTAATGGCTCCTACTACATCAACAATGAGGAAATGCCTCCGAAATATAGCATCATGGCACCGTTGTCCTGTTGTTCATCAATTTGCTCGAGCAGGCACCAGTAATGTCTCCATTGTAAGACTTGTTACTGTTTTTGGCATATTGAATACGCCACGGGGAGCTTGCCAGGCTCTGCCGTGCGGGTGGGGTACTTTTGGTATCTTACCGGGCCCTCCAAGAGGGACAAAGGAATTGACCCCGGGTTGGCCGCATGCAAGGCAAACGCCTTACCTGCTGTGCTATTGCTCCAGTCCTGCCTCAGAAATATAAAGTCAAATATAAAGGGCGTTTGCCTTGCCGCGTGCAAGGCAAACACCCAACCTAGGTTCAATTCCTTTGTCCCTCTTGGAGGGCCCAGTAAGATACCAAGAGTACCCCACCCGCACGGCAGAGCCTGGCAAGCTAACAACAAGTAACAACAAGTCTCACAATGGAGACATTACTGGTGCCTGCTCGAGCAAATTGATGAACAACGGGACGGCAGTGCTATAGTGCTTTACTTATGTATTGATTTTTAATGGAGTACTGCTATTTATTCAGCCAATAGCTGAATGACTAAGCTGACCAAAGTGGGCATGAACTCCACATTACTCTTTTTTTTTTCAAAAAATGTTTTGAATATCTGTGAGAGAGATCATTACAAAGCTATTCATTATTGGATTTCAGTCATACAATGATCCAACACCCATCCCTCCACCAGTGCACATTTTCCACCACCAGTGTCCCCCATTTCCCTCTCACCAGCCCTCAACATCCAACACCCATCCCCACCCCAAATAATCAGCCTGCCTCTGTGATAGGCACTTTTCTTCTCTCTCTCTCTCTCTCTCTCTCTCTCTCTCTCTCTCTCTCTCTCTCTCTCTCTCTCTCTCTCTCTCTCTATCTATCTATCTCTGTCTCTTTCTCTCACTGCATTATGGCTTGCAACACAGATGCTAAGAGGTCATCCTGTGTGTTCAGGGCATCAAGCATTTTTATCAGAAAGGTAAGGCTGCAGTAGCTTTTTTAACCAGGTGGCAGCTTTGGGGTGTGGACACGACTGCCAAGGCTCCCAGAAGTACAGGGTGGTGGGGGGAGGTAGCCCATCCTGACTCTGAGAAAGCCTGGAGATTTCAGTCATAAAACCCACATACCCAAATTTTCGACAGGTTAATATCTTAGTGAGGTCCTTCCTGAGACAGTGTGGAGTCTGGCCGGGAGTATGGTGGCGATTTTGGATTGTGGGAGCAAGCGGCTGCCAGGGGCTCTGCTTGGCAGACTTGGCGGACTGACCCACCCCCCCGCCTACAATTTACGCCCGTCTGTTCAGCTGTTCATAGGTCCAAGATTAACTGCAGCTTTTGATCTCTTTCGAGATTTATTTATTGGCCTCTGAAGCAAGGCTTATAAATGAGCTTGAATAGCTGACCCAGAGGTGGTGTGTGGGCCTGGATCCCACATACCTAACTTTAGGTAATTTAGTTTCTCCGGAAACTTGGTCCTGAGTTGTTGGGGTCTGGCCAGAGACCATTTGGGGGTATCAGGAAGCCTGAAGGCACCGCCAGGCTGCTTGTGCACTCGCCCCTCAGGTACAGGTTAATCTGCTGGCAGCACCACCCCTCCAAGTCATTTATTTTTAACACAACCTCTTGGGGGTTAACACAACTTCTTTGGGGTGTTTTTTGCTTTGGAGCCACACCCAGCGGCGCTCAGGAGTTATTCCTGGCTCTGTCTTCAGGAGTGATCTCTGACAGGGCTCAGGGGACCAGATGCAATGTTGGGGATTGTGCCGGGATCAGAGGGATGCAAGGCAAGTGACTTACTCCCAGGGCTGCCCTGGTAATGCAACCTTGTAATGGTGCTACCAGCGTGCTAACCTGGGTCATCAAATGCCAAAAGTCAAGCTCTGTGCTGGTAGGCTAGGGTCAGAGAAGATGTTTACATACCTGCATACTGGTATCTCTTGCTGCCTAAAATCTTCTAACCTTTAATGTCTCCTCTCGTGTCAGGCAAAGTACCCTGCCCCAGAGCAGGTGTGTGTGTGGGTGGGGGAAGCTGAGAAATAGTACAGTGAGTAGGGCACTTGCCTGGTACTCTCGAATCTGGGGTTCAATTCCTGGCACCATATATGGTACCCTGAATCCACCAGGAGTGATCCTGAGCACAGAGCCGGGGTAAGCCCTGAGCACCACCAGAGTGATCCTGAGCACAGAGCCGGGGTAAGCCCTGAGCACCACCAGGTGTGGCCAGACACACACACACACACACACACACACACACACACACACACACACACACACACACACACATGCCCTTTCCTCAGTCTAGGTTCAGCACTGGTCAAGTGTTTCCCAGGGAAGCAACTGATTGGTTCTGGGTGGGTATCATGTGACTCCAGGTATCGAATCCATAGAACTAAACCATGGCAGTAAAGGTTAAGCTGGGTCAAACCAATGTTCAATGCAGGAAACACTAAGACGAAAGCACAATCAGCAGTGACAGTTGAAACTGAAAGATATAAAAAGAAATCAGAGTGGCTATATGTCGCGTAATATATACAGTGCGACATATTCATATATAGTCGTATAAACAGATTATGTATATTCATGTATACAAAATTGAATATATTATATGCAAAATATATTCATATATGCAAAGTTGCACAAGTGGCTATTATTAATTCCATTTAAATTTTTATTGTTTGGGGGCCATGCCCAGTGGTGCTCAGGCGTTACTCAGGAATCACTCCTGGGAGGGGCTCAAGGAACCATATGCAAAGCTGGAGTTTGAACTCAGGTCAGCTGCATGCAAGTCAAATGCCCTGCCACCGTCCTATATCTCCAACCTCTCATATGGCAACATTTCCTTGCTACACATGGCTATCTACCCGGTTGTCATGTGTGTGTGTGTGTGTGTGTGTGTGTGCGCGTGCACCACCAGAGTGTAAACACATGCATATATCCACATAAACCTGGTAACCAATAACTAGGATCTTGGAATCAGAAAATCTGGGTTTGGATTTGAAGCACAATAGTCACTGGTTATGGCATATTGTAAAGGCTTTCTTCATATTCAAAACTGAAATATTCCTACTTAGATTGATTAGTAGTTATTGGGGGTGGGGGTGGGAATCACTATTAGTTTACAGAGAATTTAAGCATTCCTTGAGGTCCCCCCCTTAAATAAAGAACTAAATCATACCAAATATAAATGCTCTGCATTTAGAGGGTGCAAGAAACCCCTAAACTTGAATATCTCTTAGTTTGGGGTCCTTTCTTATTTATTGAGATATCATGATTTACATCAGTTTCCATATTATTGTTTTATTCTTGAAATGCCATTACACATTCCCCCCCACCACAAGAGTAATAATAACCTCTCTACCAAAGTTCTTTCCACCACATCCACCCTACACACACACACACACACACACACACACACACACACACACACACACACACACACACCTGCCCTGCTCCAGTGGCAATATCTTGGTGTTTGTTTCCATTGGGGACCGTCTCATCCTTTACTTTGTTTCATTATACTCCACCTATAAACAAGATCATCTGGTATTTGTCTATTTCCTCCTGACTCACTTCACTTAGCATGATGCCCTCCAATTCCATCCAGGTGGTAGCAAACTTGTTTTTTCCCCCTCATAGATAAGTATACAAATCACTCCTCTATGGTCGGGCACTTGGCTTGTTTTCCAGCTCTTGGCTACTGTGAATCGAGTTGCAATGAAAGTGGATATGATATGTCCCTGCAGATGAATATTCTGGTATTGTTGGTAGAAGCCCAGGAGGGGGGTTTCTGGGTCCCATGGACGTTTAATGGAAACCAGTATGACGAGGCAGGTAGAACACAGAGCACAGTGACTGGCATGTGTTTAACTTTTGCACGTAGCAGTGAAGAGGGAGAAGCAGCTCAAAGATGCTAAGTCCACCAATCAGTGAGTGAAAGAGGGGAGCATGTACACCACGTGACTGTGGGAGAGGAGCAGCATAACCCCAGGCTAGCCTGGTGTCAGCACTTTCCCTTCCAGGTGGACCCCTTTGGCTAATAACCAGCTCCCTTTCCTCCATTTGTCTTTATGTAATTCTAGTGGTTGGGTTCCATCCGTCACCCTCTCTTTGAGAGGGCACTGTTGACAATAATGGCTCCAAAGGGAGACAAAATGGTGCGGGGACTGCTCATTGGGCCACACTGTCCCTCTTTGTCCCCAGGGCACCAAGAACTTGTCTGCTGATAGCTCAGAGGGTCTTCTTCTGTGACCACACTCCCACCCTTAAGGCAGCCTTGTCACTTGCCCATGCTTATGTCTGTTTTCTCCATCTAAATGTTTTTCAAGTTATGGTCCACAGCCACCTCCAGCCAAATCACCGTCCACTGTCACAAGCTTCTACTCCAGCCCAGATTCAGAGAAGAAACTGAAAAAATGTGGGGTTAAACCGCTGGGGGAAAAAAATTCTTTTAAAAACTAATCCATGAGTCATTAACTCTGTGCAGAGAACAGTACTGAGAGTCTTGTTCCTTGGCTGTTAGAGATGAATGAACTAAGATTCTCATCAAACTGGTTATTCATTCCATATTTTTGTTCATTGGGTGGAGGTTTAGCTGGGGGAGGGGGTGACATCTGGCAGCCTTTGGGACTTACTCCTGACTCTGATCAGGGATCAATCCTGGGGCTCAGGCGAACCATCAGAGGTACAAGGGACTGAACCAGGGTCAGTTGTGTGCAAGGGAAGCACCCTAACCCCTGCCCTGTCTCTCTGACATCTATTCTTTCATATTGTGAAAGCACAGACCCACTTCCGTGACAGACCATCTTGTAATACTTACTGGCCAAGATTCTCACACACACACACACACACACACACACACACACACACACACACACACAAACTCCCCCATACTAGGGCTAGAGGATAGGACGGGGGTTAGGGTGCTTGCCTTGCACACTACCACCCCTAGTTCAATCTCCAGCACTGCATCTGGTTCCCCTGAGCACCGCCAAATGTGACCCCAAAACAAACAGCCTCCACATTCCGCTATTTTGAGGACCTCTTGGTCGGATCACCAGAAATGGAGTATGGAGTTCCCAAGCCACTCTGCATCCCCTTCGTATGTTTTGAGGTGGAAACAGGGCCAAGTGAGCAATGGTTGTGGCAAGGAGTTTCCTGCTCAGGACAATCACTGGCTGCAAAGTTATACCCTGAGCCTGGAATTCAGGGAGAGCATTAGGATAGAATCAGAATGGCCAAGGGCAGGAATGAGCGTGCGCTCACAGGCTTCTAGAACATCTCAGCTCTCTGCAAGGGCGCTCTGTTGTTAGAAGGAAATGGTTAATGGCCAAAATAGCAACCTGGGCCCCGGACCCTCTTTTCCACGCTCCAGCTGCTTTATAAAGCATCACAGGGCGAGAGCGGTAGCACAGCGGGGAAGGCACATGCCTTACATGTGGCCAACCCAGGTTCGATCCCCTACACCGCATGCAATAATCTCCTGAGCTCTGCCGGGAGTGATCCATAAGTGCAGAGCCAGGAGTAAAGCCCTGAACGTCACCGGGTGTTGCCTCACCCAAACAAACAAAATTGGGCTGGAGTGATAGTACATTGTGTGTTCACCTTGCCCAGGGTTGATCCAGGGTTGTTTTTTTTTCTTTTCTTTTTTTTTTGGGGGGGGGTCACACCTGGCAATGCACAGGGGTTACCTCCTGGCTTTGCACTCAGGAATTAAGATTCCTGGCGGTGCTCAGAGGACCATATGGGATGCTGGGAATCGAACCCAGGTCGGCCTCGAGCAAGGCAAATGCCCTACACGCTGTGCTATTGCTCCAGCCCTCTGATCTAGGTTTGATCCCTTGCACCCTATATGGTCCCACAAGCTCACTAGGAGGGATCCTGAGAGCCAGGAGGAAGTCCTGAGCACCATCAGGTGTGGCCCCCAAACAACAAAAAAATAATAAAACAAATAAATAAAAAGCATCACATTTTTCATCTCCCTCTTCAAATTTGGGAGTTAGCAAAGGTAGAATAATATCTCCATTCCTCTACCTGGGTGCTAGCACAATATTCAGGGCACACAACATATTATCCCCCACCCACCCCTTAATAAATTTTTCTGTATTCTATAGAAACATTTAAATGGGCGGGACAATATTATTATTATTGCAGTTGCTTACACAGTGACTCAGAAAGTTAAAAAAAAAATCTGCCCAAGGTGACAGGCTAGTAAACCACAGAGCTGCCATGGAAACCAAGATTTGTTTGACTCCAAACGTAGTTCTTTTGCCTCTCTCAATGTTAAATAGAGGGCCAGCGTGATAGCACAGCAGAGGAGGCATTTGCCTTGCACATGACTGACCTAGATTCAATCCTGCACACCCCATATGGTCATCAGAACACTGCAAAGAGTGATTCCTGAGTGCAGAGCCAGGAGTAAGCCCTAGGTACCACCAAGTGTGACCCTAAAACCAGAGGGAAAAAAGCACCAATGGTAAATAATAAAGGAAATAGTGCATTTTGGCACCCATAGATGACTACCTAAGAAATATCTTTATTTCTAAGGGGATGACTATTTTTAGAGCTAATTTCTGTTAACATCTACGTACATTTATTGAGCATTTACTATGCACCAGTAGATTGATCCTCCCCTCCCCTCCCCTCCCCTTCCTCCCAATATGAAAGCCATGGAATATTATAACAGGAACTTCACCTAGAACAAGTGCCTTTGGACCTTCCTACGTGCTCTCTTCTGTGTCCGGATTGCTTTTCTTTTTTCTTTTTTCTTTTTTTTTGTTTGCGTCACACCCGGCAATGCACAGGGGTTACTCCTGGTTCTACACTCAGGAATTACTCCTGGCGGTGCTCAGGGGACCATATGGGATGCTGGGATTTGAACCTGGGTCAGCCGCGTGCAAGGCAAACGCCCTACCCGCTGTGCTATCGCTCCAGCCCCCAGATTGCTTTTCTTCCTCAGCATTTCACCACCAAGAACGGCTCAAAGAGTTCAATGGATTGAAGCCAGTGCCTTGCACCTGGGAGACATGGGTTCAATCCCCCACACTGCAGAGAGTGACTGTGAGCATCTTCCCAGGAGCAGCCACTAAGCACCCTAAGGTGTGGCCCCCAAATAAATGAAACTACCCGAATCACAAAAAACAAAAACAAAATTGTGAAGAGTTGGAGACTTTCTCAACAACAGGCAAGCCAACAGATCGGCTGCCCTTGGAGTCGGGGCGTTAGCACCCTCAGCCTCCTGCATTGGACCAAAGGCTGTGCTACCCTAGCAGTCACAGTAGCTCGAGTAACGGCATTTGTACCAATTTTTGGAGCCCCATTTCCCACTGGGAACCTGAAGAGGGCATGTGCAGTCAGTAGAATTAAAGAAAAGCCGACACTTAGATAATCCCAATCTTTTTCTTTTTTTGCTTTTTGGGTCACACCGGGTGATGCTCAGGGGTTACTCCTGGCTCTGCATTCAGGAATTACTCCTGGCAGTGCTTGGGGGACCATATGGGATGCTGGGAATCGAACCCAGGTCTACCACGTGCAAGGCAAACACCCTACCCGCTGTGCTATCGCTCCAGCCCCAGTAACCCCAATCTTGCCATTCTTGCTTCTAAGGAAATACAAACAGATCTGCCCTTTGCCCTGGGAGGAGGGCACTATCTCTAATGTTCTAGGAAGAAAGCAAATGTCCCCTTTGCTCCAAGAAGAGACACTATTGCTACTCGCCAAGGCAGGTCACTAAACAAATATACTTGAAAACACAGTGCAGAACAAAAAGGGAAGTTTGCCCTTTGTTTGAAAGGCATGCAAAAATGCAGAAACCCTGGGGCTGGAGCGATAGCACAGCCGGTAGCGTGATTGCCTTGCACGTGGCCGCCCTGGGTTCAATTCCCAGCATCCCATGAGGTCCCCTGAGCACCGCCAGGGGTAATTCCTGAATACAGAGCCAGGAGTAACCCCTGTGCATTGCTGGGTATTACCCAAAAAGGAAAAAAAATGCAGAAACCTGTGGAGAGCCTCCATGGAACCGTGCTTCGTGAACACCTGTTTCTTGTTGGTTGCACCGTGCTTCGTGAACAACACCTGATGGGGAATCAGGATGTCTTGTCACGCTCACAAGTTATGGCTGGTTTATCAGCTGCAGACACTTGAGGGCAAACAGGCAGGGAGAAGTATATAAGGGGGGAAGTCACCTGGCTGGTCCGTTCTCCCTCATGCGTCCCCTTTTCCTCCTTACTCCACGTCCCCGTTCCTGATTTTTTCTCTAATGCATGAGAAAGTTCCTGAATAAATCGCAGCCAAAAGGATCTCCGAGTTGCGTGTTTCTTCGCTGGACGAAGCGGCGCGCGACAGCTGGTGGCCCGTACGGGGAACCCGACCTCCAGTACCCCCCCGGTAGATTCAGAACTTGCTGCGATTTATTCAGGACTAAGGTTCACGAGAAATCGTGACGATCCGGTTCCTGTGGTAAGTCAGGACGAGAAGTCGCGACGATGAGGTTCCTGTGGTAAGTCAGGACTAAGGTTCACGAGAAGTCATGACGATCAAGTTCCTGTGGTGAGTCAGGACAATGGTATCCATGGATGTGTATGTTTCGTTTGTTGGTTGGATGTTTGTTTGTCTTTCCCTTTGTCTTTTCATTTTTGCTTTCTATGATTACTTTAAGGATCAGAAGTGCGATAAGGCCGTACGATCAGGACAAGTAGTGTTAGAAGACACAAAGAAGGACAGAGGCAGCCGTCATGGCATTGTAGCCTCTGAGCCAGAGGAGGGTTCGGACGTGGAAAGCGAGGCCTCTAGGGGAACCCCGCTGATGGAGGGACGCGCCCCAAAAAAGAAAGGAAGGCCCCAAGAACCATCCATGACCCGTCCGGCTCTTTATCCCTCGCTACGTCAATTTCAGCAGGGACGGGCTAACGGGGATTCTGACCCCCCTATTGAAGAGGAAGCTGCGATACATGATAGTGACCGATACTTACCGCTAAAGGGCTCTAAGGATGATCCGCCCCCTTACTTTAACAAAGCGGAAGGCGGACTTTCTTTTGCAAAACCCGGGCTCTGGGCAGAAGTTAGACGAGAGCTACAGTTAACTTACCCAGTTTTTGAAGATAATAATCAACAGCGATATCATGAGCTTCTAGATTTTAAAATAATTAAGACCTTGGCAGAATCAGTAAAGACTTATGGAGCCAACGCCGCATTTACTATAACTCAAATAGAAGGCTTATTCAGATACTGTATGACCCCAAATGATTGGCAACAGGTGGCTAGAGCGGTGTTGACTCCTGGACAATACTTGGACTGGCGCACCTTCTTAATGGAATTCGCAAATGAGCAAGCAGCAACCAATCTAGCCCAAGGAGGGGCACGAGCAGTCTGGGATAGGGACATGTTATTAGGACTTGGCAGATTCGCCAATCAGCAGACCGGGTACCCCCCAGAAGTTTATACGCAGGTGAACCAAATAGGATTGAAAGCGTGGAAAGCTCTACCCAACAGAGGGGAAGTCCGAGGCAACCTTACTAAAATAGTTCAAGGGCCCCTGGAACCGTTTTCCGACTTTGTTGCCCGTGTAGTCGAGGCTGCCGGAAAAATCTTTGGAGATTCGGACACTGCGATGCCTCTCATAAAGCAGTTGGTATTTGAACAATGCACTGCTGAGTGTCGCAAGGCTATCGCCCCCTATAAGAGTCTGGGACTGGAGTATTGGATGAAAATATGCCGAGAAATAGGGGGTCCCCTAACCGCCACAGGCTTAGCTGCGGCTGTCATGGATATTACCAAGAAAGTTACGGGACTCGCTATAACCTGCTATACGTGTGGAAGGACAGGGCACCTGAGGAGACAGTGTCCTGTCAATAACCAAGTTGTAGGATCTAGACCCAGACTTTGCCCTAAGTGTAAAAAGGGAAGACATTGGGCAAGTGAGTGTAGGTCAGTGAGAGATGTCCACGGCCATAGGATATCTCAAAGCAATATAAGAAGGGATTCAAAAAACGGCTTACGGGGCCCACGTCCCCAGGGCCCTCAAATATATGGGGCGGCGCAAGTTTCCGAGGAATGGCCATCTCTGCAACATCCCAGGGACTCGGGGGAGCCTCTAAGGCCTCTCCCGCTGTGACCCTACAAGCCGTCAATCCCATGGTCCTCACTCCGAGAATGGGAGTACAGATTTTAGAGTTAGGGAAACTAGCCCCTTTACCGAATGAAGTTATAGGATTGCTAATAGGCTCCCCTGAAGCAGTTTTGAAAGGCTTGTGTGTATATCCTGGTATAATTGATCCCAACCATTCTGAAAGTGTGAGAGCCCTGATTGAGTCTCCCCGTGGGATTACTGCTATCAGCCCAGGGGACCCTGTTGCCCAGGTTATTCTCCTTCCCGCCGTGGGTGGACAGACATGCAATGGTAAAAGGGCTTTAAATCAGGAACAAATTGAGGGAGCTTTTCTTGCATTAGGTATGCACACCAGACCCATGATGCAATTAATAGTAGAAGGAAAAAGGATCATGGGACTCCTTGACACTGGAGCAGACCGTAGCATAATAGCCACTAAGGATTGGCCTTCTGCCTGGCCCACACAGGCTTCTGCTCAGCAGTTGCAGGGTCTGGGGTACCTCAGTACCCCAGAAGTAAGCGCACGTCACCTCACCTGGAAGGATGACGAGGGACACCAGGATAGCTTCCAGCCCTTTATACTTAATTTGCCCTTTTCCCTTTGGGGACGAGATGTTCTGGCTAAGATGGGAGTTAGGCTTTGCACTTCTTCGCGCCCTACTGCTGTTTCTGCTGACCAAAATTTATTGTAGGGGCCGCTGTGGAAATCATCCCCCTAACATGGTTAACAGAGGACCCGGTGTGGGTTCCACAGTGGCCTTTGTCCTCTGAAAAGTTGGATGCAGCTGAAGCCTTAGTTAATCAACAATTGTCAGCTGGACACTTACGTCCTTCTGTATCCCCTTGGAATACTCCTATTTTCGTAGTTAGAAAGAAATCCGGTAAATGGCGTTTGTTGCATGATCTTCGAGCTGTTAATGCTCAAATGCGCGTGATGGGGCCTGTACAACGTGGCCTGCCTTTATTAGCCACTTTACCAAAAGATTGGCATGTAATTGCCATTGACATACAAGATTGCTTTTTCTCTATCCCGTTACATCCACAGGATATTCCCCGTTTTGCGTTTACATTACCCTCTAAGAACCATGAGCAACCAGATAAGCGATATGAGTGGGTAGTCCTCCCACAAGGGATGACAAATAGTCCCACTCTTTGCCAGCTATACGTAGGTTCCATCATAGCTCCTTTGCGAAAGTGTTTCCCGAAAGTACAATGCGTGCATTATATGGATGATATCCTGCTGGCAGCAAAATCCGAAAACGCTCTTAATAATGCCCTACTCAAATTAACCTCGCTCTTACAAAGTGCCAATTTAATTATTGCCCCTGAAAAAATTCAGAAAGGAACAGTTGTCCAATATCTAGGCGCTAAGATAACCCCCAAAGCAGTACATCCCCAAAAAATTACGCTTCGGCTTGACCACTTACACACGCTTAATGATTTCCAACGTTTGTTGGGAGACATTAATTGGATAAGGGGATACCTTAAATTACCTAACTATGACTTAAAACCTTTATTCAATATGCTTCAAGGTGATCCTTCTCTTTCTTCCCCACGAACTATCACACCCGAAGCTAGAGAAGCCCTTTGCAAAATTGAGCAAGCTCTTACTGCTGCTGGCAATACACGCGTGCAGCCTGAGTTTCCTATTTTACTTTGTGTGCTTCCAACATATGGGCAACCTACTGCAGTCCTATGGCAGGAGGGACCCCTTCTGTGGATTCATCCTAGGGTCTCTCCGGCAAAAGCCGTGGAATTATACCCTGCAGCTGTAGCCCGTTTGGCTATGATTGGTATTCAGGACTGCTTGCAATACTTTGGAAAACTTCCAGATACTCTTATTACCCCCTATAATTCCACTCAAATAGTTTCTTTGTGTAACTTACATGATGATTGGGCGATTCTCCGATTTTCTTTTCCCAATGTTATTGATAATCATTATCCCAAACATCCACTAATGACCTTCTTTAAAACCCATCCGGTAATTTTCCCCAAAGTCACCTCTTATGTACCCCTTCGGGATGTTCCAAACATTTATACTGATGGTTCAAGTACAGGCTGGGGGGCTTATATGATAGAGGGTCAAGATCCTATTCGTATGCAATTTCCAACTATGTCTCCTCAAGTTGTGGAACTCCGCATTGTCTTGACAGTGTTTGAGCATTGCCCCTTTGCTTTCAATTTGATCTCTGATTCGCGATACGTTGTAAATGCTCTCTGCTCACTTGAGGTGGCAGGACCCATAAAGGCCTCCAGCTCGATAGCCTCCTTGTTATCTGCTTTACAGCAAATTCTTTGGACCCGTGAAAAACCATTTTTTGTCACACATATCCGCTCTCATACAGGCCTTCCGGGTCCCTTAGCAGAAGGCAATGCTTGTGTTGATGCACTCACTAGACCATCTTGTTTTGTTATTCAGTCTCCTTTACAATTAGCAAAAAATTTTCATGACCGTTTCCATGTTTCTTCTCGGACCCTTCAACATAGATTTCAAATCCCTCGAGCCGAAGCTCGGGCAATTGTTTTACATTGTCCACACTGTGTCCCTTTTCTTCCTGCTCCCTCCATGGGCATAAACCCTCGTGGTCTTGTGCCTTTACGCATTTGGCAAATGGATGTTACACATTTCTCGGAATTTGGCAGGCTCAAATATCTCCATGTATCTGTGGACACGTGCTCCGGTATCATTCATGCCACTCCCCTTTCTGGGGAGCGGTCCGCAAATGTTATCTCTCATTGCCTTGAAGCATGGGCAGCCTGGGGCATTCCAGCCCAACTGAAAACAGATAATGGTCCGGCATACACCTCTGCTAAATTCACCGCATTTTGTGCCCAGATGGGAGTCTCTTTATCTCATGGCCTCCCATATAACCCACAAGGACAGGGCATTGTTGAGCGTGCTCATTCCACCCTTAAAGCATGCCTAATAAAACAAAAAGGGGGAGTTGGCCTGGGACGGCCCCCTCGAGAAAGAATCTCTATTGCACTTTTTACTCTAAATTTTTTGATCATTGATGATAAGGGCACCTCCTCTGCAGACAGGCATTCTTCAAAGATTCCTGTGTGCCAAGGATATGTTAAATGGAAAGATATCCTTTCTGGTGAATGGCACGGCCCGGACCCCGTGTTAACCTGGGCCAGAGGTTCTGTTTGTGTTTTTCCACAGGACAGGGCAGAACCAGTGTGGATTCCTGAACGTCTGACACGAAAGACCGCACCTCCAGTAGACCAAGAGGTGGAAACTGGTGCTCCTGCTCAGCCTGGTTCCTGTGATGATACGAGCTGAAGAAGCAGCTTTTTGGGCCATTGCTACAACTTGGCCTGCTCTAATCCCTTCCGTTCCCACCTTAATATAGACCTGAGTAGAAGTCCCCTCTATTTTATCAAAGAGTGGGTGGAGGTGGGAGTAGTACTATCCTTATTGCTTCTCACTGCTTTGGTTTTTGCCTGGTGTCTATATAATATGCAGCAAGTACAACTATTTACAAGGGCGTGATATTTGCAGGTATCCCGGCCCTGGAGGCACAGCAATCCCCCAAGCTTTGGCTTGCAACTTTGAATCAATAATCTCGCTGAGAACAATCAAGTCTAGCTGGATGTAGCAAAGGTATTGTGCAGCTGAGAACCCTTAACTGCAGGGGACCTCCTGTAGTTGAGGAGTTTGAAAGGGTGCATTATACCCACCTGACCCTTGGACCAACCTAAGACAGGGACCTACAAGCGAGAGGGCTCCCAATGACGGGTAAGGCCAAGGGGGCCGAGGTCGCTACACAGACTTGCTGTTCTAAAACAAAAAGGGGGAACTGTGGAGAGCCTCCATGGAACCGTGCTTCGTGAACACCTGTTTCTTGTTGGTTGCACCGTGCTTCGTGAACAACACCTGATGGGGAATCAGGATGTCTTGTCACGCTCACAAGTTATGGCTGGTTTATCAGCTGCAGACACTTGAGGGCAAACAGGCAGGGAGAAGTATATAAGGGGGGAAGTCACCTGGCTGGTCCGTTCTCCCTCATGCGTCCCCTTTTCCTCCTTACTCCACGTCCCCGTTCCTGATTTTTTCTCTAACGCATGAGAAAGTTCCTGAATAAATCGCAGCCAAAAGGATCTCCGAGTTGCGTGTTTCTTCGCTGGACGAAGCGGCGCGCGACAGAAACCCATGCAGAATTGTCTCCATATCATCTCTTCCTACACTGGGCTGAAATATGTGGGCGACCTTCCCTAACGATTCCATTTCATTGATGGTTCTTCTAACCCCCCTGTCAGTTCCCTAGGCGCTCCCACTCAACCTTCTAACACATAGCTGCTTATATTTATTTTTCAAAATTTTATTGTAGGTACTGTGATTTATCATACTGATAATGACAGGGTTTTCATGCATAAAATATTCGACCCCACACCATTCACCAGAGTGTCAGCTTTCCAGCCTCATGGTCCCAGTGTCCCTCTTCCCCAAACCATCCTCTCGGCCCCATCCCCCCCAGAACTATATGCTTCTTACTAAAGACCAGCGCAGGTTCTGTTGCCTTTGAGTATTTGTCACTCTCTGCTTGTTTCTTTGTATCCCATGTATGAGGGAGATCACTCTGTGTCTTTCCCTCTCCTTTTGACTAACTTTACTCAGCATGATAGTCTCCAGATCCATTCTTATAGCAACAATTGCATGAATTCATCTCTTTTTAAAGCTGAGTAGCATTTTATTGTATATGCGTACCATAGTCTTTATCCAGGCATCTATTTTTAGACACTTGGGATAAGATTTTTGGTTGTTGTGACTAGTGCTGCAATGAACATCACTGTCATTCCGTTGCTCATCTATTTGCTCAAGCGGGCACCAGTAACGTCCCCATTGTGAGACTTGTTGTTACTGTTTTTGGCATATTGAACACGCCATGGGTAGCTTGCCAGGCTCTGCTGTGTGGGCGAGATACTCTTGGTAGCTTGCCAGGATCTCCGAGAGGGGCGGATGTATTGAACCTGGGTCGGCAACATGCAAGGCAAACACCCTACCCGCTGTGCTATTACTCCAGCCCACAATGAACATAGGCCTGCAAATATCTTTTCTGAATAGTTTTGGGACCCTTGGTGGTAGAAGCCAAGAAGTGGAATTACTGTATCATATAGGCATATATGCGTTTTGATCCTATATTTATTGTAAGTATTTTACATGCAATATCTGTTGTGTATTCTGTTAACATGCTTTGTTTATACGAGCCAGAGTGATAATAGAGTGGGTAGGGCTCTTGTCTTGCATGCGGCAGATCCAAATTCAATCCCTGGCAACCCTAGTCTTGCCAGGAGTGATCCCCGAGTACAGAGCCAGGAGTAAGCCCTGAGTACTGCTGTTGTGACCCCCCAAACAAATAAACAAACTCCGTATCTTGTGCATAATAGAAAGAATGCTCATATGAAGTTCTCAAGAAATGTTTGCTAAGTAAAAAAAAAATCCAGGAACTAGAATAATAGCACAGAGGATAGAGCATTTGCCTTGCATGTGGCCTACCCAGTTTGCATCCCTGGCACTCCACATGGTCCCCCAAGACCCACCAGGAGTGATCCCTGAGCACAGAGCCAGGAGTAAGCCCTAAGCACTGTCAGGTGTGATTCCCAAACAAAACAAAAGAAAAAAAATCTAAAACCCCCAGCAAAAAATGGGGAGAAGAAATAAACAAACACTTATCAGAGGAAGACAGGCACATAAAAAAGTGCTCAGGGGCTGGAGCAATAGCACAGTGGGTAGGGCATTTGCCTTGCATGTGGTCGACCCGGGTTCGATTCCTAGCATCCCATATGGTCCCCTGAGCATTGCCAGAAGTAATTTCTGAGGCAGAGCCAGGGGTAACTCCTGTGCATCACCGGGTGTGACCCAAAGAGAAAAAAAAATGTGCTCAGCATCACTTATCATTGGTGAAATCCAAATCAAGACAATAATGAGCTATCATCTCATACCCAGGAGAGATGGCATGTACCAAAATAGTGGAAACGACCCATGTTGGCAGGGATGTAGTGTGTTTCTACACTCACCTACTGCCAGTGGGAATGTTATCTGGCTCAACCCCCTCGGAAAAACAGTAGGGAAAGTGCTCAGTGAACTTACAGTTGAGCTGTCATGTGACCCAGAATTCCATTTTGGCCATCTACCCCAGTACAGAAAAATCTTCATTAGAAGAATCGTGCACACCACAATTCATTGTAACACTCAGTACCATAGCTAAGGTATGGAATCAACCTAGGTGTCCACCAACAGATGAACGGATTATGAAGATGTGGTCTATAGACACAGCGGAATACTAGGCAGCTGTGGGACCATGGCTCAAACCCAGGTTAGTCACAATCAAGGTAAATGCCTTACCCACCCTCGTTTCTCTCTGGCCCCGATCTATGTTTTTAGTTAAAAAGCAAACAAATAAGGGGCTGGAGCGATAGCACAGCGGGTAGGGCGTTTGCCTTGCACGCAGCCGACCTGGGTTCTAATCCCAGCATCCCATATGGTCCCCTGAGCACCGCCAGGGGTAATTCCTGAGTGAAGAGCCAGGAGTAACTCCTGTGCATCGCCGGGTGTGACCCAAAAACCAAAAAAAAAAAAAAAAAAAAAAAAAAAAGCAAACAAATAAGGGGTCAGAGACATGGGACAGAGGGAAGGCATTTGCCTTGCACACAGCTGACCCAGGCCCCATCCTTGTCCATCCCATACGCTCCCCTAGGAGTGATTCCTGAGTGCAGAAGCAGCACAAAGCCCTGTGCGTAGCTTATGTGCCCCCCAAACCAAAACAAGCAAAAAGGGGCTACATGATCGCACAGTAACTCAGATGCTTGCCTAGCCTGTGGCTGACCCTCATCTGGTCCCCAGCACTGCATAGGGTCCCCTGACCACCACCTGGAGTGACCCTTAAGTGCAGAGGCCAGAGTAGCCCCTCAGTACTGCTGGATGTGACCCAACACCCCCCCTCCCAATAAACCATACATGTGAAACAAACCAAGGAAGCCAAAGAGAGTGCTCAGAGGACTTTGCATGTGGGAGACACATGTTTGATCCACGTGACATGATCCCCTGAACACTGCAGGGGGTGGCCCCCAAGCTAGAGTTGGATTTAGCCCCTGAGAGCTGCCAGTGTGGCTCCAACACCACAACAAAAAAGGACCAGAGGTATCTCACAGGGACAGCGTGCTTGCTTAGTAGCTGCTTCATTTGCTTTCGGGGGACAGTCTCCCCCCAGGTGCCTGGAAGCCCAGGAACCTCTCCCAAGGGACAGAGTTAGGGCTTTGCAGAGCAGGGGATAGAACTCGGGGGCTCACACCAACCCTTTGAGCCCTCTCACTGGCTTTAGTTCTTCCTTAAAAACAAAAACAAAAACAAAAAACCGGGGTGAGTAACTGGAGTAATAGTCCAGCAGGAACGGCACTTGCCTTGTACAAAGCTGACCTGGGTTTGATTTCTGACGCCCTATGTGGTTCCTGAGTCCTGCCAGGTATGATTCCCTGAGCACAGAGTCACGAGTAAGTCCTGGGTACTGTAGGTGGGGCCCCAAAGAAAACAAAATAATTGGGGAGCAAGGTGAATGGTGCTCAAAGGCCACTTCTGGCCCCATGCTCAGGGGCCACCCGGTGGTGCTTGGTGGGGTTGGGGGGGGCATATAATACACCTGGATTCAAACCGCGGTTGACCACGTGCAAAACAAGTGCCTTAACTCCTGCACTCTTTTTTTCCAATCCCTAATTATTTCTTTAAGCTAAATCAAATTATCCTTTCCTTGGACTTAAGGCCCCCTTGATTGAATTTAGCTCTTCCCAGTTTACCAAAAGTTACACGTTTTTAAATGCCTATTTACAGGTAATAGAATTAGCAACAATCAAAATAACTCAGGGGTGAAGATCTAGTGCATGCAAAGGACTCTGCTGCTGACTCTGGCTGGGGGGCCGGACTCAAATATACAAACGGAGAGAGCAACGGGAGGTCCAAGACCAAAGGGTTGGAACAAATGAAATGAGCTGAACAAACAGTAGTTTGCAGGGTGCAGTGATGACTATATATGGAAATGATATCAACGACTAACATTTTCTGAGTATTCGCTAAATTCTAGGCACGCTGCTATGCATTTTGAATGGAATTATCTCACTTAATCCCTAAAACTCCGTGAGTCATTTATAATCATAGCTACTATTTATTGAGTTCTGCTAGGTTCTAGGCACTGTGCTAAGTGTTTTAAATGGATTCATTGCTTCTATCCTTGCAAAGATCCCGTTTAGTAGGTATAATCAGCCCCACTTTAAAGATTAGGAAACTGAGGCTTAGTGAGATTGAGTTCTTTGCCCAAGGTTTCACCCAGCCATAGGCAGTGGTGTCATTATTTCTATTCAGGCCATTGCTCTTAATTACAGTGCTCCACTGCTTTGTAAGAGCAGGACGGGGTTATCCTCAAATTCATTTTGCAATGGAAGAACAAATGCTCACATATCTTGGGGCTGGAGCGATAGCACAGCGGGTAGGGCGTTTGCCTTGCACGCAGCTGACCCGGGTTCGAATCCCAGCATCCCATATGGTCCCCTGAGCACTGCCAGGGGTAATTCCTGAGTGCAGAGCCAGGAGTAACCCCTGTGCATCGCCAGGTGTGACCCAAAAAGCAAATGCTCACATATCTGGATGAATGAGCAAATGCAGAAACTGAATCCAAAACATCTTGAGGGACCAGAGACAAGAATGACATCGGTTTTATACCCAGGCCGTTCACTGACTTGACCTTGATGAGTTCACGAGTAATTTAGAGGTAAACAAGGCAGGCCAGATTCAAAGTGGGAGCCGGAGAGATTGCACAGCGGTCAGGTGTTGGTCTTGCGTGCAACCGACCCAGATTTGATCCCTGACCCTGTCTATGGTCTCTTGAGTACCACCAGGAGTGATCCCTGAGCACAGAGCCAGGAGTAATCTCTGAGCACTGCTATGGCTCCCACACCAAGCACAAAAACACCCCCCACAGATTCAGAGTGGGAAGATCTGTGTCTTTCAATTTCATCACATGCGGGATTTTGCTGGGTGCTGGAGCCCAGGTTGCCGCCAGGCATGTCTCATACATGTCGGAGCCCACACTTGGGCGGCGAAGACAGACGCTCGCCAGAGCATTGTCAGGACCTGTCACTGCCGGCGAGCGTCTTATCGAGGGCAGATCGTTTGCAGATCCTTTTCGAATGGCGGCCCGCAAGGTTAGAAGATTCTAGAATTTCCAACAGAGTGGCCGTGTCAGCTGAGTCGTGTCACTTTACACCCTCGCCCCAGGGCAAGGCACAGAGAAGAGAGGGCTGGGGAGACAGCTCAGGGGTCTCGAGTGGCTTGATCCCAAGAGCCCCCCAAACCACCAGGGGTAGCCACCCTCCCCCAAAAAAAGCACTACATCACCAACCTCAGCATTACTGTCTGTCCCTGTTGGCCAAGCATCCTTGGGAATCGCACCCAGGGCCCTTGAGTATCATCGGGTGAAGCAGCGTAGCAAACCCCAGCTTAAGTCCCCATGTCAAGGGCTTCCAGGCTGAGACGCTCCAGGCTGAGAAAACCAGCCGTGCCCAGGAGACTCCGACAGCTCCACCATTGCTCCATCTGGCCCCATGGTTCCTAGAGCCAGCCTAGCCCTCCCCACCTTGCCAGCACGGCCCAGCAAGGCGTACCTGCGATGCCCCTGCCACCCAGACCCCTAGGAGTGTCCACACGACTTCCTTCCCGGCACAGGCTTGGATGACTTCAGGTACATCTTATTATCTCCCCGGAGTGGCTCAAGACAGTTTAGAGTCGATCTGAATGATCAGATGCGTCGCTTGTCCTTCTTAGGTGATCGGCTTAGAGTATTTTAGATACAATTTACTTCCGCTCCCAAACGGAGTCCGTGTCTCCTGCTCGCCCCCTCCCAGGACTGACCAGTTAGGAGAAAGCAGAAGGGTTTCATCTGAAGTGGCCCGGAAATAGGCTATAAATGTCCCCTTGCACTCGACCAAACGGGGTTCCCTGGCACCTCATAAAGTCTCTGAGCACTGTCAGGATGGTAATGGCAGGAGTGGAGAGCCAGGAGGAACCCTTGAGTATTGCACGTGCCTGCTCTCCTCTGGGTGTCAGGCCTCACCACGGGCTCCAGGCTGTCCTGCTCAGAGGACAGGTACTTCTTTTATTTAAACTTCTTTTTGTTAGGACTGGAGCAATAGCACAGCGGGTAGGGCATTTGCCTTGCGTGCGGCTGACCTGGGTTTGATTCCCAGCATCCCATATGGTCCCCTGAGCACCGTTAGGGGTGATTCCTGAGTGCATGAGCCAGGAGTGACCCCTGTGCACCGCCCGGTGTGACCCAAAAAGCAAAAAAAAAAAGAAAAGGTAGAAGAAGAAAATAAAAGGCAAGAAGGCAGAGAAGGAGAAGTAGGAGGGGAAAGAGGAAGAGGAGACAGAGAAGAGGGGGAAGAGAAAGAGAAGAAAGCAGAGGAGGAAGAGGAGGAGCATTTCCCATTGAAATGCTTGCTGGGCAGATAGATTCAGCAAATGGACATGGACATGGACATGGCAAGGTGACCTCTGGGTTAGCCACATGGAACTCTTTGGAGATGAAGAAGAATCAGCAAAGTCATTTATTACTTCCACCTTAAAAATACACACACACACACACACACACACACACACGTATGCATTTCCAAATTAGGAGGTTTTCCACCTTCTTCTGGATGTATGTGTCAATAATGTCAATATTAAAACAGGAAATTCACCTTTTCATATTAAAACATGAAATTCACTGTGCTTTCTACCAGATTTCCCTGCCAATTTCCATCATCGTGAGCCCTGCCGTTCACAGCTTCGCAGTCCCACTTAGCACATGGTGGGTGTTTAATTAGTGTTAAAAGAGTAATCAGGAGAGGCTGGAGGTGAAAGACAAAGTTTTGGATTTTGAACGAAAGAGTGTGACAATTACAACGTGTTCGGCCCAGGTCTGATTTCTCATTTCTGTAACGCTGGTCAAGTCCAAGCACCGGGTGGAACAGGAGAATAAAAAAAATGATATGTGGTGAGAGTTCCCAAAGGGGAGTGAGCTCACGCCTCCTTTCTCCAGGGGCTTCATTTGTTTCCTCCTCCAGTGCCCACTCGGTGCCAGGCACCGGGCCCTCTACCCCCTCCTCCCTCAGCCTGGAAGTGCCTTCAGTTCAGCAGAATGGCGGGGGTTGCTGGGACACGGCTCTGAGCCGGGTGCCAGGCCGCTCCCACCACACCAGCCGTGCCAACCTTGGTCTCAGGGTCTCCCCTGCCAGTCCTGACGTCCTTCTCAGGATTCCCCACACCGAGACCTGCCACTCTTTGGGGGATTCATAACCTGCAGCCGGCCAGTTAGATGCCCACTGTGACGTGCCAGGCAGCTCTGTTCTTCTGCCCCATCCCCACTGCCAACTCAGGGCTCAGAAGTTTAGCGATAACCTCAACATGCAAATGGACAGATGCCAGCAGGGTCCCCACGGCCCTGCCGCCAGCCCCATTCTGGACCAGGGCATCCCACGGCCCTGAGATCTTTTTTTTAATATCTTTTTTTTTTTTTTTTTTGCTTTTTGGTTCACACCCGGCGATGCACAGGGATTACTCCTGGCTCTGCACTCAGGAATTACTCCTGGCGGTGCTCAGGGGACCATACGGGATGCTGGGATTTGAACCCGGGTTGGCCGTGTGCAAGGCAAACGTCTCTACCTGCTGTGCTATCGCTCCAGCCCCACGGCCCTGAGATCTTGTAGATGACCCAGACCCTAAGGGGACTCCTTCTCTCCTCACTGGGTCCCTCCAAAAACTTGATGCCAGGCAACCCCTGGCTACCTTCATTTCCCCATGAGAAAACTGGACCACCAAGCAGAATTCACAGGCCGACCCTGGGCGCCGCACGTGCTGTCACTGTGTGCAGCTACCAACAGCTGTGGAGGAGCAGGCCGGTTCTCTGGGCCATAACCAGAACGGAAACTGCCTTGTTTTCTTTTTTGGGTCACACCCGGTGATGTACAGGGGTTGCTCCTGGCTCATGCACTCAGGAATTATTCCTGGTGGTGCTCAGGGGAACCCTATGGAATGCTGGGAATCAACCCGGGTCAACCTCGTGCAAGGCAAACGCCCTCCCCGCTGTGCTATCGCTCCGGTCCCCCGGAAACTGCCTTTGACAATAACGAAGACCTTAACTTGAGCTTGACAAAAGCTGCCGAAAATAAGAGTCTGGGGGAAAGGGAGAGGGGCTTTAAGCAACGGGACAGCGGGGTGGGGGGTTTGCCTTGTACACATGATCTGGGTTCAATCCCTGGCACCCCACATGGCCCCCCAAGCCCTGCCAGGAGTGATCCCCGAGCACAGCGCCAGGAATAAGCTCTGAGCGTTTACAGGGTATGGCCCCAGACGGAAGTCTACAGGACTGAGACAAAGCGCAGGGGTCAAGGTGTTGCCTTGCATGTGGCTAACCCTGACTCGACCCCCCCCCCCCATCCCACTGCCCAAGATAGCGGAATGATCCCTGAACAGAGTTGGGGTTGGCCCTTGAGCACCTAAACCCCCACAGCCCCCCAGAGATGTTTCTCCTTGGCACTGGCTGTTGATGTTGGCTCTGCCAACAGCCGTGTTTCAGCTGTATTCCGGCCCCCTGCTTCGGTGGTAGCTGCTGGCTGCCTGGCTCCCTCTGCCCCTCCCTGGAAGGAGGGCAGCAGCTTCTCTCCCTCCTTGGGGCTTGCGGTTCTTCCATGTCCCATTTCAGCTGGTGTTGGAGTCCTTCCTGGCACAACTCCCCGACCTTCTAGGCTGCTGGGCTTGGAAAGGCTCAGACCCGGCCTTCATAGAGGGGTGGGGTGGGGGGGAGCTGTTACCAGGGCGACCGGCATTCCCCGATGATGAGCTTGGCTTGGTGGCCTTGCAGGCTGGAGCGATAGCACAGCGGGGAGGGCGTTTGCCTTGCAAGCGGCTGACCTGGGTTCAACTCCTTTATCCCTCTTGGAGATCCTGGCAAGCTCCCCGTGGTGTACTCAATATACCAAAAACAGTCACAACAAATCTCACAATGGAGACGTTACTGGTGCCCGCTCGAGCAAATAGATGAACAATGGGACAACAGTGCTACAGTGCTATCTATATATATTTGCTTTTTTGGGGAGGGGAGACCCATCTGGTGGTGCTCAAGGGTTACTTTCAGCTCTGTGCTCGGGGAGCTTGTGGGGGCTGTCCATCGGCTGTGTGGCTCACACACTCAGCCGTAGTGCTCACGGGGGATGGACTCCTTTCACTGTGGTGCTTGCACATGTGCTCACAATGTGGGGGTGTCACACTCCTGACCACAGTGCTCATACATCTTATTTAGTAATGAGGCTGGCCAGGAGCTATAGCCCTTTAGAAGCAGTGCGCTCACACACACACACACACACACACACAAACACCCACCCACACACACACACACACATACACACTCACACTCCTACCCTCATACATGGCTGCAGTCTAGTCAGAAACTGCTCGCAGTGTCAGGGGTCACAGAGCTGCTAGGATCGCACTCAGAAGATACAGTGACACCACGGACAAGCTAGCAGCCTCACGTTTGCAATTTAGGCACTTTAGTCTCCTAACTCGTCGATCCTCTGCACATTTCACACAGACATTGTCCATGCTATGTTTTTGCATCTTCATATTTTATATATAAGTATCTTTTTTATTTTTGCTTTTTTTAAATTTTGGGTCACACCTGGCGATGCACAGGGGTTACTCCTGGCTCTGCACTCAGGAATTACTCCTGGCGGTGCTCAGGGGACCCTATGGGATGCTGGGAATCGAACCCGGGTCGGCCGCGTGCAAGGCAAACGCCCTACCCGCTGTGCTGTCGCTCCAGCCCCTATAAGTATCTTTTTATCTAAAGTACATACCTATACAATTTTAAAGAAACTCGGAGGGCCACACCCACTCTGTGCTCAAGGCTTACTCCTTCCTGCCTCTGCACTCAGAATTTATTCCTGGCAGTGCTCTGGGGATCATGTGGCATCCTGGTGGTACTCAGGGGTGACTTTCAGGGGGAGAGAACCTGGGTTGGCCACGTGCAGGGCAAATGTTCTACCTGCTGTCCTATTGCTCTGGCCCCGTGCTTATATCTATAGCTATGTTTCAGTTTTGGGGCCCCACCTGGCTGTGCTCAGGAATCACTCCTAGAAGTACTCAGGGATGGCGGGGATCAAACCTGGGTCAGCCACATGCAAGGCAAACATCCTACCCACTGTACTATCACAACAACCCCTGGTGCTTATATTTTATACAAACATTTTCTTTTTTTCTTTTTTTGCTTTTTGGGTCACACCCAGCGATGCTCAGGGGTTACTCCTGTCTCTGCACTCAGGAATTACTCCTGGCGACCATATGAGATGCCAGGGATCGAACCCGGGTCAGCCGCATGCAAGGCAAACGCCCTACCCGCTGTGCTATCGCTTTGGTCCCTATACAAACATTTTCTATGATATGTTTTTGCATGTATTATATGTATAAATATATTTTAAAATAAATTTTATATAAATACGATAGAAAACAACTTTGGAGGTGACAAGTGCCCTGTGCTCAGGGCTGACTTACTCCTGGCTCTGCACTCAGGGATCACTCCTGGCCGGCCTCTGGGACCATCATGGTACCAGAGATCAAAACTGGTTGACCACACGCAAGGCAAGCACCCTGCCTGCTGTCCTACCTCTCTGGCCCCTAAATACAGATGTATGTCTAAATATCTTTTGCATATAAATCTATGCCTATAATTTATTCACCGTATCACTGTCATCGATTTGCTCGAGTGGGTATCAGTAACGTCTCCACTGTGAGACTTGTTGTTACTGTGTTTGGCATATCGAATACATAAACATAAGTATTTTCTTCCTTTTCTTCTGCTATTATTATTATTATTTTAATCTAATGTATGAATAAAAGAACACAACTGGACAGAATAAGTGTATTATTATTATTATTATTATTATTTAGTTTGGGGGCCAGGTCTGGTGGTGCTTTCGGCTTATTCCTATCCCTGTGCTCCAGGATCAATTCTGGTGGTTCTCAGGAGACTGTATGTAGTGCTCGGGAATGAATCTAGGGTTAGCCACGTGCAAGGCAAACACTTTGCTCCAGAATTATCTCTTTGGCCCTGAATTGATGCACAGTTAAAGGAAGGACATTTAATTGCCTGCATCATATCTATAACTGTATTCACCACACTAACAAACAGTCAAGGAAAACTGATTGAAATGAAAAGCTCTTGTGTAGACTCACTCTACAGTGAGTGAGTTTATTTGTAGATGGATAAAACTCTGGTCTTGCACGCAATGGATAAAGCTCTGGTCTTGCACGCAATGGATAAAGCTTTGGTCTTGCACGCAACCAACAGTTTGGTCCTTGGCTCCAAGGGTAATCCCTTGAGCACCACCAGCAGTGACCCCTGAGCACCAGGCCAGAAGTAACCTCTGAGCCCTGTGGGGTGTGACCCCCCCAATTAAACAAAGGAAGATCGTAAGTGTTCCCTTCTAGAGATGTTTCAGCTGAAAGAAGATGTAAGTCCTAAAGAGCATTTGCACCTAGACTTGGTTCATTTTATACAACCGTCTTTCATTTTATACAACCACAGCCTGTCCAAGATTCCTTTTGCTCAGAGCTGCATAACTTGAGAAGAAAAAAGAAATGAACAAGGCACTTGGAATCCTCCCTGGGCCTTTTGCTCCGGTGCAGACACCCGTGGTTCATAGGGGCGGGGCTTTTTCTATGCTCAACTCAGCTCAGTGGCCCCCTGGGCTCCATCTTAGCCCCTCTCACATCCACAGCCCTGAAGAGGCGGGGACTTACCTTTATTCTGTATAAAACTTTTCACTTCTCCAAAGCAGCCTAGAAGGTCCCGGTGGATAAGCCTTCTCCTTATGGCCTCCGAACTTTGGGAATGGTTATTATGCTGTACATTTTTTTTTTCAAGTCCCAGTGGGCTTCTTGTCTTCATTTTTTCCACTTGCCTCTGCCATTCTGGCCTCCAGAAAGGGAATAAACAGGCAGCTTTGGGTGAGAAAGAGAAAATGATGTAAGGAAGAGCTTTGCCCAGACAGGAAGAACAGAAAAGATAGCTCTCCTGGTGCTGAGAAGTCAGGCCCTGGGGAACAGGAGAGGGACGGGGGGAGCCGGTGAGAGACTTGTGTCCACTCTTCTCTGACTGGAGCCTATTCAGGGAGCTTGACGGAGTCAGTGGAGAGAGAGACGTGTTAGACTCAGGTATTCCTCATGGGTCACGGACCCCAGCTGTGATTCAGAGATGGCAGGAGGGGCGTGGAGACCGGGTGGAAGTAGAGGGACTCCCAGGGGAGGTAAGGAGCTGGGCAGAAAGAGGGTGTACTCAGTGGTTGGGGACTCAGGGGGACCATCCATCCCAGCTTCTCAAGGCCAGGGGGGTAGGCTTGTCCCTAGGAAAGGACTCAGGGGCCCCAGGCTTCTGCCTCGGTAGAATCCCCAATCCTGGAGAGATTGCAGAGGGGAGTCCCCAAAGGTCAACTGAAAGAGGACCACCTGATTGAGTTAACCGCCACTAGCACCATGTCACCGGCACCTGACACTTGGCTCAGGAGCGGCCACCACTGAGAGCCCAGAGTCAGCTACAGTGGCCAGGCAAGTGGGTGTCCGCCTGGGGCCAGGTCAAGCGCATGTCATCTTCCAGCTATGTCCCGATTCAGGTGTCACCACAAGTCCACTGGCACCAGTGGGTCCTGCAGGTATGTCCCGAATCAGGCTTCGCCACCTATGTGCCTCCACTTACCAGCCTGGCTCCAAGCATCTCTAGGCCTGGGGTCTTGCTCATCTCATTGGCTCCCGATTGGCTCCCTGATTCTGCTCCTTTCCCAAGGGAAGCTGCACCTAGCTCCACTTTTCCCAGCCACACTCTTTGCCCCAGACCCAATGCTTCAGGGGCTTGATGATTCGGCCAAGAGTTGCTATCTACCTGCGGCATGCTTTCAGTGAAAA
Source organism: Sorex araneus (assembly GCF_027595985.1). Classification (NCBI taxonomy): domain Eukaryota; kingdom Metazoa; phylum Chordata; class Mammalia; order Eulipotyphla; family Soricidae; genus Sorex; species Sorex araneus. Next base: position 11,888,563 of record NC_073306.1, read on the forward strand.
TCCTGTGCCTTTAAGCAACTGAGAAATCCTTCTTCCTTTATACTCTCTCCTCTGATATGGGCTATTAATATAAGGAATATAGAAAAAAATATGTGTTTGGCTAAACATTCAAGAGCATATTACTTTGTTCTTGTCTTATACTTTTTATGGGGCTGGAGCTATAGCACAGAGGTTGGGCGTTCGCCTTTCACGAGGCCGATCCGAGTTCGATTCCTCCGCCCCTCTCAGAGCCCGGCAAGCTACTGAGAGTATCGAGCCTGCGAGGCAGAGCCTGGCAAGCTACCCGTGCATATTGGATATGCCAAAAACAGTCACAATAAGTCTCTCAATGAGAGATGTTACTGGTGCCCGCTCAAACAAATCGATGAGCAACGGGATGACAGTAGATCTTGTCTTTTACTTGATTATAATCAGCACTGGTTGGAAGGTTCGTCTGTCTATTCCTACCCATTATTGATCAGTGTTAGATACCCAGCATACATTTTGGAGGAATTTGAAGTCACTAACTGGCAGAATAAAACACCTCATCGAGTGGAGATACTTCCCATTGTGTTGCACGAGAAAAACTTATTCTATATATTTGGCATTCACGTATGATCCAATATTATTCTCTTCCCAATGCTTTCCCTATTCTTAAGCTAATGGAAACATTCATGAATATAATTAAGAAGTCATTAATAACTATTGACATATATGCTATCATTAAATAATCCTTAATAACTGATTAATATAATAGCAGTCACAGTACTATTAACACTATTTCCAGAATACTTTACCTCTGAGTCAACAATATACCAGGAATTTTGCTCAACTAACTCATTTAATCTTTATAATTACCCTATAAAGCACTGGTTGAGCTCTACAAGAAGAAAACATCCAACCCCATCAAAAAATGGGGCAAAGAAATGAACAGAAACTTTACCAAGGAAGAAATACGAATGGCCAAAAGGCACATGAAAAAGTGCTCTACATCACTAATCATCAGAGAGATGCAGATCAAAACAACCATGAGATACCACCTCACACCACAGAGACTAGCACACATCCAAAAGAACAAAAGCAACCGCTGTTGGAGAGGATGTGGGGAGAAAGGGACCCTTCTTCACTGCTGGTGGGAATGCCGACTGGTTCAGCCCTTCTGGAAAACAATTTGGACGACTCTCAAAAAATTAGATATTGAATTCCCATTTGACCCAGCAATACCACTGCTGGGAATATATCCCAGAGAGGCAAAAAAGTACAATCGAAACAACATCTGCACATGTATGTTCATCGCAGCACTGTTTACAATAGCCAGAATCTGGAAAAAACCCGAATGCCCCAGAACGGATGACTGGTTGAGGAAACTTTGGTACATCTATACAATGGAATACTATGCAGCTGTTAGAAAAAAGGAGGTCAAGAATTTTGTAGTTAAGTGGATGGGCATGAAAAGTTTCATGCTGAGTGAAATGAGTCAGAAAGAGAGAGACAGACATAGAAAGATTGCACTCATCTATGGTATATAGAATAACAGAGTGGGAGACTAACACCCAAGAACTGTAGAAATAAGTACCAGGAGGTTGACTCCATGGCTTCGAGGCTGGCCTCACGTTCCGGGGAAAGGTCAACTCAGAGAAGCGATCACCAACTACATTGCAGTCGAAGGCCATGTGGGGGAAGGGAGTTGCAGGCTGAATGAGGGCTAGAGACTGAGCACAGCGGCCACTCAACACCTTTATTGCAAACCACAACAGCTAATTAGAGAGAGAAAACAGAAAGGAATGCCTTGCCACAGTGGCAGGGTGGGGTGGGGGGGAGATGGGATTGGGGAGGGTGGGAGGGACACTGGGTTTACGGGTGGTGGAGAATGGGCACTGGTGAAGGGATGGGTTCCCAAACTTTGTATGAGGGAAGTATAAGCACAAAAGTGTATAAATCTGTAACTGTACCCTCACGGTGATTCTCTAATTAAAAATAAATAAATTAAAAAAAAAAAAAGAAAAAAAAATCTTTATAATTACCCTTCAAGCATTATTGTGTCTCTTTTTACGTATCATGAAACTGAAACAAAAGAATATAAAGTAATGGCTTATTACTTTATATAATTGCTTGGATTATTTCTGCCCAAATTTGTCTGACTTCAAGTCTATCTGCCTTGTTCTTAGGGAGTTCACTAGGCTGTTAATCTGATAGATGGTTTTAAGAATTTGTCACACACAGTACTCAAAGCTTCAGCATACAACAGAAGTTCCACAAACACTAACACTCACGTAGCTACCATCCAAGAGAAGATCTAGAATTTTCCCTGGCCCCTTGATGGCTTTCTCAGGCTCTTTCCCAGTGACCCTTTCTCTCTACTCAGAGCGAGTCTGACTCCTCTTGCCGTCAGCCAGGCTGGCTGATTTCTGAACTTGACATTAGCGGGACCCACAGGGCCTGTGGTCCATGCGTCTCGTTCCCATGAATCCCCATTAGGTCACGTGGGTCACTCTCCCGTGATGCCCAGTGGTGCCATTTCCCTCCCGAGCACAGGGGTCCCCCAGTGGTGGGGGTCACTCCAGCCCGGCACTCCCACATAGCCGGTGCTGAGTTCAGCTGTGATGCCTGGAAAGGCTTGGCAGGTGGACGAGGGCAGGACCTGGCATTTGAGCCGGAGAGGCCGGATGGCCAGGACAGGACACAGATGGAGTTCCAGCCAGGCCCAGAAACCAGCCGACAAGCCTGAGGATGCAGTGGCAGAGCCGTGGCTCCCGAGACACCCCAGCTGGGTCTCCTTAGGACTCCATGAGCTGCTGCTCCAACTCCTTTACTAATTTCTGCTTTTCAGAATACAGAGCGTTTCCCCCCTCTTCATTTTTATTTATAAGATGTGGGTCACTTTTTGTTGTATTTTTTTTTTTCAGCTCTTGTTTTGGTTGTAGTCTCTTCTCTGTGTCCTTATACTCCAGAACACAATGTTTTCTAAGAAACCGTTCAAGAACTATTCTGGTCACATCCCACTAAGAGAGCAGCGAATGTCCTCATCAGCATAATCTCTGCATGTATTATGTCCCTTGGACTCAGCCTCCTGCCTCTGCGGCATTTCCTCCCCAATTCATTTACTTCTGATGGACAAGCACAGTTGCCAACAGATGTTGCATTTAAAAATAGACGTCTGTATTTACTCGGCATGGTTTGGGGCAGAGGAGAAGCTACTAAAGCTATCAATGCAGTCGGCGGCTCAGGGCATCGAGAGGTGCCCTGTGCTTTTCTGAAACTGGAGAGAATCTTTTCGCCCGTGACCTTGATGTGCCATCTCGGAAAGTGTAAAAAAGTCTTCTGAGAATACTCTAACATTCCCATTACCAGATTCGTCAAAACTCTCCATTCTAAGGTAATCAGAATGCTCCGAGAGCTTCATGGAGGAGGCAAATTCTAATTTTCAGGAGAAAGGAATTTGGGGGAACAGAGTAAATAAGTTAGAAGGGAATAATGGCATTCCATCTGGGGTGCAGTGTCTGTTCTCGTTACGTTCTGTGTGTCTGGGGGCTGGCCATTCTGTGACACGCTCTCTGTGACTCATGCAAGTGTTGCTGTAGACAGACAATGCGCTGTGGCCTGTGTTTACTCTTCTTCAGTTTTGAGCTCCCTCCTGTTCCGCCTTCCTCACGTTGTCAGCTCACCTCTTCCCAGGCAGGATAACTTGGATCTTGAGTTTCTTTTTCCTCGAATCTGCTGTGCTAATCCTTCCTTCCTTCCATGCCTGTTCCAGTCCTTGCCTCACTAACCTTAAGCCAGATTCTAAGCTGGAATCTACCTGCCTGATAGTGTCAGGGAGCTTGGCTTACGCTGGGATTTTTCGGCGGGGAGAAACTGAACTGAAGGGTGGCGAGACGTGAAAGGATGTGGATACTGATGTGGATACTGATTTCTGATAGCAACTGTGGGCGCGTTGAGAAAGTTTGAGTAGGCCCTCAGCGTGGGAAAATGTCCTTGAAGCGTGGTAGTGACAACAAAAAAAGCCAGTGATTATCTTTTTTTTTTTTTTCCAAATGAAATTCACTGGCATTGGCCAAGATGAGGACCATTGTGACCAGGATGGAGAGGGTGGCAGAGTCAAAAACAAAGGGGGGGGGGCTGGAGCGATAGCACAGTGGGTAGGACATTTGCCTTGCACACGCTGACCCAGGTTCAAATCCCAGCATCCCATATGGTCCCCTGAGCACCGCCAGGGGTGATTCCTGAGTGCATGAGCCAGGAGTGACCCCTGTGCATTGCTGGGTGTGACCCAAAAAGCAAAATAAAAAATCAAAGGGGGTGTGTTGGGAAGGAGCTAGGGAGGAAAATGGTCAAGGATGTAGCTGGGCATAGAGAAGGCCTTCATAAATGTTTTCCACTCACGACCTCTTTTTGCCGTGTACATTTTTTAAAAAATATATTTTTTTATTGAGGTACTGTAATTTGCAAAGTTATTCATAGCACCCAACTTTGCAATCAGCCATGATCAAATTCCATGTGCCCCGTTTTCCTGACCTCAGATCTCAACCCCATCGTGCCAGTGTCAGAGGTCATTCCCGCCTGGGCTCTGGGGCCATGGGGGTGCCAGGGACGGGGCCCGGATCAGCCACACTGCGAGGCAAACGCTGTAACTGCTGTCCTATCACGCTGGCTCCAAGCTCTCTAATTTTCCCATGTGGGCGGGAGAGATAGGACAGTGGGGAGGGCGTTTGCTTTGCATGTGGCCGACCTGGGTTTGACCCTGGATTCACTCCCCAGCATCTCCTCTGATCCCTCTTGCGCCACGAGGAGTAATTTCTGAGAAGCCCCTGAGCCCTGCAGGAGACAGAAGCTAACGCAAACAGACAAAACAGACAGTAAAAAAAAATGCTAGAACACAAGCCTAGCAGGGACCAAGCCCCGAGTGTGCACCCTGAGACCACATCTAACAGCTTTTCTCTGCACCTCTCCTCCCCAGACACTACTGGGTGTGACTCTCAACCGAGCTTTGCAGGAAATGGCCCCTATTAAAAAAGGAGAATAAAGAAACAATCCAGTATTTATTATGATTATTTTTTTTAGTTTTTTGTTTTGCTTTTTGGGTCACACCTGGCGATGCACAGGGGTTACTCCTGGCTCTGCACTAGGAATTAACCCTAGCAGTGCTCAGAGGACCATATGGGATGCTGGGAATCGAACCCAGGTCGGCTGCATGCAAGGCAAACGCCCTACCCGCTGTGCTATCGTGCCAGCCCCCGAAACAACCCAGTATTTAAAGACTGGAAAACCGCACCTCACAGTATTGACAGTGGTGGTCTCTGAATCAGCAGCTGTTGGGTACTTTAGTAGAAGCATGGTTTGGTTTGGGGCCACATCTTGTGGTACTTGGGGGCCACTCCAGGCAGTGCTCAGGAGACCATGTGGTGCTGGATATCAAACCTGGGTCCTCCAATGTACTAAGCATGCATTTAAACCTTTGAGCTATCCCCGAGCCTTACAGATACTTTTTTTTTTGGGGGGGGGGGAGGAGACAGATAGAGAGATGGTGCGAACCCAGCGGTACTCAGGGGTAAAAAGAATCATTCTTGATGGTGCTGGAGGGACCATAGATATCTTTTAATTGTTATTTTTGCTTATTTATATTTCCCATGTTTCCTGTGATGCCTATGTCAGTTTTACAAAGGGAAAACAAAAGAGAGATAATTATAATAATCCCCTAATCATTCCCTGGCCTACGGAAAAGCCCTGGCAAATGAGCATCGCACACTTTCCAGCCTTATCTTCTCGTTCCTCCTCGGTCCTCAGCCAGCGCCAACATTAGATCCTCCTCCTGGAAAGGCATGTGTGTTCCATCCAGTTCTGCACTGTTACTTTCATTTTCTGGGGATTCATTTCTTCAAACCCATCTCACTTAAAAACAAAATAAAACAAAACAAAAAACCCTGTTTGAATCCAAGTCTTCTACAAATCCTACCCTGACCACCCAACAAAAATAAGCACATTCTTTCCTAACATGGCTTTTAGGACTTGACAATTAAAACATTCCATGCAATACATATTTATTGAGTGTTTATCACGTGCAAATTACCAGAGGAGGGGCTGTATGGATCTCCAAGTTAAAAAAAAAAAACAACAAGCACCACTCATTCCCTGAGCAGAGCATAAACTAAATAATATTATCACCCAATGCAGAATGTATCTGTGTCTTGTGTGGTCAGGTAGCCTGCGCAGGGGTGGCTGGGGAAGGGCGGGGGAGGAAGAGACCGTGGGTGAGGGGCTCTTTTGGAGCAGGCGAACAACGTGCAAGACTTTATCTTGTTATTTAACCTACGTGAGGACCCAGTTCACAGAGGTAGGAAGATAGGGTTTAGGAAAGCTAAGGAAAAAATTAAATAAGACCATGTGTCTTGTTAAGTGGTGAGCTAGAGGCAGAACTTGTGTGGGAGTTCTTTTTATTATTTTTCAGGGCTAAGAATGTGGCTCCGTGGTAGAGCATGTTCCCTTGCTTGCACATGTGAGGCCCTGGTTTCAATCCTTGGCATCGCCAATAAATAAATAAATTGTCCTTTTTTCTTTTCTTTTTTTAAAAAATTTTTCTCTCATCTACTAGGAAATTTAACAAACTCTTTATGAAGAAAGAAGGGCCAGGGTAGAAGTAGAATCTTGCATGTGTGAGGTCCTCAGTTCAATTCTTGGTGCAAAAAGACAAAAAGAAAGACAGAAAGGAGAAAGAGAGAAGAGAAGGAAGGAAGGAAGGAAGGAAGGAAGGAAGGAAGGAAGGAAGGAAGGAAGGAAGGAAGGAAGGAAGGAAGGAAGAAAAGTATGATACATCACAGTCGTTGTAGACCTCATAGTCCTTCTGTCCCCTCTCTCCCTTCATAGCATAGTTATATAGGCATCACACAGGTGGGGTTGAAGATTGACATAACAACAAACAGAGGTAAAGCCACTCCTTCAGGAAGTTCTAGGGAATTAACTCAAGGACAAGATCTCACGTGAGGATTCAGCACTCCAGATTACTAGGAGATCTGCTCCAGGGCGGATTCCATCCAGGGTGTATTGCTTTCTCCTTTCCTCAGCTAGTACTCCATTTAACCAATCATAGTAAATTTACTTATAATATTTCTAGTCATTTTGTATGAACACAGTAAGAGATATATTAAGCTTAAAGATTGTCTCTTCCTGGGGACATTTCGCTATATATCCCAGACTATGGTCCTCAGGCCAGCAGTTACTTATTCAGTTACTTCTTTTTGGGTCATGACAGAGTTTGTTCCATGATCATGCTCTTAACTTATTACTTTTTTTTTTTTTGCTTTTTGGGTCACACCAGGCGATGCACAGGGGTTGCACTTCTGGCTCTGCGCTCAGGAATTACCCCTGGCGGTGCTCAGGGCACTATATGGGATGCTGGGAATCGAACCTGGGTTGGCCGAGTGCAAGGCAAACGCCCTACCCACTGTGCTATTGCTCCAGCTCCTTACTACACTTACTACACTTCTTATGGCACCTTGCTTGCCTCCTTTCAATGCCAGGATAGCCTACAGCTTGCCCTGGTTCATCCTTGTCTCTCCCTGGGACTCTCCTTTTGGGGTGTTAGAAAGTAAAGGAAACTGAGACTTAAGTCAGGAAAATATGACAGATGCCCAGGAGTAAGTATTATTTCAGAGTCAATTAACTCCTGCATTACAAAAGCATAGCATCAAATGTCTTCCTGTGCCTATACAATAAGGCCATTGCTAAACCATGCAAGTGACATAAAGGAAAGAGAAAAGCAATATAGGATTAAGAGTGCTTGATCAATTGGGTGTGCCTCAGGGGCACTGTTGTGGGAGTAGCTCAATAAATCTAAGCTCCCTGCGGAAGGAGCAAGGATAAACGATATTATCCAACACCAGGCAAACAGATTGATTTTGTCAGACACTTTCGTGTGTAGTCCCATTGGATACTTGTGGCAATGTGGCAAAATGCTTTATCCTTTAACTTTATTGCTTAGCTCCCTATCCCCAGCCATGGTGGCTCTCCCTAGCACACACTTCTGTGGGCTGGCAGCTTAGGCTGGACTCAGCAGGAAGGCGCTGAAGGCTCTTAGGCTGGGCTTGCCTGAATGTGCTCCTGCAGCAGGAACTGAATCGTCTAGACGCTGGTCCTCAATACAATTGGGCTTCACTCATATTCTAATCACTAACAGCCAGTGGGAGGGAAGGCAGGGAAGCTGGCTAGCTAGAGTTCCTTCACAGGCTGGTAACAGGTTTTCAAACATGGAGAGTGTAATCCTGGTGGTCTCTAGAGGCCAAGGCTCATCCTGGCACAAGCTCTCTCCCACTTTCTTGTCCTTTTAATCAAACATGCCACAAAGCCAGGTCAAATTCAAAGAACAGGGATACGATGTTGAACATTTGAGGTGCGGGGAAAACTGGATAACTACATGTAAGAAGTTATAGCTGGGTCCCTATCTTACAACTCACACAAAAGTCAACTCAAATTCACCAAAGACCTTGAGATCAGATCAGAAACTATAAAGTTCATTGAGGATAATATAGGCAGAACACTTCAAGACTTGGACCTCACCCGGGAGGGGAAAGGTATTTCTCTCTCTCGCCTCTTTCTCTCCGGGGATGAAGGGCGCGGTGGCCGCCATATTAAGACGACCACAGATGGGATTTACGACAAAAACTGCAGCAAAAGGACATGAGGGTGCTCTTGGGAAGGTGGGAGGCACCGGCCCCTCACACCGCCGAGATGTGATCCCGGGGGCCGCACGCATGTGCGGCCCCTCCGCAGCTGTACAAGCGTGAATCCAGACCCAGCAAAACCTCTTTCGGTGTGAGCAATTCCTCGCAGAATGTCTCCAGCCTGAGAACTAAGCCTCGGCCCTGTGCCCGCCCGGGAGGGGAAAGGTATTTCTCTCTCTCGCCTCTTTCTCTCCGGGGATGAAGGGCGCGGTGGCCGCCATATTAAGATGACCACAGATTGGGTTTTCAAGCCTGCAATTATCTAATATCTGGAAGAAATCTCCCTGGACTTCTTGTTAAAGTACAGAAATTCAAACCCGTGCAGCCGCGGTAGCGGCCGCGCGACCTTATTTGTCTTCACAGTAGGTCTGAATCTAGTGGGGTACTCCTAACAACAATAGTGAGGTTTGTGTTGAAATATTGAATGTAACCAAAGTAAACAGAATGTAAAATGAAACTTATCAGTTACAAGGTAGGGGGTGGGGGGGGCGGGATGGGAGGTGTACTGTGTGGGGTTTTTTTTTGTTTTTTTTTTTGGTGGTGGTATATGGGCACTGGTGAAGGGATGGTTGTTTCAGCATTGTATAACTGAGACCTAAGCCCGAAAGCATTGTAATCTTCCACACGGTGATTTAATAAAATAAAATAAAATTAAAAAAAAAAAGACTTGGACCTCAAAGACATATTCAGTGATTTGATACCACTGGCAAAGGCAACAAAATAAAAAATAAACCAATGGGACTATGTAAAATTCAAGAGCAAGGCAAAAGAAACCCAAGCTAAAATGAAAAGACAGTTAACTGAATGGGAAAAAATATTTGCATTCAATGTATCAGATAAAGGTTTGATACCCAGGATATATATAAAGTTCTCACAAAGAATTCCAAAATATTTTCAAAGATCCTATCAACAAAAGGGAAGAGGAAGTGAGTAAGTATTTCTCAGAGAAAGATAGATGACGGCCAGTAGGCACATGGAAAAATGCTCAGCATAACTTATCATCAAAGAAATCCAAATCAAGATGACCATGAGATACCATCTCACTCCAGTGAAAATAGCACATATCAAAACAGTAGGAACAATCTGTGTTGGAGAGGATGTGGTGAAAAAGGCACTCTCCTTCATTACTGGTGGGAATGCTGCCTGGTACAACCCCCATGGAAAACAGTATGGAGAGTTCTCATAAACTTGAATTGGAACTGCCATATGATTCCACATTGGGGCTTTTATCCAGGACAGAAAAACACTCTCTCAAAAAGACATACGCACATCATTATTCATTGCAACACTCAGCACAATAGCCAAGATATGGAATCAACTTAGGTGTCCAATGACAGATGAATGGGTTATGAAGATGTGGTTTACACACACTAGAACACTATGCAGCTGCCAGGAATGATAAAATCATGAAATTTTCTGCACCCTGGTTGTCACTGGAACTGAGTGAAGTAAGCAAGAAGAAGAAAGACAAACACAGGATGACCTCACTTATCTGTGGGATATAAAGTACTAGGTGAGGAAACGTATTGTAGTTAAGAGGCGATGCCTAGATCACCCTTGACCCAGAGTTCAGAGAGGAGGATAGAGAAGGGAAGAAACCAAGGGAGGGAAGAAGAGAACAGGAAGTAGGTGAACAGGCACCCAGCTTCAGTCACACTGGTGATGTGCGTGAGTGGCAGAGCCATTTATCCAAAACACAGACTCAACAACACTGAAAAGCGTGAGATCTAAGCAGCCACCACTGGAACTTTGTAATGTGCCTGTCAAGTTGACAGATAGGGGATGCGGCAGGCATTGGGGATGAGGGACTATGGGGCCACTGGTGGAGGGAAGTTGACACTGATGGGGGGGGTTGGTGTTGGAATACTATATGCCCCAAATTCAACTACCAATAACTTTGTAAATCATAGTTCTTTAAAGGTGTAATGGTGGTGGAATCGATGTTGAAATACTGAATGCAATAAATTATCATGCACTGTAGCACGGTCGTCCTGTTGTTCATCGATTTGCTGGAGCGGGCACCAGTAACATCTCCATTGTGAGACTTGTTGTTACTGTTTTTGGCATATCAAATACACTACAGGGAGCTTGCCAGGCTCTGCTGTGCGGGCGGGATACTCTCGGTAGCTTGCAGGGCTCTCCGAGAGGGGCGGAGGAATCAAGCCTGGGTCGGCCGCGTGCAAGGCAAACACCTTACCCACTGTGCTATTGCTCCAGTTCACACAACTTCATAAAAATAAAATTAAAAAACTGTTTTACTCTGAGGGGCCTGAGTGATAGTACAGCAGATAAAGCACTTGTCTTGCACGTGACTGACTAGGGTTAAATCCCCAGAATCTCATATGATCTCCCAAGTACCTCCAGGAGTTTTCCTGAGTGCAGAGCCAGAACTAACTGCTGAACATTGCTGGGTGTGACCCAAACTCTTCCCTCACAAAAGAAAGAAATTTGTTACTCTGAAAAAGTGGATTGAGATTCTTATTTGAGTACAATAAATTTAATTTATTACAATAAATTAACATTATTATAATAAACATTCTTTGATTATAATAATTATCACTGTATCACTGTCATCCCGTTGCTTATCGATTTGCTCGAGCGGGCACCAGTAACATCTCCATTGTGAGACTTGTTACTGTTTTTGGCATATTGAATACGCCACAGGTAGTTTGCCAGGCTCTTATTTAAATAAATTATTTAGTATAAATATAGTACACGATTGGGGCTAGTGTGATAGTACAGCAGGTAGGGTGCCTGCCTTGCACGTAGCCAATCTGGGTTTGCTCCCTGGCATCACATGGTCCCCTGGGCACCACTAGGAGTGATTCCTGAGTGGAGCCAGGAGTAAGTCCTGAGTACTGTCAGGTTTGATACCCCAAAACAAATATATATATATGTATGTATATATATATGTAATACACAATTATATTTATTATAATAAAATACTTTTTATGACAATTTAAAATTATATAAAGTTAACAGTTTTTATTTCTTTTCTTTTTTTTTTTTTACATTTTGGGTCAGACCCTGTGATGCTCACGGGTTACTCCTGGGTCTGCACTCAGGAATTACTTCTGGCGGTGTTGAAGGGACCATATGGGATGCTGGGAATCGAACCTGGGTCGGCCGCGTGCAAGGCAAACGCCCTACCTGCTGTGCTATCACTCCAGCCCCAAGTTTAACAGTTTTAAAAACATAGGGACCAGAGAGGTAGTACAGCAGTTAAGTTGCTTGCCTTGCACTCAGTTAACCTGGGTTCAATCCCTGGCACCATATACAGTCTCCCAAGCACCACGAGGAGTGATCCCTGAGCCCAAACCAGGAGTAAGCCCTGAACATTCCCAGGTGAGGTTCCAAACAAACAAGTAATTTTTTTTTAAAAAAATAGGACATTTTTAAATAACCTTTTTTGCTTCCCATAGATTCATATCATCAATTTAATTGTAGATTTTTGCTCTGAGAACAATAGAATGTATTCTTAAAACAATAGAAAAGTGCAAGTGGAAAGATTTGATGTGCTCCTATGATAAATTGAAAGCAATCATAAATGTAATCAAGAAACTAGCAATATGGGGAGATGGCTTTGCAGCACATGCTTTGCGTGCTGAAGCTGTGTCCAACCTCCTGTTCCACACAGTCCCCCAAGCACAAAGCCTGGCCCCTGAGTACATACCTCCAGGTGTTCCCCCCACCAGGAAACAGTCACCAAAACTTAAAAAAATTAATAATAAATTGGGTACCATAATTCTCCCTAAAGTGACAAGACAAAAACCAGTGTCCTAAGATAGAGCACTCTTAGATACGGATGAGAAAATGCACGAATGCCCAATTTGAATATGATCAAACTGACAGAACACTGACAGTCAATTCACACACATATGTCCAAAAACCCTATGAGAAGAAAAGAAAAAAGAAAATGCAAAGACTATGTCCAAATGCAAACTATTTAATGCTCTGAGTTATGGCAGACCACCAAACCTTTAAGTTCCCCTTTACAGCAGCCTTTTAGTTAGGAACTACATTTCTCATCCACTTTCAGCTCCGTGGGAGGAAGTGGTAAGTGATGTGTGTCCCTTTAGGACACGGCTTTTAAGAGTTGGGCTGTGCCTTGAGCACATTCTCCATTTCTCTTCCACCTTCTGGTTGCAATTAACTCCGATGTCCTAGCAAATGTTTACAACTTTGCTGCAATTATCTGGCATTTTCAGCTCCTATAAAATGAGGTGGTCTCTCTTCTCTCTGATTAAGATTCATAAAAGAGAAAATTCTTTGACCATGTAAAGATTTAGAAAGTGGGCATAAAATAATGTTACTACAAGAGAGTATTGAGCCTTCTCTTTGAACAACGAGGAAGAGAAGAGGAAGGCAGTGGATGCTGGAAATGGAATCTATATTAGATAGAATTAGGTTTGCTTTGTATACCAGACCTAAATGATATCTCCCTCCCTCCCTCCCTCCCTCCCTTCCTTCCTCCCTTCCTCCCTCTCTCCCTCCTTTCCTCCCTCCCTCCCTCCCTCCTTCCTTCTTTCCTTCCTTCCTTCCTTCCTTCCTTCCTTCCTTCCTTCCTTCCTTCCTTCCTTCCTTCTTTCCTTCCTTCCTTCCTTCCTTCCTTCCTTCCTTCCTTCCTTCCTTCCTTCCTTCCTTCCTTCCTTCCTTCTTTCCTTCCTTCTTTCCTTCCTTCCTTCCTTCCTTCCTTCCTTCCTTCCTTCCTTCCTTCCTTCCTTCCTTCCTTCCTTCCTTCCTTCCTTCCTTCTTCCTTTCTCACTGGTTATCAGAACTAACTCCTGGCTCTGTGTTTAGAAATTACTCCTGGAAGTGCCTGGGGGACCGTATGCAATGCTGAGCATAGAAATGGGGTGATTTGCATGCAAGGCAAGCACCTTAACCCTTGTACAAGGTATGTCTACAGCCTTCGCATTCAAGTGTCAATGATTTCTAAGCAGCAGGAACTATGGGAAATGTTCTTATGCATTTGCTTATTGCATTTTAAAATTTATCTTCAATAAATATGCAAGACACTTATACCATGTCTGTGGCCCTCAAACTGTATATTTTCAAGGTATCTTCTCTTAAGGAGATAATCCAAGAAAGGGAAACCATTTATATAAAAGTCTGGTCTTGGGGACCAGAGTAATATTACAGAAGGTACAGCATTTGCCTTGCATGCGGCCGACCCAGGTTCAATTTCCCACATCCCATATGGTTCTCCAAGCACCACCAGGAGTAATTCCTGAGTGCGGAGCCAGGAGCAACCCCTGAGCATTACTGGGTGTGACCCAAAAAGCAGAAAAAAAAATCTGGTCAACAGAATCCTGAGGGAATGCAAAATGGAACTGAATACTGAAAAAATGAGATAATGGTAAGCAAACAAACACGGACAGAACTTAAAGTCATTCTTAGATATTCCTCTTATCAGTTGATCCCATGACACACAGCTGGGGTTCTCAAAGTCTTTGCCACAAGCCTCCGTGCGCAGGAGACTATACCCTTCAGTTCTGTGGACGTACACTCTCAGACATTTGCACAACGGAAGCTTCACAATGACCTTGCCTGATGACTCATGTCTCAGAATGTGTCCCTAAAGCCAATCACGATCATAGCTGAGATTTGCTCTCTGGACTGGGGCAGTGATGTCTTTCCTGGACTCTCCAACAGTTTTTAGTTTTCCAAGAGAATGTTTGGGCACATTAGTCAGAAAGATGGAAAAGCACATGTGACTGGACACAAGCTGAAAAGACAAAAATCACTCCCTTGGGGCTAGAGGGAAAGCACTGGGATTAGGGCACTGGTTGATCCTGGTTCAGTCCTTGGCACTGCTTATGGTTCTCCAAACAGTGCAAGGAGTCAGCCCTGGTTGCAGAGCCTAGAGTAGCTTCTGAGCGCCTCCGGGTGTGGACCAAACTCTAAAAAATATTATGGACACGATGATGGCAAACATGAACCAATCTCTGTGTGGGTCTAAATGAAAACTAATTAGTCATTTATTAGAAATGAGTTTTTTTAAATAGGAAATGAATATTTTTGTACTTAAAATTTGTGGAATCATTCAGACACATACCAAAAAGGGCTTTTGGTGTTTTTCTTTCTTTCTTTTTTCTTTTTTTTTTTTTTTTGGCTACACCCAGTGGTGCTTGAACTGGAGCAATAGCACAGCAGGTCGGGCGTTTGCCTTGCATGCAGCCGACCCAGGTTTGATTCCTCTGTCCCCCTCTCGGAGAGCCCGGCAAGCTACCGAGAGTATCCCGCCTGCACAACAGAGCCTGCCAAGCTATCCATGGCATATTCCATATCCCCAAAACAGTAACAACAAATCTCACAATGGAGACTTGACTGGTGTCTGCTTAAGCAAATCGAGAACAACGGGATGTCAGTGCAGTGCTACCCGGTGGTACTCAAGGCTCTTTCAGGGATCATCCCTGGAAGGCTCAGCGGACTGTATGGGGTGCCGGGGATTGAACCTGGGTTGATTGCATGCAAGGCAAGAACCCTACCTGTGCCACTATTACTTTTGTCCCATTTACCATAAAGGTAAAAGAGGAGCATTGTTGGAGCATTGTTGGGGCGTTCGCTGTAGCTACACTCAGTAAGGCACTCTGAAAGATGGCTCTTTCCTGTTGCTCAGGGATTCAGAAAGGTAGATGAGTAAGATGGTTCCCAAAAGAAATGAAAAAATTTTGGGGGGGCTGGAGTGATAGCACAGCGGGTAGGACGTTTGCCTTGCATGCAGCCGACCCAGGTTCGATTCCCAGCTTCCCATATGGTTCCCTGAGCACCTCCAGGAGTAATTCCTGAGTGCAGAGCCAGGAGTAACCCTTGAGCATTGCCAGGTGTGACGCTCCCCCCAAAAAATAAATAAATAACTTTTTTAATATGGTGAAGGGTAGAATGGGATTTTTAATGGTAAACATAATGTAGCATATCCAAAAACAGTAACAATAAGTCTCTCACTGAGAGACGTTACTGGTGCCCGCTCGAACAAATCGATGAGCAACAGGATGACAGTGACAGTGAAACTTAATGTAGACATATACATGCTGATTTTCAATAACACAAACCTAAATTTATATATTGTTATAACTCAGCATGATAAATATTTAAATATGCTTTGGGGAGCAAGAGAGAGAGTTCACTGGTGAAAACACTTGTATGTGGTTGGTCCTGAATGATCCTTGGCATTGCATGGTTCCTGAGCTCTGCCAGGAGCAATTTCCAAACAGTCTGGAGAAGCCGCCAAACATCAAGGGATGAGATCCATCCCCCCACATGCCAGACATATGCTTTTTTTTTTTTTTTTTTGCTTTTTTTTTTGGGGGGGGTCACACCCGGCGATGCACAGGGGCCGCTCCTGGCTCTGCACTCAGGAATCACCCCTGGCGGTGCTCAGGGGACCACATGGGATGCTGGGAATCGAACCCGGGTCGGCCGCGTGCAAGGCAAACGCCCTACCCGCTGTGCTATTGCTCCAGCCCCCAGACATATGCTTTTGCTCTTTTATTTTAGATTTTCAGAACTGCCATGGCTTAGATATTCACAAAGTGCTGGATAAAACATTGGACTTAAAAAACCTAATTTTAGGTTGATTTTGTTTGTTTGGGGTCATATCCAGCGATGCTCAGGGCTCACTCCTGGCTCTGCACTCAGGAATCACTTGTGGTGGGCTCCGGGAAACATGTGGGATGGAATTTGGGTTGGCCATGCAAGGCAAGTACCCTTCTGGCTGTACTAGCCTGAATTTTAGTATTTAAAAAAGAATTCCATTATGGACTGAGAAGATGGCTCGTACATGGGAGCTCTGGATTCAACACTGTTACTACGTGACTCCCTGAGCACTGACAGGTATGGCTCCCCCGAACACCACCAAAAACAAACCCCTCCCCCCAAACTCAACTATTAAAATAAATCCCATTATAAGAGCAGGAGAGATAGTACAGAGGATAGGGCACTTGTCTGGTGTACACCTGATCCTGGTTTGATCACTGGCACCACATATAGCCCCCCAGAGACCTCCAGGGGTCCCTCCTGGGCACCAAGCCAGGAGTAAGCCCTGAGCACCACTGGTTATGGCCTTAGCCCCCCTCCCTACCCACCAAAAAAAAATTCCATTATAAGGACTTTGACTATGGAATCTAGATTACTGTAGGCTCTCAGTAAATTAGTTCTGGATGTGGTGGATTATTGCAAAGATCTTTAGATAATATGCTTCTTTTAAATGAAACATACTTCAAGTGAAAATTTATCCTGAAAATTCAGGAAATATGGTGTGCATGGTGTTTTCCATTTGAAAACAATCAACGTTGCAATGGCTTAAGAGCAAAACTGAGTTACCAGTTTTCATTATGGGCCAAAGGAAAGTTGAAAATAAAATTTTCTCAGCAACTGGTTTAAAGATGATCTCAAGTTGGAAGTATTTTATTTTTACTACAAACATTTAGATTACATTCTCAGTAACAAAAATGCCATAACTCTTGAAAAGCCCCAGAATTAATATCTCTGTATATCCTTTGGATCCTCATGAAAAGGCTTTTTATACATTTTATAATATTTTAACCAGTGAGTGCATTTAATTTTGTGTCCTGCTTTTCCTAGTTACCATTCTTTCAAATATATATTTTCCATATGTGAAGATTTCTCTTATTTGTTTTAAATAAAAAATTTTAACCATATGCAAGCTTTGTTTATTTTTGAAGACTAAATGAATTATATATTTTAATTGAAAATTCAACTCTAACATTTCACAAACTGCAGGGGTAAGCCATTTGTTTTTATCTCTGAAAAGCATTTTTATGTAACCAGGACAATTTTCCTTCCATAGGTAATCTCCCACGTTCGGGCTTAAATTATAAATTCAGAGAGATGTTCATAAATCTTTCTCTGCATCTGTTTTTGGGGTACCAATCATGATGTGTTCACTGAGATGGGCTGATAACTTCATTAATGTGGGGATTTTAGGCTCTTGCCTTGCAACCTGGTTTTATCCCTGGTACCACATATGATCTTTCTAACATTGTTGGGTGCGACCCCCAAAGAAACAGATAACAGAGTATGTAGACAATTAAATACCTGTTTGCTTACCAGTGTCTTTTGGGTAACAGATTCTTGAATATCTTCAGACCAATGTTTTTTTTTTTGGGGGGTGGGCAGTGGAAGATTAGTCTACAACTAGTAGTGCTCAGGGCTAATCCTGGCCCTGTGCTCAAGAATGACCCCTGGCAGTGTTTGTGGGCCACATGTAGAATTGAATCGGTAGTGTCAGCCCAGGGCAAGGCCAGGGCCTTAACCCCTACACTATCTCTCAGCCCGGTTCTAAGTTCCTGACGTGGAATAAAATGATCTTTCTGGTCATCTATCACTCATCTTCTATTTTTTTTTTTTTTTTGCTTTTTGGGTCACACCCGGTGATGCTCAGAGGTTACTCTTGGCTCTGCACTCAGGAACTACTCCAGGCAGTGCTCAGGGGACCATATGGGATGCTGGGATTTGAACCCGGGTCAGCCGTGTGCAAGGCAAATGCCCTACCCGCTGTGCTATCGATCCAGCCCCTGTAGTCTTCTGAGACTAAGGAAGAGTCCAACATAGTGCTGCGTGGGCAGTAGAGGATTTGAAACCTGTCACTGACACATGCCAGCTCCGGGACGACGGGTCAATGGTTCATTTAGCTCTCTAAATCTCAGATTTATTTTTAAAATTAAAACTAGGGTTAAAATAACAACTATGAGGTTCACAGGAAGACCAAGTGAAATAATTCTTTGAGGAACAAAACTCAATGTCTGATACATTAAATGTCCAGCGAATAGTCCTTTTCATTTTATTTTTTTGAGGGGGGGAGTCTTTTGGGTTTGGTTAGTTTGGGGGCCACACCCAGCTGTGCTCAGCGTTATTCCTGGCTCTGTGCTCAATAATCACTCCTGGCAGGATTTGGGGGACCATATGTGGTGCTGGGGATCAAACCTGGGTTGGGCATAGGCAAGGCAAAGGTCCTTCCCTCTGTACTATTTCTCTGGCCTCATTTTTTTTTTTTTGGTGATGCCTGGAAGTGCTCAGGGGTGACTCTTGGCTCAATGCTCAGGGGTCACTCCTGTTGGTGCTTGGAGCACCATAAAGTGCCAGGGATAAAATATGGGGCTCCCGGGGATAAAATCTGGAGCCATGGTACAATGGGTAAGGCATTTGCCTTGCAGGCAGCCGACCCGGGTTTGATTCCCAGCATCCCATAGGTCCCCCGAGCACCGCCAGGAGTAATTCCTGAGTGCAGAGCCAGGAGAAACCCCTGTGCATCGTCAGGTGTGACCCAAAAAGCCAAAAAAAAATCTGGGGCTCCTTCCCAGAGCCTCTAATGAGGCACCGTTGGGAAGGATGAGTAAAGAGAGGCTGCTAAAATCTCAGGGCTAGGATGAATGGAGACGTTACTGGCGCCTGCACGAGCAAACTGTTGATCAATGGGATGACAGTGACAGTGATGGTGACAGTGACAGGGGCTCCTTCCCAGACAGCATATGCTCAACACACTGAGCTCTCCTGCCCTCTTCCTGTCCTTTTTTGGCCATATCCAGTGTTGCTTGGGGGTCACTGTCGTCACCGAGCTCCTCTCCTGACCCTGTTCCAGAGACTCACAAATAAATCTCGAGAGAGATGAACTAGCCACAACACTCTCTCGGCACCTGTTCCAGGCTGAGAGCTCAGGGATGATCTCAGGGGTGGCGGTGGGGGGCAGGGGCAGCTTCTGCCCCAGAGTGCCCGCCACGCCTCTGGCCAGACCGCCCAGTTTAACAT
Source organism: Sorex araneus (assembly GCF_027595985.1). NCBI lineage: Eukaryota > Metazoa > Chordata > Mammalia > Eulipotyphla > Soricidae > Sorex > Sorex araneus. Next base: position 11,908,026 of record NC_073306.1, read on the forward strand.
TCTGTCTTTTCAGATTGTATTTCTGTTCTTGGATTGTATTTCCTGTGTGTTTCAGCACAGCGGGTAGGGCGCTTGCCATGCGCACAGCCTACCCAGGTTCGATTCCTCCGTCCCTCTCGGAGAGCCCAGTAAGCTACCTACCGAGAGTATCCCGCCCGCACGGCAGAGCCTGGCAAGCTCCCCGTGGCGTATTCAATATGCCAAAAACAGTAACAACAAGTCTCACAGTGGAGACGTTACTGGTGCCCGCTCGAACAAATCGATGAGCAACGGGATGACAGTGACAGTGTGTTTCAACAAGAGGGAAACTCATTCATATCTTTTCATGTTTTCTTTTTCTTTCAGACTTTGAGGCACACCTGGCTATGCTTCAGGACAAGCTCGAGTCCTGGGTTTGATTCCCACTTGCTCCGGCCCTTTGAGCCATTTCTCTAGTTCTCTCGTCTTGTTGTTTGACACTAGTTATCATATAGCAAGACTTTTTTTCTCTTTGGCTTTTTGGGTCACACACGGTGATGCACAGGGTTACTCCTGGCTCATGCACTCAGGAATTACTCCTGGCGGTGCTGGGGGAACATATGGGATACTAGGAATCGAACCCAGGTTGGCCACATGTAAGGCAAACGCCCTTGCATAGTGCCTGCTCCAGGCCCCATCATGCAAGACTTTTGCTTGTTTCAGCCACACTGGTAGTGCTGGAGGGTACCCCAGTAGTGGAGGTACCCAGGAAACCAACTCGGTACCAAATCACTGCCTTGGAACAGCCAAAGCACGTTCTCCTGACCTCCAAGTCATCTCTCCAGCTCCCAAACTGGATGATGACAACCGTGGCTCACACTTTCTGACACTAGGCTATCATTTTCAGCCTCATATACATAGTACACAAACAAATTTCTCTGATTTAAAACTTGGAGAAATGCTAGCTGTAGTTCATATTTTTGTAGTTTTGTAGTTTTGGTTTAAAGCCAATGATTTTGGAAAAGATTTTTTTGGGACCTTGGTATAGATGCCCAGAAGTAGTATTACTGGGTTGTATGAAAGCTCAGTTTCTAGTTTTGTTTTGTTTGGGGTTTTAGGCCATGCCTGGTAGTGCTCAAGGCTTACTTTTAGCTCTGCACTCAGGGACCACTCCTGGTGGTCCTCCGGGAACCATATAGGGGATTGGGGGTTTGACTCAAGTTGTCTGTGTGCAAGGCAAATACCCTAAATGCTAGAGTATTGCTCCAGCTCCTCTAGCTTTATTTTTTAATTTTTTTTAAGTATACATATTGTTTTCTAAAAAGCCCAGACCATTCCCCCCAACAGTGAATGAGGGTCCCGTTTTCTCCACACCCAAGCCTACATTGGTTGTTTTGGTCTTTTGGGATGTGTGCCAGTCTCACTGGTGTGAGATGATATCTTTGTTGTTTTGCTTTGCATTTCTTTGATGATACGTGATGCAGAGAATTTTTCATCTGCCTTTTGGCCTTTGTATGTCGTCTTGGAAGAAGTTTCTGCTCATCTCCTTTCCCTATTTTTGATGGACTATTTTTTTCTTGTAAAGTTCTACCAGTGCTTTATATATCTTTGATATTAACTATTTATCAGATGAGTGGTGGCTAAACATTTTCTCCAAGGTTGTTTTTTAAATTCTGGTTATTGTTTCTTTTGTGGTGCAGAAATATCTTAGCTTGATGTAGTATCATTTTATTATCATTGCCTCTGTTGGCTTGGCCAGTGACATTGAATCATTGAAGATACCTCTTGCTTCAATTTCATGAGATGTTCTATCAATATTTTCCTCAATATAGTTTATGGATTCAGGTCTGATACCACAGCATTAAATCCATTTTTTTTGCTTTTTTTTGGGGGGGGTCACACCTGGCAATGCACAGGGGTTACTCCTGGCCCTGCACTCAGGAATTACTCCTGGCAGTGCTCAGGGGACCATATGGGATGCTGGGGTTTGAACCTGGGTTGGCCGCATGCAAGGCAAACACCCTACCTGCTGTGCTATCGCTCCAGCCCCGTATTAAATCCATTTTGATTTGACTTTTTGCATGGTGTTAGAAATGTGTTTTCACTCTTATGTTCACTGAAGCACTGTTTTCGATAAGCCTAAATCCGGATACAACCCAAGGGCCCAAGAACAGATGATCGGATAAAAAGACTATGGTACATTTTCACAATGGAATACTATTTGGCTAGAAGAAAAGACGAAATCATGCAATTTGCTGCTATGTGGATAGATCTGGAGAGTTTCATGCTGAGTGAAGTTAATCAGAAGTAGAGGGACAGACACAGAATTATGTGGAATGTTAAGAAATATAAAAAGAGAATAAAGAATGCTCAAGGGCAACATAGCTCAAGAACTAGTCTTCAGCAGGAAGCTGAGGGGGGTGAGGGCAGAACAGGATTGTGGGACCTGGACACCGGAACAGTGAGGGAAGTAGACACTCTGTGGAAGGTGTGGTGCTGGCATCTTCTATGCACGATACCCTACCATTAACGGTATTATAAATCACAGTGTCTCAGAAAAACTAATCATAACAAGTAGATAACTGCTATTTTTTTTTTTTTTTGCTTTTTGGGTCACACCCGGCAATGCACAGGGGTCACTCCTGGCTCTGCACTCAGGAATTACCCCTGGCGGTGCTCAGGGGACCATATAGGATGCTGGGAATTGAACCCGGGTCGGCCGTGTGCAAGGCAAACGCCCTACCCGCTGTGCTATCGCTCCAGCCCCAACAAGTAGATATCTGTAGCTGCCTGGCAGTGTAGGAAGACCTGGGAATGCCGTGACTCTTACACAGTCTCGGGCTGATAGTTCAAAGACACACACACACACACACAGGGAATCAGCAGGGAGGAACCATCCATGCAGGTCACCGGCTGCTGGCCCCATGACAAAGTTTATTCGGGGAGAACAATGGTTCTATGGGGGCAAAAGGAACGCAATACGTGCAGATGGCATGAAATAGGGGGAGGAGGAAGTTCAGATTTGAGGATTTAAGGAGGAAGTACATGGGAGGGAGCGGTACGGTCTCTATGATCTAAAGCAGAGGTAGAGTTGTAAGTCTTACAGACTCCAAGACATCAGCTTCCTGAGTTTCAAGCCCCGGCCACCAGTAATCGCAAGGTCCATCAAGCTATACTAATCTCTGGGGAACGCCAGGTCCCCTGGGTCCAGCTCACCCTCATCAAGGCCGGGACCTGGGACTTTCCCACAGGTCCTGCAGTCCAGACGCTCAGGAAGTTGGGCCAGGAAGACCACCGAGATTTGAGACTTAGTGGCGAAAGGACGGGCTCCGCAACCATTGGTGCTTGGTTTGAACCCTGTCTCTGGGTCTAACTTGTGACTTGGGGAACATTCTCAATCTCATGGTGCTTCTAAGATTCCTCATGAATAGGGGATAACGCTATCTTTTAAATTTTTTTTTGGGGGGGGGGTCATACCTGGTGATGCTGGGGTTACTCCGGGGGTTACTCCTGGCTTTGCACTCAGGAATTACTCCTGGCGGTGCTAGGGGACCATACGGGATGCTAGGAATCAAACCCGGGTCAACCGCATGCAAGGCAAATGTCCTACCCACTGTGCTATCCCTCCAGTCCCGGGATAACTCTGTCTTTTCAAGGTGGCTAAGAGATCTATGGACAAGAGACATAAACTATGACTACCTGTTCTTGTCTCTTGAGTTTCTATTTCTCATCTGCTTTTGCATGTATCTTTTTTATTTTAAATGGAAATTTGTGAACTCTGTATTTTTTTTTAAAAACCTCATAAAATATCACGAGCCCCAGGGTAGTTGTTCAATGCGTGTCAGTGATCATCATGGTTGTTGCCACGTGGCTGAGGAAGGGACTTTTATTATTATTATTTTTAAAAATTAATTTATTTTTAATTAGTGAGTCAGAGTGAGGGTACAGTTACAGATTCACACATTTTTGTGCTTGTTTTTCCCTCATGCAATATTTGAGAGCCCATCCCTCCACCAGTGTCCATTCTCCACCACCAATGAACCCAGTATCCCTCCACTCACCCCAGTCCCATCCCCTCCCACCCCACCCCACCTCTGTAGCGGGGCATTCCAATTTGATATCTCTCTTTCCTTTTGGGTGTTGTGGTTCCAAATAGGGGTGTTGAGTGGTCATTCTGTTCAGTCTCTACTCTACTTGAGGAAGGGACTTTCAAATCTCGATTCCCGACCCACCGCTGAAGTTGAGAGCCACTTCCATTTTCTTTCTTGTTTCTTTGATAAGTAGAGGTAAGACGCTTTAGGCCATATGTGGTGAATTGAAAGCAAATGTTTATTTCCTTTCCCTCACAAAATCACAAAATATAACAGAGAGGGAAGTTTTAGGAAGATCTAAGACTACAAGTAAAGGGAAGGGCAGTAAAGGCTGTCCGGCGAAACTCAGAAATTGAGGCCTGAGAGTTTGCTCAGTGAGGAGGGCATTTCCTGGGCACACAGCTGTCCCAGGGTTGTCTTCAGTATCACACAGAATCCCCAGAGCCTGCCAGGAGTAATCTCTGAGCACACAGCCCCGAGCATCACCAGTTGTGGCCCCCAAACGAAAACAAAAGACAAAAATAATTCATAAAGCTGAGAGATGAGTCTTAAGTGTCCTAGTAATCCAAGAACTGAAAGCTAAATGTGTGTGTGTGTGTGTGTGTGTGTGTGTGTGTGTGTGAAGCCATGGAAAAATAAAGAATTCATTTGTAAACCTTAAAATGTTTCAGTAAATAGGGGCTGGAATGAGAGTAATGAGGGTAGGGCTGGAGTAACAGTACTGAGGGTAGGGTGCTTTCCTTGCAAGTGGCTAACCTGGGTTTGATCCCCAGCACCGCATATGGGCCCCTGAGCCTGCCAGGAGTGGCCCCTGGGTGCAGAGCCAGGAGTAAGCCCTAAGCACCACAGGTGTACCAAAAACAGTGTTTCAGTAAACAGAGGTACAGGTTGACTTTGAGGGTTTGGATGCAAGATGGGGACAGAGTAGGACAGACAAGAACAGAGCTGGATGTGGAGTTGCTGCAGCCTGACCACTAGCCATCAGCGACCTCCACTCCCTACAGCCAAGAGATGGCCCTGCCTGTAGGAAGGAAGGACAACGAGAGGCTTTGGCTTGGTTCTGGGGGTGGGGGTGAGGTGGGAAACACAGGGGACAGAGGAAGAACAGGAGGCAGAGTAGTTGCTTGGTGATAGGGTCTGCAAATGCCCCTCAAATAAGCTACCGTAGGGGCTGGAATGATAGCGCAGCCGGATCTTGCCTTGTACATGGCTGGCCCAGGATTGATCCCCAGGACCATATATGGTCCCCTGAGCTCTGCTAGGAGTGCTCCCTGAGTACAGAGCTAGGATAAAGCCCTGAGCACTGTCAGGTATGGTCACTAAATGAATAAACAAAATAGAGCGGGGGAGGAGAGGGAGATAGAACAAGAGAGCGAGAGTGAGAGAGAGAGAGAAAGGGAGGGAGAGAGGGAGAGAGGGAGAGAGGGAGAGGAAGAGAGAGAGAGCGAGAGTGAGAGAGAGAGAGAGCGTTCAGCGGGCTGAGTGTAAACTGGCTTTCTGAACCCTGGCATCCATCCCGGCTCTGCCGGGCTTCCCAGACATTACCTGGAGTGACCCCTAAGCAGAAGCCGCAGCCTCTGCGCTCTGTTGGGTGAGACCCGAAACCCAAACAAAATTGACAAAAATGACAAAATGACTTTTCTATTAAAAATACTCCCCCCCCGCAAAATGACACTTAGCGTGTGGTTTAGAACTATCGGGCTACAGAGCACAAGCAAGGGGTAAGAAGATCAGAAGAAGCTGCTCCCAGGAAGCCTGAATGCAGTGAGGCAGGACAGACTGTCCTGTGGCTTGACTTTTAAGCCTCCGTCCTTGACTTATTAAGGAAATCAAAAAGAGAATCGCGGTGCCCAGGGCCACGGTCCTCTGGCTCTGATGATGGAGTATTATTATCAACGATTTGACCCTGGCCTCACCAAATCTGGCAATGGTGCAGCTTCTTCAAACACTGAAGTTCAGAAAGAAGAAAGTGGAGGGAGAATTTAAAGGGTCTCCAGGAGCTCGTGGTAGAACAGGTTTAATATCACCCAAGTATTAGAAGGACAATTTGGATTGGAGTATGTTAAGGCTCAGAGCTCACTTGTGTGGGACAATTTCAAGGTGATGCTGGCAGAGAGAACCAGGGAAGTCAACTGAACTCTCTCAAGTTAGTGCCTTGGTCTGGAGGGCTGAAAGAGGGGTTGAGGCACTAGCCTTGTATATGGTTGACGCTAAGTGCCCCTTTTCCCCTCCACAATCAGGAACAGCTCCTGAGAACAAAGCTGGGAGTAGTCTCAGCACCTTTGGGTGGGGACCCCAACAAAACCCGAAAGTCAATTGTAGACTCCGACAGCCAGGGAGGTGGCTCAGAGGGCTGGTATGTACAGCATGAAGGAGACTCAGGTGTTTTTGGTTTTCTGTGTGTGTGTTTGGTTTGTTTTGCTTTGTGGGTTACACCTGGAAACGCTCAGGAGTTACTCCTGGCTCTGCACTCAGGAGTTACTACTAGCAGTGCTCGGGAGTCGGGAAACCACATGGGAAGCTGGGGATCGAACCCAGGTTGGACCATGTACAAGACAAAGGCTCTACCCGATGTAACTATTTCTCCGGCCTCACCCTACGTTTAATCCCTCAACACAGCCAGGAGCAACCCACAAGCACCACCGGGGATGGCCCCAAAACACAACATACAAGGGGCCGTAGAGCCAATACAGCAGCCCAGGTACTTGTCTTGTACACAGTTGACCTAGGTTCAATTCCTGGCACCCCACATGGTTCCCAAAGCCCTACCGGAAGTAATCCCTGAGCACAAAGCCAAGACTAAACTTTGAGTGTGACCCGCCCCCCCAGTCAAACCAAAGCCAAAACGAAGGAATTTACGTTTATTTCACAACGTCTTACAACGTCTGAGCACTTCCTGGGTCTGTCTCGCAGAACACCAGCTTTTCTGGACCCAGGCTAAGGTTCTTGCGCTATCGGCCCTCCACGCCAAGCTTGTCCGCATGTGGTTGAGATTATAGAGTCGTTCAGAGTAAGTTGCACAACACCAGTGCCTTGTAAGGCTTCATAAACTCTTGTTTCCAAATTTCTTGTAAAGTCTGTGTAGAAAGTCCTTGTAAAATCTCTTTGCCCTGTTTTCAAAATACTATCATTTGCATTAGGAATAAAATAGGCATGCTAATTACTTTCTTTTCTTTTCTCATTTCTGTCTTTTCACAACTCCGAGGCTTGCTTTTCTTCCTCACATATTCTGTGTAATAGACCTCAGGCAATAATTTGTAATATCTCCCTGGGATCACCCTCTTGAAAAACTAGCCTTTGGTGTATTTCACAAATATTCACAAAGGAGCCACACGGTGCCAGGTCCTGTACCAGAGGCTCATGTCAGTGGACAAAAAAGAGAGCATCGGGGCCAGAGCGATAGTACAGCGTGGAGAGTGCCTTGCACTCAGCCGACCCGGGTTCAATCCCGGTATCCCATATGGTCCCCCAAGCACCGCCAGAAATAATTCGTGAGAGCAGAGCCAGGAATTACCCCTGAGCATCGCTGGGTATGACCCCAAAAATAAATAAATAAAACTTTATTTAAACATTTAAAAAAAAATTAAAAAGAGAGCATCAATCTGACTTAGAAAAGAGAGATTTTAAATTTAAAAATAAAACAAAAAGGAGCCGGAGCAGTAGTACAGTGGGTAGGGCGCGTGCCTTGCTGACCCAGATTTGATCCTCAGCATCCCAGGCGATCCCTGAGTCCTCCAGAAGTGATTCCTGAGTGCAGGGTCAGGAGTAAGCTGGGCATGGCCTAAAACAGCCAACCCACCCAATAGATAAATATGAAATTACGAAGTCATGCAACCAACATCTTGTTAGAAATCGCGCTGAGAACGTTTCCAGCGAGACCTGAAAGGGAGACTTTCTTATTATATGTTCCCAGGTTCCGAATTCTAGCTCCAGTCTCCCTCACTTAGAAAATTCGATTTAAAAAAAAATTCAGGTAGACAAATGGGCTTTCTTTTATCAGAGCATAAGCGTCTCCAGCGAGGTAACAGACACCCATGATCCCCCATCGCTTTTTAATCTGTCCTGTATTAATTCTTCTATTGATCGTCCCAGGCAGCTGCTGTGGATTCCTCGGGCTTATAAAGGACGCAGCAGAATCTTACTTTAATTAAAACACTCGAAAAAGGCGGGGCCGAACTCCCAGCTTCTCTCCCCTTTCTTCTGCTGTCAATAGGATTAGAGTATTTCCCCTTCGAACTTGGCCTTGGGATGCTTCTCCCAGGCCTGCTCAGAGCCACCCGCTAATGAGAGGTGTCCGCAAGTTTCGGGGGGGTGGGGGTGGAGAGGGAGGCGTGTTGGCCCATTAGGAATGTGCGGATTCATTAACACTGAATCAGTGTTTTTCTTTCTTTTCAAGCCAGGTTGTCATGGACTTGATGGGAACAAAAGTGGCATGTGGATCTCGGCCATGTCTCATCAAAGCTGGTGGGGGACGGCGGGAAAGAGAGGGGCGGCAAGGGGGCTGAAATGGGCTGAGGTGTTCCGGGCCCGACACCGAATCCCACGAGCTTGCTGAAGAAGCTGGATCCTCCTGACACATTGCAGACAATGCGCAAGACAGGTCGCGATCAAGGCAAACTTGGAACCGGACACTCAGAAACGCCCAGGACAGGGATGAATCATCACCCGAGTCTGTGTTACAGTTTGTCTAAGTCGGGGGGCGTTGAGGGATGATGTTCGTTAATACCTGAAGTTACGGTCATGTCAGTGTGAATTCTTACCAGGAGTAATCAATGTTTAGGAATGTACCTGACATGTTTTAAGATTGTAACTCCTTTGAGAGATATCACCAAAAATCTAGTCAATTTTAAATTCAGATTATCTAGCAATTATTGGTTAAGTAACACCAAACTCGTTCCATAACATACATTTACTCCTGCTTTAAAAGCATCATCTAGGGGCTGGAGTGATAGCACAGCAGGTAGGGCATTTGCCTTGCACTCAGCCGGCTGGGGTTCGATTCCCAGCATCCCATATGGTCCCCTGAGCATCGCCAGGGGTAATTCCTGAGTGAAGAGCCAGGAGTGACCCCTGTGCATCGCCGGGTGTGACCCAAAAAGCAAAATAAAAAATAAAAAAGCATAATTTAAGCTGTTGTTACACATCAGTGATATAAGACCACCCTTACCCTCCAAATTGTGTCCATATCCAGGTAAGGTCTGGGTTTCTGTGTAGTGGGTTTATTTCCATTTTGCTTCATTCTACTCATAAAGTGAGTTTTTGCTTCATTTTTTAAATAGTTTTGCTAAAACTTTATAGTTTTGCTAACATGGACTCATTTTTGTTTGTGTCCTGGGCCATCCCCAGTGGTCCTAGGGCTTACTCTGGCCGTGCACTCGGGGATCATTCCCGACAGTGCTCAGAAGATCACGTAGGGTGCCAGGCACTGAACCCGTCAGCTGCATGCAAGGTAAATACCCTACCCCTTGTACTATTGCTTGGCCCCTAAAGTGGACTGATTGTAATGAACCTGACGTGTGAAGTAATATGATAAAAATCAAGAGATTGGAGTTGCAGCTGTGTTTGGGAGGGCGAGGGCTGTGAGCCACATGTAGCTGACTCTGGGACTAGTTCTGGGGCTACTCCTGTGCTCGGAGTGGCCATGGTGGTGGTTAGGGAGCCCACTGTGATGCTGGAATCAAAGCAGGGTTGCGTGCATGCTAAGCGAGCACCTTAACCCCTGTACTATCTCTGGCTTCTGGATTATATTATTTAAAACATTTTACTAAACATTGAATAAGGCCGAGAGTCAGAGTCTAGAATACAACTAAAGAGTTCATTCAGGGCAAGCTACACCTTTTGTTGCTTTGAGTCATAAGACAGATTTTTTTTTTTTTTTGCTTTTTGGGTCACACCCGGCGATGCACAGGGATTACTCCTGGCTCTGAACTCAGGAGTTACCCCTGGCGGTGCTCAGGGGACCATATGGGATGCTGGGAATTAAATCCGGGTCTGCCATGTGCAAGGCAAACGCCCTACCCATTGTGCTATCGCTCCACCCCCCAGATTTTTTTTCTAGCTATCCATTTCAGAATTCCTTATTCCGTTCTGAAATGAGATTATGTTACATTCCCATTAATGGTTGCAAACCACCGAATTCTGCATCCGGATTCCCCTCCAAAGCTTGTGTTACTCTAGAGGTGTAAATACACAGAATGAAAATCCAACTAGTCTTGCAGAGAGCAGAACTTTAAGTTCTGAACTTTTTTTTTTTCTTTTTGGGTCACACCCAGCAATGCTCAGGGGTTACTCCTGGCTCTGCACTCAGAAATTACTCCTGGCAGTGCTTGGGGGACCATATGATGCCGGGGATCGAACCTGGATCAGCCACGTGCAAGGCAAACGCCCTACCCGCTGTGCTATCGCTCCGGCCCCAAGTTCTGAACTTTAACAGGTAGAGATTTAAGTAGCGGTGGAGATATCAACCGGGCGAGAAAGTTTGCAGTGTAAGTGCAAACTTGCACACCGGGAAGAGAGCTCCAAAGGCTGGAGTACAGACCTTGCAAGGCAGGACTCCAGGGTTTGCACGCTGGCACCACATGGTCCACTGAGCACCACCGGATGCTACCCCCAAGCACTGAGTCAGGAGTAGTCTCTGAGCACTTCCAAGGGTGGCCCCTAAAATTAAAAAATGGAGGCCCATCTGCTGATGTCCAGGTAAGTCACGTAATGTCTATGCACACAGAGTGATACCACAGGGCAGAGCAAAGATGTGGGCGACCTGGAGCCATGGGGATGACACTGACCAAGAAGCGGCTGACCCAAGAGGCTGATGAGGCTCTGACAGGGGTGCAGAGTGCCCCCAGAGGGTGGGGTTCGGCCTCTAGAGGGAGAACGGAAGCGCCGGCTTGTGGATGCTGCTAGAAATCTGGAAGGGGGGCGAGGAGGAGCATCTGGGTTGCTACGGTTGGACTCAGGTGCTGGCCACATGGATGCGTTCAGCTCGTGACAGTTGACCAAGCTGCACGCTCGGGACAGAGGCACTTTCCGACAGGCACTGCACGTTCACAGGAAGTCTAAACCGGAGCTTTTCCTTCTCTCCCGGCAGGGGTGCCCGCAGCCCCAACTCTACTGTCACAAGGCGGATGCAGCCAGGCAGTATTTTCCCCCCATCTCTCTGCCTGGTCCTGAGTTTAAACGCGCCCAGGAGGGAATAATTTAGGTGGCTTCCATGACTTTTCCAGTCATGCTTAGAAAATAAATAAGTAGTGCCTTGTTTTGGCATTCGAAAGCCCACTCCTGCCTAATCATCACATAACTTTATTCTGGTCCAAGGTAACGGGGTCAACTTCACGGTCTTGCCAGAGCCGGCTTCTCCCTGCTCCCAGCAGGGGCTGCCCCAGGCCCGGAGACCCGCTCAGGAGGCGGGGCGGTGCCAGCCGGTGCACCTGCACGCCCAGACAGAGGAGAGCTGGTGGAGAGCACTGCCCGGGAAGGCCGTGAGGCACAGAGCCATTGCCTGTTCCTGGTGCCAGCTCCCACAAAGGGTTTATTCTCCGTTTTTCCTAACCTTGTTGAGGGCTGGGAGTTACCCACGTGTTTGTTGAGTTCAGGCACTAGGCAGTGCCGTTCACCAGGGGGCGCTGTGGGGCGCACCGGGTTTGCACTCCTGGCCACAGGCCTCTCACATCCCGGGTGCGGTGCTCCCTGAGGGTTGCATGCTTTATTTTTATTTATTTATTCATTTATTTATTGCTTTTTGGGTCACACCCGGCGATGCACAGGGGTTACTCCTGGCTCTGCACTCAGAAATTATTCCTGGCGGTGCTCAGGGGACCATATGGGATGCTGGGAATCGAACCCGGGTCGGCCGCGTGCAAAGCCTACCCGCTGTGCTATCACTCCAGCCCCGGGTTGCATGCTTTAGTTACGCTGCTTACACACGCCACGTGGGGGTCCCGGACAGCCAAGCTGCTTGGTGGGTGAGACGGTTGCGTTTGCCATGAGCCGTTTTCACATCCCCATGAAGTGCTTCGTGGGCTTCCTGGTGAGGTCTTGCCCCCCCCCCCCCGCCCCCCACGCACACCCCTCTGGCGGGGTCTGCTCCGAGCTGCTCTGCGCCAGGCCCTCCTGCACAGCCCCCACTGACCCTCCGGGTTGAAGTTACTTCCTGCTGCCTTGCATCCTTGCTGAGCGCGGACCACTTGAGAAGATTCCAGAACAAGTCTTTCTCCTGGGAGCCGCGTCTTTTCCTCATAGAAAACATGGCCCTTTGCCCTGTGGGTGGTGGGGCTGCAGCTTGATCCCGTCCCCGTCACTCATCACAGACGGGGTCTTAGGAACGGAGACTCCGAGCCAAACAACATAAAATGCAATCAAGCTGCCAAGGACTATTTGACATAAACAAGAACAAAGGTCCTATGTCCTTAATTCTGACCCCTTGAGCCCAAACAAGCATCTTAAGAAAAAAGACTCTAAACACTTCTACTATCATTCATTCAAACACTTCTACTATCATTCACTCATTCATTCATTTTTTAATTATTTGATTCAAGTTGACGGGGCTAGGTCCTCTCTGGGCAGTTGAGGCACATGGTGGACACCCACCCTGGACAGAATGCCCTTCCATCACAGGCCGCTCACACACACACACACACACACTCACACACTCACACAATCTTACACTCACATATATTTCCCCCAACATATACCCTTTCACACACATGCACACTCACATACAACCTTACACTCACATATGTACTCCCTCACACATACACACACGTACACCATCACACAACACACTATCTCACCCACACTCCCTCACATACTCACACTCACAATCTCACACTCATATGTTCACACTCAAGCTCTCTCTCTCCTCCCTCCCACCCTCTCTCCTTCTCTCCCTCTCTCTTCCTCTCTCCTTCCCTCCCTCTCTCTTCCTCTTTCTCTCCTCCCTCTCTCCCTCTCTCCCTCTCTCCCTCTTTCTTCCTTTCTTCCTCTTTCTTTCTTTCTTTCTTTCTTTCTTTCTTTCTTTCTTTCTTTCTTTCTTTCTTTCTTTCTTTCTTTCTTTCTTTCTTTCTTTCTTTCTTTCTTTCTTTCTTTCTTTCTTTCTTTCTCTCTCTCTCTCTCTTTCTTTCTTTCTTTCTTTCTTTCTTTTCTCTCTTTCTTTTTTTCTCTCTTTCTTTTTTTCCTCTCTCTCTCTCTCTCACACACACACACACACACACACAGAGTTACTCTTCCTGGAGAATGGTATCACACTTTGTGTCTCACCTGTGAGCCTGCAGATGTGTGGGGATGGAAGGATGCTTGTGTAGATGTGCGGAGAGTGTATGGACCTGAGGAAAGTGTGTGGACCCTCCCTGACTGGTCCTTGCTGGGATCAACGTCACTCCCTCATCCACAGGACAGGAAAGTGGCACAGGGAATGGCCTTGGTCCTCGAGGGCCAGCTGTACCTGAATCTTCATGCTGCCTCTGGCTGGCTGCTCGCCACACTGGATAACAGAGGCCCCTCCCTCTCTTAGAGTGAGAGGAGAAATAACTTCATTCTCTTTCCCGCCTCATATTTCCAGAGCAAACCCCCTGGGCTGGCGTTTGGCACACCAGCTCTTCCTGGCTCTGAGCTGGGCCTCTCGACACCCCCTGAGTGGCGGGACTGGTGCTGACTCAGGGCAGCGGCATCCCTGAGGCTTCTCTCAGCCCAGAGCCAGAGAGCGGAGTCTCATTGCAACACCTTCCGTCATGGCTGGTTCCCTCCCTCTGCTCATCCAACTGAATTTTTCTCTGCTGCCTTGAGTGACGTTCGACACGTATTTATTTGGTCTTTGCTGTTCATGTTGAGTCCCCCTATGAGTCTCAAGAGCAGAGGGCTCAGAAATCAGGACAAACTGTGAAGCACCTCCAGGGGCCTCACTAAGCACCCAAGGGATGAACGAGACAAGAATCCAGCTGCCCCTCTAGGCCTGTTCACTCTGGGAAGAACCCAGCCTGACCTTCTCTTTGGCATTGTATAGCACTGTCGTCCCATTGCTCATCGATTTTCTCGAGTGGGCACCAGTGACGTCTCCACTGTGAGACTTATTGTTACTGTTTTTTGCATATATCGAATGCGCCACGGGGAGCTTGCCAGGCTCTGCCGTGCGGGCGGGATACTCTCCATAGCTTGCCGGGCTCTCCGAGAGGGACAGGGAAATTGAACCTGGGTCGGTTGCGTGCAAGGTAAACACCCTACCTGCTGTGCTGTCGCTCCAGTCCGACCTTCTCTTACATACCCCAAATACACGGTTCTGAAATTTGGAAACCCCAGCACTGACTTCTGCTTCCATCCATAGCCCAAGTCTAAAATCTCTCTCCTCCTTTGCCTAGTCATTCAACAGACACATTATAGGGGAGTAAGAATAAGAACTGAGGGGAACCAGCCAGATCCTCTTCTCTCTTATAGTTTAGAATTGCCTGGCGGGAGGCTGGCCCTGAGAAATGGTAAACTGGTGGGGACACTGGGGAGACTCCATTCCTGAGGGGAGAAAACCGCCACGTACAGGAGCCCAGAGGCGAGACTGTGCTGGTGTTTCTGGAGAGGGTGGCCGGTGTCGCCTGTCAGGGTTCAGGCTGGCATTCGAGGAGATGGAGTCTAAGAAACAGACATGGAACAGGTGTGTGGACCAGAACAAGCATCTCTGAGGGCAACTCAGGAAACTGGTTTACCTCAGCATGGGAGGAAGCCATATTCCTTACAACTACGACATCAGTGACCTATGAATCCTTTGAAAACATATACAGTGACTTAATGAAAACAAATACTGAGGTATCTCTCTGGAGCCTGATTATCTTTCCATGGAGAACCAACCCTGGCAATCTTCACAGAGGCCTCAGGATACCCCCAAACGAGTTCATTCTCTCTCCTCAGCTCCCTGCCATGGGCACACACACACACACACACACACACACACACACACACACACACACACACACACACTTGCCTCAAGAAAGGAGGATTATGTGGCTACTCTGAATCAGGTGCCTTTTATTGGACCAATTGACAAGAGTTTGAAAAGTAACCGTGGGGAGAGAATCTGGGTTAGCCCAACTGAACATTGCACGAGACTGTGCCACGTTTGCCTGAGGGAACAAAAGCGTTTTCTGCAAAAACAGTCTGAGTGGGACACATTTTCTCACCATGAGAATATCACGCACAACCATTTCGGCGGCAAAAACGCAAAGCCACATGAAGAACCGAGCATGTGTGGTCTGGAATAATAACAATGCACTTGAATTTGAAGGTGCTCCTGCCTGTAGAGCTTCGGGCACTTCAACAGAACAAAAAAGAACTAAAAACAAAAGAAGATCAAATGAAATGACAGGCCTATCGTAATCTCTGGTCTGCAAGCAGAGAGCTGCCGGGCCTCCTAATAACCCATGAATAAGCCAGGTTTATGGAGTGTTGTGTAACAGATAAAAGATATTAAAAATAGAGCTGTTTTTCACAATGCCATTGTTTACCGGGACAAAACAACCCTAAAATACGTGCTGACTAATCCGTATAACTTACAGGCCTTGGGGAACCCAAACACTAATATTGAACCTTAGCACTCAACCTTTCTGTCGTGGGGTTGACTTTTATGTAGCAAGAGAATTCTTCCCAATATCTCGTGGTGTTGGCGACTATCTGCAGTCAGTGTTGTTACATCACGGCTGTAGACAATGCCACAGGTGAGGTCAAGGTCAGGGCTACAAGAAGCATTCACAGAAAAGCTGGAACAGGAGCCAGAGCGATGGTCTAGCAGGTAGGGCGTCTGCCCTGCACGCGGCTGACCCAGGTTTGGTTCCTGGCAACTCCGATGGTCCCCTGAGCCCACCGTGAGTGAGTCCTGAGAACAGAGCCAGGAAAAGTCCTGAGCACCACAAGATGTGGCCCCCAAATTCAAACCAAAGAAAGTAAAACTGGAATAAATCTGTAGGAAGGAGCAAGCAAGGGGTCACCCCTAGTAGCTGAGGGAAGGTGGATAGAAACGGTGCACAAAATTGGGCAAGCGGTGTTCTCCCGAAACACAAGGCCGGCCCAGGCCTCCCAGCCAGAAAGACGATGGGATTTTAGAAGCAAAAGGGACTGTGAAAGGCCAAGTCACAGATTCCCGAGGAGAGAGCAAGTCACAAAAGTTCAAATCTATTGGAGAGCGGAACAGTAGTACAGCAGGTAGGGGTCTGCCGTTCGCTGGGCTGATGGGTGTTCAATCCCCGGCATCCGTAGGTTCCCCTGTACACCACCAGGAGTGCAGAGCCAGCAACCCCTCAGTACAGCCAGATGTGGCCCAAATAGAAAACGGAAAAAACATTCCAAGGGAGGAAGTGAAGTCTCTGACTTGAATTAACACCACAGTGATAATAATAATAATAACAACAATAACAACAACAACAACAATAATAATAAAACCACCAGCTTTTAGAGTATTAAATGAATTAACATCAGGTGTGGACACAACGTCATTCAGAAAAGGCCTTTGCTATTTATTTATTTATTTATTTATTTATTTATTTATTTATTTGAAGTAGCTCTTTTCTTTTTTTTTTCTTTTCTTTTTTTTTGCTTTTTGGGTCACACCCGGTGATGCACAGAAGTTACTCCTGGCTCATGCACTCAGGAATTACTCCTGGTGGTGCTCCGGGGACCATATGGGATGTTGGGATTTGAACCCGGGTCGGCCGCATGCAAGGCAAACACCCTACCTGCTGTGCTATTGCTCCAGCCCCTGAAGTAGCTCTTCTCAAACACAATTTGAAAAGGTGTCTTTGTGTGGAGGTGCGGTGGTGTGATGGAGGGCATAACTTGTTATATATATTGACCAGGACAATCACTAAATGTCACTGACTTCTGTCCCCGCTTTTTTTGGGGGGATGGGGAGGGGGCACACCTGGCTATGCTCAGGGCTTACTCCTGGCTCTGTGCTCAGGGATTTCTCCTAGTGATGCTTGAGGGATCCTATGCAGAGCCAGGGATTGAATCCAGGTTGCTGGATGTAAGATACTAGCTGGATGCAAGATACTAAGGTACTAGCATGCAAGACTAGTACTTTACCCACTGTACTATCTCTTTTTTTTTTTTTTTGCTTTTTGGGTCACACCTGGCGATGCACAGGGGTCACTCCCGGCTCTGCACTCAGGAATTACCCCTGGCCATGCTCAGGGGACCATATGGGATGCTGGGATTTGAACCCGGGTCGGCCGCGTGCAAGGCAAACGCCCTACCCGCTGTGCTATCTCTCCAGCCCCTGTACTATCTCTTTGACCCCTGACTTCTTGTTTTGGGGGGGGGGGTTGGGCCACACCCAGAAAGCACAGAGCCAGAAGTAAATCTTTTTTGCACTGGAGGAGAGAAAATATGGGGGACATGAGAGAAGAGTGAGAAGGGGTTTGGGAGTCAGGAAAATCATGGTGATGTCTGACACTCTATAACTACAGAGTGAACTGCCATAATCTGTATTCATTTGCCCCTGAGAAAACAGGGCAGAAAGAAGAGCAAGCAAAACTCAGGCATCAACTGTCATTCTAAAAAGATGAGTTTGTGTTGTAGGCTGACTTGTGTCCTCATTGAATTTCCATATTGATGCTCTAATGCCCAGAACTTTAGAATGTGCCAGATTTGGAGGTAGTGCCTTTCTTTCTTTCTTTCTTTCTTTCTTTCTTTCTTTCTTTCTTTCTTTCTTTCTTTCTTTCTTTCTTTCTTTCTTTCTTTCTTTCTTTCTTTCTTTCTTTCTTTCTTTCTCCTTCCTTCCTTCCTTCCTTCCTTCCTTCCTTCCTTCCTTCCTTCCTTCCTTCTTCCTTCTTTCTTTCTTTCTTTCTTTTCTTTCTTTCTTTCTTTTCTTTCTTTCTTTCTTTCTTTCTTTCTTTCTTTCTTTCTATTTTGGAGTTACACCCAGCAATGATCAGGGATTACTCCTGACTCAGTGCTCAGAAATCACTCCTGGCAGTACTCAGGGGGCCACATGGGGTGCCAGGTATCGAACCCAAGTCAGTTGCATGTAAGGCTAAGGATCAAACCTGGGTTGGCCCCTGGGGACAGAACCTATAAAGGACCCTAAGGAGAGAGGGTAAATGAAATGCACGGGCCCAAATCCAATTAACCAGTCTTCAGAAGGAGAGATGAGGATGTAGAAGAGAGACCATTTAAGGTGACAGGGACCCAGTGGTCACCATGTGCAAGCCAAGGAGAGAAGGCTCAGTAAAATACAACCATGCCAACACCTAGATCTTGAGTTTGTGCCCCAGGACTCTCAGCAAACATAGTGTCAACCTCCCCAGGACTCTGTGACAGTGTCCACAGCAAACAGATAGACTCTAAAACCAAAAGAGAAATATGAATCTTGAAAATGAAAGACTTTTGGCTGGATAAGAACTGGGAATATTGAAAGAGAAAAGGTTTACCTCATGTTTCAAGCCTAACTGAAAATTTAGAGGCGAACATATACTAGATCCCAGACACTGTCCTACTATTGTTTGTTGAAAAAAATTATTGAGCGGCTGGAGAGTTAGTACAGCAGGTAGGCGCCTGCCTTGCACACAGCTGACCCAGGTTCTGTCCCCGGCACCCCATATGGTCCCCTGAGCACTATCAGGAGGATCCTTGAGTGCAGAGTGAGGAATAAGCCCTGAGCACTGCCCTGAAACCAAAGGAAATAAAAAAGATTGATTCTCTCTCTTCCCTTCACTGTTGGACTGATGCTGGTGTGATAATTGAGGGTCACACGCATACACAAACACATCACACACATATACACAAACACACATACCCTCCCCCCCACACGCACACATTCCTGGCTGTGGTATTTTCTTTTTTTAAATTTTTTATTAGTGAATCACCGTGAGGCACAGTTACAAGCTTATGAACTTTCGTGTTTGCATTTTAGTCATCCTGTTTGTGGTATTTTCGAGGGGTCGTACAGCAGGTTGTGTTCTCACACACTCAGCTGAGGTCATCACTGGGGTTTGGGCTCCTTTCGTTGTTCTGCTTACACATGTGCTCGCCGGGGCTTACCCTTTGGGTTAAGACATGTAAGTTGTGGGTGTGGTGCTTGCCCGGGGTCACTGTGGTTCATCACACTTCCTGGCTGTGGTGCTCACACATCTTCTCAGCTGTGGGGTTCACAGCGGGGGTTTCATCTCTCTTTGTGCTGCTCACACACACGTGGCCAGAAATCCCTTGCGGCACCAGATACCACTGGCACAAACATTGTGCTCAAGCGCATGTGGGACAGCAGGAGTTTGAACTCGTGACCCTAGGAGTACAAGGCAGGCACTCTACACCTTTACACGACTCCTCCAGTCTCTTGAAATTTTCTTCAGGTAGCCTCCGTTCATGAGAAAAGTCTCCACAAGGTGGATATAACTCAGTCCACGAACGGTTGTACACAGCAAACCTACAGCTAACATTGCAAGCAACGAAAAGCTCCCAGCTTGTTCTTTGAACCAGGAATGAGATAAGGGTGTTCACGCGTGTCCCTTAGATTTAACAGACTTCTCAAAGTCCTAATAATAAAAAGAAATCCTAGATTCAAATTGGAAGGGAAAAGGGAAATGGTCACTTTTGTAGATGACTTGATATTATAGGGGGAAAAAACACACCCTAAAGACTTCACAAAAAATAAAAAAAAGAAACCCAACTTCTGAAACAAATAAGTAATTTCAGCAATGAAATAGAAATATGTTATATTTATATTTACATAAGTGTAATTAAATATAAAATCATACAAAAGTGGTTGTATTGGGGCTGAAGAGATAGGGTTGTAAGCATTCAAGCTCTTGCTTTGCACACAGCTGATCCTGGTTCAATCCACCTCATACTCTTTCTTGAGCATCACCAGCTTTTAAGCTCTGAGTACAGAGCCAGGAGTGAGCCCTGAGCACTGTTGTGCGTGGCCCCAAAACTAAACCAAAAAAAGGGTTATGTTTCTAGACATTAATAGTGTTTTACCAGAAAGAGAAATTTTAAAAATCGGCCAGAGAGACAGTACAGCAGGTAGGGTGCTCTCCATGTACATGGCCAACCTGGGTTCAGTCGTTGGCACTACATATAACCCGCTAAACCCCGCCAGGAGTGATCCCTGAGCACAGAGCTAGGAGCAAACCCTCATAACCAAATGTAGCCCAAAAGCAAAGAGCGAGAGAAAAGGAAAGAACTCTATTTGCAACTGCATTAAAAAAAACAATACATATAAATAATCAAAGAGGGAAAAGACTGACTCAGAGAAATCTACACAACATTGATGGAAAAACTCAAAGATCAAATAAATGGAAATATGTTCCATGCTCATAAGATAAAAGAATAAATATTACTAAACTGTTGGTTTCACCCAGAGCAATCAAAACAATCCCTGTCAAAATTCCAAGAGCATTTTTTTACAAACGTCATACAAATAATTCTAAAATTTGTGTGGAACCACATAGGACCCTAATAATCTAAATAATTTTGAGAAAGAACAAAGCTGTAGATTGCAAGCTCCCTAATTTCATCCTTGTGCAGGGGTCATGCTAGTCTTCTATCATTCCAATTTTAGTATATGTGCTGCTGAAGTGAGTACACTTTTATTTTAAATACAACATTTTTTTTTTGACTTTCTGAGTCACATCTGGTGATGCTTGAAGGTTACTCCTGGCTCTGCACTCAGGAATTACTCCTGGCAGTGCTTGGGAGACCAAATGGGATGCTGAGGATCAAACCCGGGTCAGCCATATGCAAGGCAAATGCCCTACCCATTGTACTGTTGCTCTGCCCACCCCCCCAACTTCATTTCAAACTACATTAAAAAACTGTAGTAATCAAAGCAGTATGGTTGAAAGAGATCCTAGAAATGATCTCACATGTAGGTGGTTAGTCAGTTTACAGTAAAAGTGTCAAGACCACAGGAAAAAAAAAACAACATTTTCAAGAAAGAGTGCTGAGAAAACTGGGCAATCCCAGAAAAGAGAAGGCAGTAGGACCACTGTTTCATACCCCTCCCAGATACAAACTCAAAATGGAATAAAGATGCCAGCATTAGACCTGGAACCATGAAACTCCCTGAAGGAAATATGGGCAGTAATTTCCATGACATTGGTTGTGGCCATGATTTCTTGGTTCTAACTTATTTTATGACCTCTGCCATGCGGTATTTCTCCCGTGGGACAAAGGCAGTGAGAACATGAGATCCTTTTTGTGAGAAAAATATTTCCCTTTTTATTGCCTCTCTGAATTCGGAGTAAGTCTGGAGCAAGTTGCATGTTGCTGCCAGTATCTGTTAAGACTGATTGTGCACTAACTCTCTTTTTTCAACCAAGACCCAACTGGCTTCTGTTTCGGAGCCCTGGTTGGCATTTTTAAGGATCTGGAAATACAAAGCAGAAATGAAAGCAAACCCCCTGTTCCATCGTACCAAAGAAACACACACACACACACACACACACACACACACACACACACACACACACATACACAGAGGCCAAAAGAAATGATCTTAGAAAGGTAGGTTCCTGTCTTGCTCTGGGCCAGTGGGAACCCCAGGGATGTTGGGAGTGAGTCAATACACAGGGCCTGATCTGATCTTCACAGCTGGAATGCGGTGTAAAGGGCCAAGTCTTCCAGACAGGCTGCATTTGGCTTTATTTAAGCAGAAGAGCAGCAATGACTATTGGGAGAAACCCAAGGGCAGGTCACGGTGGATGACTTCATTAAATCTCAAATACCTGAGGTCCGCTCTGTGCTCAGGGAAGGAAGGTGACAGCAAGAGAAGCAAGAGGACTCAAAGGAATTATTTATTTATTTATTTGCTTTTTGGGTCACACCCGGTGATGCACAGGGGTTAACTTCTGGCTCTGCACTCAGGAATAACTCCTGGCGGTGCCGGGGGGACCATGTGGGATTCTAGGAATCGAACCCGGGTCAGCTGCGTGCAAGGCAAATGCTCTACCTGCCGTGCTTTCGCTCCAATCCTCAAATGATTTTTTTTTGGTATTTTATTTTATTTTATTTTTAATTAATAGTTTATTTTTAATTAGTGAGTCAACGTGAGGGTAGTTACAGATTTATACATTTTTGTGCTCATGCTTCTCCCTTACAAAGTTTGATAACCCATCCCTTCACCAGTGCCCATTCTCCACCACCAGTAAACCCAACATCCCTCCCACCTCCCCAGTCCCGTCTCCCCCCACCCCACACTGCCACTATGGCAGGGTATTCCCTTTTGTTCTCTCTGATTTGGTGTTGTGGTTTGCAATAAAGGTGTTGAGTGGCCATTATGTTCAGTCTCTAGTCTATATTCGACCCGCATCATCTTTCCCCCACATGATCTCCAACCACATTTTATTTGGTGTTCCCTTCTCTGAGTTGCCCAGAATGAGAGACCAGCCTCCAAGCCATGGAGACAACCTCCTGGTACTTATTTCTACTATTCTTGGGTGTTAGTCTTATAGCCTATTATTCTATATTCCACAGATGAGTGCAATCTTTCTATGTCTGTCTCTCTCTTTCTGACTCATTTCACTTAGCATAATACTTTCCATGCTGATCCATTTATATGCAAACGTCATGACCTCATTCTTTCTAACAGCTGCATAGTATTCCATTGTATAGATGTACCAGAGTTTCTTCAACCAGTCATCTGTTCTAGGGCACTCGGGTTTTTTCCAGATTCTGGCTATTGTAAACAGTGCTGCGATGAACATATAAGTGCAGATGTCATTTCGACTATACTTTTTGGCTTTTCTGGGATATATTCCCAGCAGTGGTATTGCTGGGTCAAATGGGAGCTCAACCTCTAGTTTTTTGAGAATCGTTCAAAGGAATTTTTTAATTCAAACTTGGGATATAGGAACATGTCAGCTGGAGGCCCTAGTGAGAAAAGGGAACATGAACAGGTGCAGGTGAAAATAAAAACCCTGGAACAAGCAGAGGGACCCGAGGTTCATTTATCAGCAGCAGCGGCAGCAGACAGAGGCTGCCTTTGGGCCATGGACCTCTGTCCACACCGGAGCAGACTAGTGCCCAGCCTCTCAATCGGTACAAAGGAGAGAATTCCCGAGCACAGTCCTAAATTTGATTGAGATCTACAATTTTATCTAGAATCATCAATTACACTGGGTTATAGACAATCAGGGAAGATGGTTTTTATCTTTATTGCTTTTGCAGATAGCACTAGAGTAAGATGAAGAGTGCCAGTTATGAAAAAGAGAAAATTTATTCAAAAAATCTAGCACGGGGGCTGGGGAAGTGGCTAAAGTGCTGGTGTTCATGCCTGGCCTGCTGGAGGTCCCAGGTGGATCACCTGAGCGCCAAGAAGGGCTAGGAGTGGGCCCTGAGCACAGAGCAGGGAGTAACTCAAAAGAACCATCAGATGTGGTCCAAAAAACCAAAATAATATTGACAGCAATAAAATCTAACATCAATGAAAACAATCTAAACAGAGATTTGCTTTTCTGAGAAATTGTCTTCATGAGGATGAGTTCATATTCAGTTCTTCTACATAGCCAATTCTACAATTCAGTAAATAACTCATTTATGTGAATCAAGAGCATGATGTGTACAGTGGTTAAGGCACCTGCCTTGCATGTGGCCAACCCAGACTTGATTCCCTGGCACCTTATGTGGTACCCCAGCGATGGCCCGGGATAGCTCCTGAACACCACAGGGCATGCTTCCCCCCTCAAAAGAAATTGAATTGGTTGAATTACTTGCAAATACCTTATTGGGCAAATACCAAGAATACTGATGCAATAATCTAGAATGTCTTGGTGGTAGCTCCACATTTGCATTTCAAATTTTACCTACTTAGTTATTAGATTGAAAAACAATATAGGATGTTTTTCTGAAAGTTCATCTCCTCTTAACTCCTAGAACAGGATACTACAAAACTACAAAACACAGAAATACACTGGGGAGTACAGACCAAAAATCTCAAAACATCGGAAAGTTCTAGTACCATCTAAGAACTAAGGTTGAAGGGGAGGGCATAGCTATTACAATAAACTATGAAGTTTTAAAAAAGTCAAATGCTGTAGACCAAGTGTGGGAAGTTGCTTATTTACAGAAAATGATGGATGTAAACTCCCTATAAATAGTCTCCAAGTAGTGTCTCAAAAGTCTCATATTCTTTGGGGGTTTCTAGACTTGGTCTAATAATGGAAGTTTTGTGACTGTTTGAGTTCTACTCTTGTTATTACTTTACTATAGTTTTTGCTTTTTGGGTCATGCCCGGCGATGCACAGGGGTCACTTCTGGCTCTGCACTCAGGAACCACCCCCAGTGGTGCTCAGGGGGCCATATGGGATGCTGGGAACCAAACCCAGGTTGGCCCCACCCCCTGTGCTATCACTCCAACCCCTCTATATTTTAGTCTTTAGGAAAAGACGCCCCTTTCCTTTAGATAGAGCCTGCATTGGGTATAGGGCTCAGGAAGTTCTACTGCGCTACCTGATGCACAAGGTCTTCTTGGAGACTCTGGGGCATCGTGTAGGGTTTGGGGTGCTCATGAGACCTCAGACATTGATACCTAGTACCTGGGTCAGTTTTATCAACAGGATCTTGTTATAGATTCTCCTTAACAATCCCCATGCCCTATTGATGATATTAATCCTCTTCTGGACCTCTGAGGTTGACTTTATGAGCAAGAAACTGACTCAAGAATAATAGACTTTGAAGGTTAGTCCAGACCCACAGCAAAAATGCTAGAAGTAACATGTACTAGTGAGGGTGCAGAGAAAAACAAACCTTGGTGCAGTGTTGATGTACCAGCCTTTATGGAACAGAGGAGGGAAAGTTCTCAAAATCCAACATGTAGCTCTACTATATGATTCCCCACAATTCTTCTCCTAGGTCACAAAACTACGAATCTGGGAACTCGAGAGAGAGCTTAAAGGGATGGAGTGCCTGATCTGCCTGTGGGTGGTCTGACTTCCATCCTCAGAACCATATGGTTTTCTGGGTACTGCTGGGAAAAACTCTGAACATCAAGTCAAGCAGAAGTAGCCTCTGGGGGCATGAGCTTCTCTGTGGCTGCAAAACAGGAATATCTCATCAATACTTCACCTCCCTGCTATTATTTTAATAGTATAAACTAGATGATGAATCATTTAGAAGGGTTAAACTTTGCATGCATTGTTGCTCTGTCTCCTTTTTAACTGAGCAGTGAGAAAGGCAATATTTTCATTGTCACTACCCCAATTATCTTTGTCAAGAGACCTGTCACCAGATATGCAGACCCCCTGACTGAGACCTCCAAGCCCACTTGGAATGGGACTGGGCCTCCTCCCCCAAGTTACCCAGTTTTCCAGTAGCTTGGCAGTCACACCCACAAACTGCCCCTGGCACCATGTAATCTCATCCACGGCCAAGATCCAGAGACTATAAACCAAAGCTCCCGGAATTTCTTGGAATTTCCCGAAATTGCACTGCAGAATTTCCTGGAACGTGCAGCTGCATTTGTGGCTGCATGACTTCCTATACTCTAGCCCACTTACCTACCAAAAGTGGCACATATTTGTTTGTTTTTTTAACATACTTGCTTGTATTCTCTGTATCTGTGCTTAAATGGCTCCAGAATAAAATACAACAACATACAACAACCTTCACGTACTTCCCTCTTATCATGGTGGGAAGGTGCTTGGTGGTGGGATTGGTGTTTGAATATTATCTGCAATGAACTACTGTGAATTGCTTTATGGAAATAAATTTAAAAAATTGAAAAAAAAAGAAGTAGTCTCTGGGAACCAGTAGGTATGACTCTACCCAAAAGAGGGGAAAATTCCAGAAAGATGGACATGGACTTGTGTTCAGTGAGTGTTACAATAGCCGAGATATGGAAATAGTCCAAATGCTCAGTAAAAGACATGCAGATAAAGAAGGCATGGCGGACTCCTCAGCTGTACAAAAATACAAAATCTTGCTCCTTGTAACACCATGGATGGAACTGGAGACGTCAGGCTAAACAGTCAGAAGGAGAAAGACAAACACCGAATGATCTGACTCATATGTGAGATATGAAGAAACAAAGCCAGGAAGAGACACAGCCAACTGAAAACAAACCCTTGGATTCTGCCCGCAGAAATGAGGTTACCCAAGAGGCAGAGGGCTGGGGGCAGTGTTTGGCAGCTGGAAAGGTGCTAATGAAGGGCTGTGTGGGACATTGTGACTTGGGGTTGTGGGAATGGTGATGAGACAGGAACTGTACCCCCAAGTCACATACAGTCTCACAAGCCTATGTTGCCTTCATTAAAACAGGGAAACAAGTCACTGTCATTGTCATCCCGTTGCTCATCGATTTGCTCAAGCGGGCACCAGTAACATCTCCATTGTGAGACTTGTTGTTACTGTTTTTGGCATATCGAATATGCTGCGGGTAGCTTGTGCTATCGCTCCAGCCCAGGGAAACGAGTGGGTTGGAGAAATAGTATAGCGAGGAAGGTGCTTGCCGTACACGTGGCTGACCTGAGTTTAATCCCTGACCACATATCTGGTCCTCTGAGCCCTACCCGGAGTGATTTCCTGAGCACAGAGACAGGAGTAAGCCTAAGCACCACTGGGCATGCTCCCACCCCCCCACCAAAAGATAAACAGAATGTGAGCAAGAAATTAGACCATAATGACATGCTGACGTTTTTCTGGTTCTCCTGGATCACTTCTTTTTTTTTTTTTTTTTTTTTCTTTTTGGGTCACACCTGGCGATGCACAGGGGTTACTCCCGGCTCTGCACTCAGGAATTACCCCTGGCGGTGCTCAGGGGACCATATGGGATGCTGGGATTCGAACCCGGGTTGGCCGCATGCAAGGCAAACACCCTACCCGCTGTGCTATCGCTCCAGCCCCAGGTGTTTGTTTTTTTTTTGCTTAAAATTTTTTTATTTTATAAAATAGTTCACAATATTTGATTACATTTAATATTCAAACACCAATTCCACCCCCATTACACCTTCCCACCCACCATATTTCAGATGCTTCCATCCTAAACACCAACCGCTGCCCCAAAGCAGAACTGAAATAATATATGTTGCATTGTTTGTTATAAAAAAATCATTAAAAATGCTACAAAAAAAGTTTCCTTAGAGGAAAGAGTGTGAAGATTGTGGTATTTCACCCAGGGGCCATTAAGTCCTTCTATAAGAGATCACTAACATGTTGTTAATGGTTGAACCTTGTGTGCTTATATATACATATATATATATGTATATATATATATCTGTAAAAAAATATTTCCTCTAAGATTGGCTGCCTCCTACTCTGAACCCCATCAAATGTGGTGCTCTTGGAGTATGGGTGGGGTGTGTGGTATGAAGTGTCGCAGCCACGTGGTCCAGGAATAGGTTCACTCATGGGTGATGCTCGGCCCGAGTGTGTGGAGATTGGCTGTGAGCATGGCAGTGGTTTGAGTTCTGGAGGTTTTCAGCTGCCGGGGCTGGGTCCCTTGGGGTGGGAAGGGATCTCACCCGCCCCTCTCTGGGGCGCCCCAAATGAAACAGCCTGGCACAGGGTCCAGTGACATAGTTATGGTATCATGTTATGCTCCCTTCGGGAGAGAAGGACGTGTGACCTTGGATCATAGCTGATGACCAGATTTTCTGGTGCCAGTCAAGGTGGCTTTTGGGTGTGACTGCTGACTTGCTGGAGGCAGTGGCTCACTTCTTTGGTGTTTCCCAGAGCAAAGTGAGTTTCCGTGACAAGAAGCCTCCCAAGCAACGCAGGCAACCATCTAGAAACAGGTCCTCCCAGCCCAGCCGGGCTCCTAGACAATGCCATAAGTCCTTCATCCTGACTGCCACCTCCTGAAATATCCCAAGCCAGAGCTCCCGTTTGAGCCACCTTCTGAAAACAAGACCCACAGAAACGCTGCTAAACAATATGGTTCTAGGGCCTCTTTTTAACACTTGAGCTTTGAATCGAGAAAGAGTAGTCTTTGACCTTATCTTTTTCCCCTTAGCAGAATGCTGAGATGTCTGTGAGTTCTGTGGTGGTGGCCCGGTGCGCAACTGAAAGACAGTCCTGGGCAGTATGATGTGGGCTGAGCCAGTGAGAGAAGGACAAAGGCAGAAAGGTGAAAAGCTCAGGAGCAGCTCAGCGTGGGGTCAAAGACTTTGGTACATCACTGTCACTGTCACTGTCATCCCGTTGCTTATCGATTTGCTCGAGCTGGCACCAGTAATGTCTCCACTGTGAGACTTGTGGTTACTGTTTTTGGCATATTGAATATGCCACAGGTAGCTTGCCAGGCTCTGCTGTGCGGGTGGGATAATCTCAGTAGCTTGCCGGGCCCTTCAAGAGGGATGGAGGAATTGAACCCGAGTTGGCAGCGTGCAAGGCAAACGCCCTACCCGCTGTGCTATCGCTCCAGCCCAATATGTACTTTGGTACATATTGAGAGGGAAATAAAGAACCCTTGGAGAAGAACAGATTAAGGAGAACTTCCTCTATCTTCTAGGATGGGAACTTCAGAATTCTATTTGGATTTTCAAGAGTACTGGGCTTACCCTTTTTGTAAAAGAGAGTAAATATATTGGCATATATTGGAAACTTGGTAACTTACAGCAGTATACTTCAACATTTTTATACCTACAAACTTGCATGTGTTCTGGATACTATTGACTTTCAACCTATGGTTTAACACTGACCTATGAATTGGTGGTTGGAGACCACTGGCTTAGGACAATAAGAAAAAATTCATCTTGACTTAAAAGTCTATTATGGATTTGGGTGTTCTCCTGGTTCTGCCTCATGCATTCAAAATGGTATTTCAGGGGGCCAGAATGATAGAAGAGTGGGTAGGGCATTTGCCTTGCATGCAGCCAACCTGGGTTTGATCCACGTCATCCCATAGGGTCCCCAGGCATGGCAAGGGTAATTCCTGAGGACAGAGCCAGGAGTAGCCTCTGAGCATTGCTGGGTGTGGCCCCTCCCCCAACCAACCAACCAAAAAATAGTATTTCAGCAGGGGTAGTTGGTCTAACATGGCATCAGTCATGTGTAGGGCCTCATCTAGGCTAGGTTGTTGGAGTTGCTTCTTCTTGTGGCCTTTTGTCTGCAGACTGCCTTTATCACACAGTTTCTCCGGGTTCTAAGAGAATGCGCCTGGAAATGTAATAATACATTCCTTCTGTTAAGGTCTATTCATCAATGCAAGCTAAAATCTAATTTAGATACCATAGGTAGAAGAGAGATTCCCTTTTTTCCCTTTTTTCTTTTAATGAGAGAATCTGCAAAGAATTTGTGGCTCATTTTAATCCCCTGAGAAGAATGATAACTTTCTGAAAAGTCAAGCAATCTAGAAGAAAAGGAGCTATAAATCATCCCAAATCTCATCATCCTGAAATAAGTAATGCTAACTTTGATGAAAACCATTACTTAATTTATATCTGTGCAGTTTTTTTATCAAGATGAACTATTTATTAATAAAGATGAGAAAATGGGCTCTCAAAATTCTTCCTCTCTTCTCCTTCCCATATAGTCATATTTTGATTTGATTAGAACTTATTAAATTTTTTTCATCTTTTTATCTTATTCCTGGTACAAAGATCACAAGAACTCCCTTTACTATTGCTTCTTCACTTTGGGTGCTGTTGAAGGCACTGCACCAGCTCTTAGGAATAGCCATGTTTTAAAAAGTTACTTTTTTTTTTTTGCTTTTTTTTGGGGGGGAGCAAGGTCACATGGGGCAATGTTCAGGGGTTCCTCCTGGCTCTGCACTCAGAAATTACTCCTGGCGGTGCTCGGGGGACCATATGGGATGCTGGGAATCAAACCCAGGTTGGCTGCATGTGCGGCAAATGCCCAACCCACTGTACTTTCTCAATGGCCTGGAAAGTCACTTGTTTTAACCTTTGAATCTTTTTCCCCTTAGCAAAACGCTGAGATCTCCAAGAACTCCATGGTAGCGATCCTGTGCAAGGACCAAAGGAGGGCAGTCAGGGGCAGTACCGGATGAAGAGAACTGGTGAGAGGATGACCAAGGCAGGAAGGGAGAAAGTCAGGAGCCGCTCATCAAGAGGAAACAATTCTAGTACATAAGGGAAAATAATGAATCCCGGAGAGAAGTATGGGAGAAGCACATCTGGCTGACTGTGACCATTTTCCTTTCCCTCAGAACATTAGGTAT
This sequence comes from Sorex araneus, assembly GCF_027595985.1. NCBI lineage: Eukaryota > Metazoa > Chordata > Mammalia > Eulipotyphla > Soricidae > Sorex > Sorex araneus. Next base: position 11,938,161 of record NC_073306.1, read on the forward strand.
TTGTGTTTCATTGTCTTCTAGCACTCAATGCTTCTGACAGTGATGGGACAACAGCCCGAGAGCTTTTCGGTTCGTTGTTAGTTGCGGGGGCCACACCTGGTGGTGCTGGAAAGGGGAGGGATGTTCCGGGTGCTACTTTGGGCACGCAGGCAGTGTTTGGGGTGAGAACATGTGGTACAGGGAACCAAACCCAGGCACTTATCCTCAGGCATATTTACTACCACTTGAGCATATCCTCAACCCTGCTCTTTTTTTTTTTTTGTCACTTAGAGATGACTTTATGTTTGTATACTAAGTCACAGGACTGGAGTGATAGCACAGCGGGTAGGGTGTTTGCCTTGCACATGGCCAACCAAGGTTTGATTCCTCTGTCCCTCTAGGAGCCTGGCAAGCTACCGAGAGTATCCCGCCTGCACGACAGAATCTGGCAAGCTACCCGTGGCATATTCGATGTGCCAAAAACAGTGACCACAAATCTCGCAATGGAGATGTTACTGGTGCCCACTCGAGCAAGACGATGAACAACGGAGCGACAGTGCTACAGTGCTATCTTTTTAAAAGTTATGTACGATATTGCCCTTAAGCTCTCTTCATGGTCTTATTAAATCCTATATTGGTGTAGTCTGGTTCTCAAGACTACACCAATATAGGATTTAACTAGACCTCATTGTCTAGTTCTCCCTCTGGGAGAACCCGGCAAGCTACCGAAAGTATCCTGCCTGGCAAGCTCCCTGTGGTGTATTCAATATGCCAAAAACAGTAACAGTAACAAAAAACAAAACCAGTAACAATGTTGCGTCTCATTCCCTGACCCTGAAGAGCCTCCAATGCGGCACCGTTGGGAAGGATGAGTAAAGAGAGGCTTCTAAAATCTCAGGGCTAGGACAAATGGAGACGCTACTGAGACCGCTCGAGGAAATTGGTGATCAATGGGATGACAGTGATACAGTGATAGTGATACGTCGTCATCATCTCATAGTCCTCTATTTCCAGCATTGTCACCGTCTAGTCCTCCTCCTAATCCTCGCAGACCCTCTAGTCCTCAAAAACCTCAAAGTCCCAAGGTCCCAAAGTCTCCAGAGTCTCAGTTCTCAACCTTCAACATCTAGCTGTCGACTCTCTAGTCTCGACTTTCTTGTCCCCAAGTCTAGTCCCCTCTTACCCCTTACAGCATAGTTATATAGAAATCATGAAGGGTGGGGATACACAAAGGTGGGGTTGAACATCATCTTAACAACACAGAGATGTAAAGCCACTCTAAAGGAGATTAACCCAAGGACAAAATCTCATCTAAGTATTCAGCACTCCAGATTACTAGGCGATCCGCTCAAGGACAGGATTCCATCCAGGGTGTATTGCTTTCTCCTTTCCTCAGCTAGTAATCCATTTAAACAATCATAGTAAATTTACTTCTTATAAAATTTCTAGTCATTTTTTATGAACACAGTAAGAGATATGTATATATATTAAGTTTAACAGTTGGCTTTTCCTGGTGTCATCTCACTATATATTCCAGGCCAGGTTAGTCTTTCCTAACCCCAGCAGTGTTCTTATTCAATTACTTCTTTTGGGGTCATGACAGAGCTTGTCCATGACCGTACTCTTAACTTATATTTAAGTATTATGGCATTTGGCCAAGCCCATTTCGATGCCAGGGTAGCTCACAGCTTGCCCTAGGTCCACCCAGTCCCTTGTCGAGACCCTGCTCTTAGAGTGCTAGGAACTAAGGGAAACTGAGGCTTAAGTCAAGTAAATATAGATGCCCAGGAGTAAATATTATTTTGGAGTCAAGTAACTCCCATGTTACAAAGTATAGCATGAACTGTCTTCCTGCGTATATACAAAAAGGACATTACTTAATGAACCATGCAAATGACATAAAGGAAAGAGAAAAGCAATATAGGATTATTAGTTCTTTTTTTTTTTTTTTTTTTTTGGTTTTTGGGTCACACCCGGCGATGCACAGGGGTTACTCCTGGCTCTTCACTCAGGAATTACCCCTGGCGGTGCTCAGGGGACCATATGGGACGCTGGGATTAGAACCCGGGTCGGCCGCGTGCAAGGCAAACGCCCTACCCGCTGTGCTATCGCTCCAGCCCAGGATTATTAGTTCTTGATGGAATTGGGTGTGCCTCAGGGGCACTGTTGTGGGAGTAGCTCAATAAACCTAAGGTCCCTGGTGGGGGGAGCAAAGACAGTCCAATATTATCCAACAGACAGACTCACTCTTTCTTTCTCCCTTCCTTCTTTCCTTCCTTCCTTCTTTCCTCCCTCCCTCCCTCCCTCCCTCCCTCCCTCCCTTCCTTCCTTCCTTCCTTCCTTTCTTCCTTCCTTCCTTCCTTCCTTCCTTCCTTCCTTTCTCTCTCTTTCTTCCTTCCTTTCTTTTTCTTTCTTTCTTTCTTTCTTTCTTTCTTTCTTTCTTTCTTTCTTTCTTTCTTTCTTTCTTTCTTTCTTTCTTTCTTTCTTTCTTTCTTTCTTTCTTTCTTTCTTCCTTTCTTCCATTTTTTGGTGACATACTTTTACACATATACCATGTCCTTTCTGATCACTTCTCCTTTGTCACCCTTTCTTCCTTTTCTGATGTCAATTTGGTTTTTTTTTTCCCCCTAGAGGGGTGGAGGGTGGGAAGTCACACCAGACAGAGCTCAGAGATCACTCATGGCTCTACTGCGGGACTAAATGCAGTGCTAACCTGGAAACAATTGTATGCAAGTCAAACAAGCACCTTGACTTCTGTACCTGAAACTTGGCTAGATCTCTGGCACCACCTATGGGTCCCTGAGCACTGCCACTAATGATTCCCGAACACAGAAGCCAGGAGTAAATCCTGAATACCTCCAGATAGAGCTCAAACACCCCCTCTTCAAAATAGTAAAATAGGGACCAGAGAGAAAGCACAGCAGGTAAAGCATTTGCTAGCATGCTGCTAACCCCTGCCAGATTCTCAGAGCCTCTTATGGGTCTCTGATATCACCAAGCGTCACTTCTGAGCACAGAGCCAGAATGCTGCTGGGTGTGGCCCAAACCCTGCCCCACTATAATCAAAACAGTAAGTTCGCATAAAATAAACCTCCAACTTTGGAAAGAAAAATACTATATCTGAGATATGCCTCTTCAAGAATAAAAGCAACTTTAATTGAAGGGAAGGTCTATAGTATATTATATACCCCCAAAAAGCTCTTGCTTATAAAACTGCAATGCTATACATAGCCTTCTCTTTGTTGGTACAAAAACTGAACAATGTAGAATACTTAATAAACAAGTTGCTGAATAAAAACAGCAACTCATATATTGACTAGTGAGATCATGGTAAGACTCTGAAGTAAGATGAAATTGGGCTCTTTTACTTTTATCACAAGTAATAAAGTTTCTCCAATGATTTTCGTGATATCCATGTAAAGTGATAAAATCTTGTTAACAAGTTATTTCTACATTTATCTGTTATTACTCTACTGCCCTGTGACCTTTCAGTCATAGTGTTTGATGAGATGTCAAGATGATGAGGGGCTGGAGCGATAGCACAGCGGGTAGGGCGTTTGCCTTGCACACGGCCGACCCGGGTTCGATCCCCAGCATCCCATATGGTTCCCCAAGCACTGCCAGGAGTAATTCCTGAGTGCAAAACCAGGAGTAACCCCTGAGCATCGCTGGGTGTGACCCAAAAAGCAAAAAAAAAAAAAAAAGATGATGAGCACAGAGCCAGAATGCTCCTGGGTGCGGCCCAAGCCCTGCTAAAGAATGCTTAATACAATTGCATGAAATCACAAAAACATTGCCAATAAAAAGGGTAATGATGGTTCACAAAAGATACATATTAATCATTTCAGACAGACATGAACTTGTAATGAATTTCCCAAGCTCGGTCCCCCTTCGTCCTTTTTCCACAGCTCTCTGGCTCTCTGGATCTTTGTTTTCAAACACTGTAATAATTATAGAATATTTTCTTATGTTGAGACATTAATTTATGAGGCTGACCCTTCTTGAGGAGTTCTTTATACTAAGCTTGTTAAAAATGTTTTTTTTTTTGACAGTTTCTAAATCTAACCCCAACATGGAGTCAAGATGGATCAAAACAAAGAGAGTGTGTGAAGAGAACAAGGGTGTCAGATGAAAGATAACTTTGATTCGTCTCAATTAAATGGTGCTCTGGGCCAAACCAGACATACATTATCCAACAGGCAAACTCAAGGCTTAACAACGAAACTAATTTCTTGTGCTTCACAGTTACTTTGAGTTCACTACTGGATTAAAAGAAATAGATATGTGGGGTTTACAAAAAATCAGCTAGTTTTGAGTCAACACAGGGGTTTGCCTGTAATTGTGTTTGCATCCTTGAATATGATAGTTGGGATGCAAATTCATCTTTTCTTATGAAAACGAGGATCTGGTGTTCAGGACTTGTGCTTCTACTCCAGAGTTGTTGAGTACTGTGGTCTTAATTACTGAGTACTTTTTTACTCCAGGGATCAAACCAAGGTCCCCTGAGACACATTGCCAGCCCCTTCCAACCAGGCTTAAGCCTTTGTGTTTTGGGGGCTTTTTTTGTAAAGTGGATTGTAATGAGAAGTAAAGGGATTAACACAGAATAATAAAAATGCTTTAAGTGTGTAAGATATAATTAGTAATACTACTGAGTTTCTGGCCAATTATACACCTATATTTATAAAAGTTGGTACATAGAATATAACAAGTGGACTGGAGCGATAGCACAGCGGGTAGGGTGTTTGCCTTGCACACGGCCGACTGAGGTTCGATTCCTCCACCCTTCTCGGAGAGCCTCGCCAAGCTAGCGAGAGTATCTCGCCCACACGACAGAGCCTGGCAAGCTCCCTGTGGCGTATCTGATATGCCAAAAACAGTAACAACAAGTCTCACAATGGAGATGTTACTGGTGCCCACTCGAGCAAATCGATGGACGACAGTGCTACAGTGCTACCAAATGGAAGTTGGTCAGGCTCAACACATCCTAAAAGCCAGGGATCCCCTTCCCAACAACTGGCCATCCTCAGGGAAGAGATTCATAGTTGCCCACAGGGTGAGGAAGCATGAGCTAGCTAACCACCTGCAGCTCTGCCAGCCTGGTCCCCCCAAATTCCTGGCCTTTCACTTGCTGAAGTCATGAGAAATTGGTTTTCTGTGAATTATTTAAAAATTGACAAAAGATGACTCAATGTGACAAGAAGGATGGCAGTAGAAGATGGCGGGCACAGATCCCACATTTTCGGGGTATAGTGAGATGGCCAGGAAAGCTCAAGTAATTGACGTTCACTGGTGCCTCTGACTCCAGTCTTTGCAGAATAGCTTGCTAAGTGGGCTGGAGAGACGGACTGGGGTTAAGACACTTGCCTTGCATGCAGCCAACCTCAGTTCTACCCCCTACACCAATATGGTTCGTCTTCTGCCACTCACCCTGTCTCATTGCCAGGGGTCAACCCTAGCACAAAGCCAGGAGTGGAAACCCTTGGACAAGGTTCGGTGTGGCCAATACCACTCCCACTCAAAAAAACAAATAGATTGGTGGGGCTGGAGAGATAGCACAGCGGGTAGGGCGTCTGCCTTGCACACGGCCGACCCGGGTTCAAATCCCAGTGTCCCATATGGTCCCCTGAGCACGGTCAGGGGTAATTCCTGAGTGCAGAGCCAGGAGTAACCCCTGTGCGTCGCCAGGTGTGACCCCCCCCCCCAAAAAAAAAAGCAAAAAAAAAACCCAAACCAAATAGATTGGTAAGGTTTTGGGCAAATAAGATTCCCTTTGGATTTCAACTTTCTAAAATAAGAACAAGCCTTTACTGCACATGTCTTACAGGCCAAGCTCAGTGATAATGGTTTTCTGTACCTTTAAGAAAAAAAAAAAAACAATCCACCCAGTGGCTCTGACTGCAAGATCCTGTTATTTTCCTTATTTTGCACTAAGGCCAGAAAGTCTAAGTAACCTGCCTCTGATGGCCTGGCCAGTAAGAGCTTTCTCTATTTTTGTGGCCGGAGCTTCGACTCCTAACCCAAACACCCTAACTTTAGACTGTCCCCTCCACATTCCATGTCCCACTACGGACAGCGCGGCTGGCTCCAAGGATTTAAAAAAAAAAAAAAAATTCTGTTTTGGAAATGTTCTTGACTGCATTTGGGCTCTGAGTTTAAACAGTAAAATGTCTCCCTCCTGGTTTTCTGCCCCCCCTTTAAAAACCTGAAACCACTTTGCTGTCTGGATAACATCTCAGCTCCGGCAACTCTAGCCCCAGGTACTGTAAACAACAGTATGTGTTAATTATGCTCATCTGGATTCTCCTAGGCACTAAATTACTCCCAGGGGGAAATTTTACATTCTTTTGAAGGCTATTGAATTAGTCACTAGATCCCTGGCACAAAAATGGACTGAGTGACATTCCGTTGTCACGGTTTGTTACTTGGATCACCGGTGACAGAGTGCGCCTTCCTCCTTCCGTTATCCTCACCGGTCCCACTGAATGGGTTTTTTATTAGTGTTGTGCCTATTATTAAGAGAGAAAACTGAGGCCCAGGGAAGCTGAATCATAAATGAGAATGAGGAGTGAAGACTCAGCCCTCCTGAAACAAACGGGCATACGGTGAAAAACGTTCGAGTTGCTGCTAGATTCGCACTTGTGGTGGTGGATGTCCCTCCTCACAGGACTGTTCGCCACTGTTGATGACACGGAATGGCTTCGGAAGGACCTGTATGGCAGCGACCGTCCAATGTGATGGTTTTCCCAAGGGTAGGAAGGGAGTAGGCAAGGGGTGTGAACTCCCACAGATTCTACACACACAAAACATTTAGGCAACGAAGCAGGGGAATCGCATTTTAACTGAAGGAGGAAGAAACACAATTCCAAGGGGCTGAGAATGGGACAGTGAGGAGGGCTCTTGCCTAGCACACAGCCAGCCTGGGAGTCAAATAATTTGAATTGTGTGTTTTGATTTTCTGGATCATTCTTGATGGTGCTCGGGGCTTACTCCTGGCGTTGTGCTCAAAGATTTGTTCTAGCCGTGCTCAGGGGACCAATCTATGGTGCACACAATTTAAATGACTTGACTCCTGGTAGGTCAAAGAGTGGGCTAAAATATTTTCATTTCCAACTAGTTGTGGCTTGGTTCTGTTTTTGTTTTTGGAGCCACACCCAGCAGTGCTCAGGGTTCACTGATGGCTCTGCATTCAGGGATCACTCCTGATAGGGTCCTGTGAAGTTCTGGGGCTCAAACTCAGGCTGGCAAGTGTCTTACCCGCTGTCCTCTCTTTCCAGCAAACCCCTCTCCCTCCCCTGCCCCAATCTGGCTTTTTTGAGCTTTTTCCAGACAGCCCAAGTTTCATGCAAACAAGATGAACTCACGATTTTATTTTCCAACTCTATCAGACGTCCTTTGGGATCCAGACACATGCAAACGGATTTTGAATGGCTTTCTCACCAAACAAATGAATGGTGGTGATTGGAACGCTGCATGGAACACAGCCAAGTGTTTCTGCAAAATAACAGCAGGACTCAGAGACGCCCCGTGTGAACGGCACACATCTGGGAGGCAGGTACGAACCAGCACCAGGTACGAACCAGCACCTTGGGGCGGGGGGGGGGGCCGGAAATCGAGGAAGCTTGTGAAAGAGGGGGATAAGCGATTAAAAGGCCTCCAAGTGGGGGCTGGAGCGATAGTATAGCAGTCAGGGAGGGCTGCCTCGCACACAGGCCCGACCCATGTTCAATTTCAGACACGCTTTACGGTCCCAAACCTCTCCAGGAGTGACCCCCCCCAAGCACAGAGCTAGGAGTAATAGCCCTGAGCACCACTGGGTGTGGCCCCCCAAACCAAAAAGAAATAATTTTTAAAAAAAAAATCATAAAAGATCTCAAAGGATAAAGGCAGAACCCTCAGAGAAACGAAAGGTTAAAAAAAATTTTTTTTAAAGCAAATTCTAAACAGCTCGCCTTACAAATGACTTTCATATGCATGCTAAGAAGTGAACTGAATGAAAACAAATACCCAGAGATATAATAGACACATTATGTAACAAGGATTACCAAGGAGAGGCTAAAACCAGAAACAGACTCCGAATAATCTGGAGATGGAAAGTTTATGTAAGAGATAGACACAACAGGCCTGGGGGAAGCGTGCCAGCGTGGGTCAAGGAGAATATTGTGTCTGAGGGAGAAGGAATGTCACGTAATAAATAAGTTGGCAGCGGGACAAAATATATTTGGATGGAGAGGAAAAGATAAAAGGAACATAGGACTCATCGGAGGAAATTATTATCGGCCATCTGGGTCAGATAAAAAGGCAGCTCGGAATGTTTATGCAGATAAGGATGCCCAAGAAAAACAGAGCTGGCTTGGGGATGGTCAGACTCGGATTATATTACTGCAGAATGAGGCGCCCCGTTATACTCCCGGAGAAGACAATGGATTCCATCAGAGCCCAGGGTTTTGCATACCTTTCCCAGGCCCCAAACCTAGAAAATGGCTAATGGACACTATCAGAGAAGCACGTTGGGGTGGGCTGGCCTCAGACCACCAGCCGGCTGAGCCTTTGCAAATGTTAGGTGAGGTCTGCGAGGTCTTGGTGATTTTCTTATTGCCCTGAAGACTGCCCAGAGTTGGACACTGGTTTCAAAGCCCCCACAGACTTCTTTCACGTGCAACACTCTTGCTTCTCCTTCTTTCTTAGAGACTATACAACTTGCCCACAACTGGGTGCCCTCATCACAGCATCACTGGCTTCTCCCAGAATCCGCTGACACTTCACCTCGTCAGAGGATGTTCGCCTGGTGAACGAGGCAACTTGGAAAATAGAACAATGGCCACAGAAAACCAGCCTTTGCAAGCCTAGCCCACTTCCCTCGGACTCTGACTACAGCACGCACAACTTCAAGCCAAGCATGTTGGTTTTTTGTTTTGTTTTGTTTAAAATGTTCAATTTGATAAAGTAGTTCACAATATTTGGTTACCTTTAATATTCAAACACAAATACCACCACCATTACATCTTCCCACCACCATATTTCGGGTGTTTCCACCCCGAATCCCAGTCCCTGCCCCAAAGCAGAACCGAAATAATATATTTTCTATTGCTTGTTATGAAAAACCACTGAAAATGCTACAAAAAAGCATCTGAGAGGAAAGAGTGTGAAGATTGTTGCATTTCACCCACAGACTATTAAGCCCTTCTGTAAGAGATCACTAACATGTTGTTAATGGTTGAGTCTTGTGTGCTTTTACAGATACATATGTATCTGTAAAAAGAAAATGTACATGTCCCTCTAAGATTGGTTGCCTCCTACTTTGAACCCTACCAAATGTGGTGCCGTAATCTTGGAGTACAGGTAGGGTATGTGGTTTGAAGTATTATGAGGCCTGAATGCGGCCAAGTGTGTTGGTTTTGAGTGCAGCGACAATCCTATAGACCACCTGATCGAGGCATTCCGCCATGGAGCTGATGGCCTTTCTTTATCTTGACGTTCTCTTCAGGGCTCCCATGCCACTTGGTTCCCAGCAATATCCTATTTTGTGACAGGTACTAATTGGATCTCTCTTCGCTGCCTTGACTCCCCCAAGATAGGGAAGTCTCTGTTCTCTCTTGTGCCAGAGGTGAACAAACTTCCTGTCTAGTAATTTTGGATCCTCCATGATCAGGTAGAATGGCGAGGGAGTAACTCGGAGGAATTCAGTGTTAGATGTCTCGTCAGAGCTGCAGATGAGCTCAGTTGCTAAAGCGCTGCTGGGTAGGAGGATGGAGGAGATAGGGAGAGATGGCCCCCACCTGGTCTCCCCAAGGTCATTCCTCAGTCTGGGATTCCTTCCTCTACTCAGAGGTGGACCAGCCCCCAGCATGCCTTTCCAGTTCAAGTTTAGTCTACGTAGAAAGCAAAATTGAGCAAACACTGATGCTCCTGTGTGTTTTTCCCCCAGAGGACGTCTACAAGTGGGTCAAGTTACTTGTGAGTCAGTTCCACAGAGTTACCCACAATCCCTCAGGGTCTTGTACAAAATCCTAGAGAATATCAATGTCTGGGGGCAGAAGTGAAATGAGTGTTTGTACTGCAATTGTTCCCTCAAAGGTTGTATCAGGATTGCCCAGAGAACTCAAAAGTTAAAAGGAATGAAAAAAGCATTGGGCCAGGGGAACAGCTCAAAGGATTGCATGCATGGCACGTGGGTGTCCCGAGTTTGAGTCCCACACTGTGTCATTCTCCCAACCACCACAGGTGGCCCCAGTTCCACTGGGCCTGAGCAGTACCAGGCTGAGTATGACAGGAAGTGGCCCCCAGCTCCCTGAGCACAGCTGGGGAGAACCTACGTTTACTCCCCAGCTTCTTTTTCTTTTTATTATTATTATTATTTTTTTCTTTTTTGGGTCACACCTGGCGATGCACAGGGGTTACTCCTGGTTCTACACTCAGGAATTACTCCTGGTGATGCTCAGGGGACCATATGGGATGCTGGGATTCGAACCCGGGTCGACCGCATGCAAGGCAAACGCCCTCCCCGCTGTGCTATCGCTCCAGCCCCATCTTTTATTATTTTTTATCATTTTAAATTTTTTAGATTTTATTGAATCACTGTGGCCGAGGTGATAGCACAACAGTTGGGCTTTCGCCTTTCACACTGCCGACCCGTGTTCGATTCCTCCGCCCCTCTTGGAGAGCCCGGCAAGCTACTGAGAGTATGGAGCCCACACGGCAGAGCCTGGCAAGCTACCCGTGTGTATTGGATATGCCAAAAACAGTAACAATAAGTCTCTTAATGAGAGACGTTACTGGTGCCCGCTCGAACAAATCGATGAGCAATGGGATGACAGTGATTGAATCACTGTGAGATAGTTACAAACTTTCATGTTTGCATTACAAACACACAATGATCAAATACCCATCCCTCCACCAGTGCACATTCCCCACCACCGATATTCCAGTTTAGCCCCCCTTTCCCACCCTCCCCCTACCTTTGTGGCAGACACTATTTCCCATACTCTCTCTCTACTTATGGGCATTATAGCTTGTAACACAGACACTGAGAGGTCATCATGTTTGGTCCGTTATCTACTTCTTTTTTTGCTTTGTTTTGCTTTTTGGGTCACACCTGGCTCTGCACTCAGGAATCACCCCTGGTGGTGCTCAGAGGACCATATGGGATGTTGAGAATCGAACCCAGGTCGACGGCATGCAAGGCAAATGCCCTACCCGCTGTACTATTGCTCCAGCCCCCCATTATCTACTTTCGGCACACATCTCCCATCCCAACTGATTCCTCCAGCCATCATTTTCTTAGTGATCCCTTCTCTATTCCATCTGCCTTCTCCCCTCCGCTCATGAAGCAGTCTTCCAGCTATAGGGCAATCCTCCTGGAACTTGTATCTACTGTCCTTGGGTGTCAGCTTCATGTTGTGTTATTCTATACTCCACAAATGAGCACAGTCCTTCTATGTCTGTCCCTCTCTTTCTGACTCATTTCACTTAGCATGATACTCTCCATGTCTATCCATTTATAAGAAAATTTCATGACTTCATCTCTCCTGACAGCTGCATAGTATTCCATTGTGTAGATGTACCAAAGTTTCTTTAACCAGTCATCTGTTCTAGGTTGTTTCCAGATTCTGGCTATTGTGAACAGTGCTGCAGTGAATATGTAGGTACAGATGTGATTTCAACTGTGCTTTTTTGCATCCTCAGGATATATTCCCAGAAGTGGTTTTGCAGGGTCATATGGAAGCTCAATTTCTAGTTTTTGAAGGACTGTCCAAATTGTTTTCCAGAAAGGCTGGGCCAGTCGGCATTCCCACCAACAGTGAAGGGCTTTTCCCCCACATCCACGCCAGCACTGGTTGCTTTTGTTCTTTTGAATGTGTGCTAGTCTCTGTAGTGTGAGATGGTATCTCATTGTTGTTTTTATTTTCATTTCCCTGATGACTAGTGATGTGGAGCATAGCTACCTGCAAAAAAATGAACTCTGGGGGCCGAGCGATAGCACAGCGGGTAGGGCATTTGCCTTGCACGCGGCCAACCTGGGTTCAATCCCCGGCATCCTATATGGTCCCCCAAGCACTGCCAGGAGTAATTCCTGAGTGCAAAGCCAGGAGTAACCCCTGAGCATCGCTGGGTGTGACCCAAAAAGCAAAAAAAAAAAAATGAACTCTGACCTCTGTCTAATGCCAGGCACAAAAGTCAGATTAAATTGGATTAAAGACTTCAATATCCTCTCTGCTCCTGCACAACCATGGCCCTGGAGGCCAGCTAAACTACTTTGGGCACCAGCAGCTTCTTGCAGAAATGTCTCTAGACTGTGAACTGAGCCAAGGCCACCATTTTATGACGACCACAAAAGGGAGGTACGAGATTGCAGTGATGCAATTTCTGGCAAATTTCCCTGGACTTCATTACTAAAATACAGAAATCCAAAACCACACAGCCACAACAGAGACCTCATATCTCTTTTTTGCCAGCAACGGAAAACAAATTATCAAATGCTTCCTTTTCAACAGGTCTGACTTTGGGGGGAAACTCCAAAGAATAATAGTGAGTTTTTTGTTGAAATATTGAATGTAATCAAAGTAAAGAGAAAAGTAAAGTGAAATTTATCAGTTACACAGGCGGGGTGGGGTCTGGGGAGGTGGGGGGTAGGGGGAGGTATACTGGGGTTCCTGGTGGTGGAATATGTGCACTGGTGAAGGGATGGGTGTTTGAGCATTGTATAACTGAGACTTAAGCCTGAAAGCTTTGTAACTTTCCACATGGTAATTCAATAAAAAGTTTTTTAAAAAAAAGACCTCAATATCAGATACCAATCTGTAAGGTACATAGAAGAAAATGTAGGCAGAAACCTCCATGACATTGAAGCTAAAAGCATCTTTAAGGATGAAACAGCACTGACCATGCAAGTGGAAGTGAACATAAACAAATGGGACTACATCAAACTAAGAAGCTTCTGCACTTCAAAAGAAACAGTGACCAAAATACAGAAAGAGCCCCCAGAATGGGAAAGAATATTTACCCAATACCCATCTGATAAGGGATTAATATCCAGGATATACAAGACACTAGTAGAATTGTACAAGAAAAAAACCTCCAACCCCATCAAAATATGGGGAGAAGAAATGAACAGAAGTTGGCCCCAGCTTCTTGGTTGTAGCTTCTTGGTGACCTTACAGAGTTAGGGTTAACCTTTCTATGGACGACCAGACCCTGTATTTTAAAGCCTCAGGTGTTTGTAAAGCGTAGCTGGCTTTAAGAATGACCAAATAAATCGCTTAACACAAATAAAAGCCCTACTTATTTGCTTTGAAAATCTCTCTACTTAACTTCCGTACTGTTTTGAGTTACTCGAACTCTGGGATGCTAGATAAGAGTTCGTTTTCATGCAGAGCTATCTGTTAATAACCTTTGCTTGCTGGAACCATCCCCCTGGAAGGAATAATGAGCCTAATTAGTAACTACAGCTCTTTTAAATGATAATTTTGTCTCTGATGTGGGCAATTACCGAATAAGATTCATTAATATTTAGCTGTATCCTCTTACATCCTGTAGGATGATAATGGTCTATTAGCTCCTCTTTCAGGAGTGCCCGTGGGGAGGTGGGATGCGAACATGACTAGGCTGGAGTGCAAACAAATTACCCTGGGTAGCACTTGTCATTCCTCTCTGTTTTCTGCTAGGGGGATTCCGGGTGTTCCTGACTGGGAGTCAGGACAGAGAAGGAGGCATTGAGGAAGGGCTTTAAACTTCTGGGGTTTGGGCGGGGAGGGGAGACACACCTAGCAATATTCAGGGGTTACTCTTGGCTCTGCTCTCAGGAATCACTCCCCGCTGTGCTCAGTCATGTGATGCCAGAGATTGAACCTGGATCGGATGCATGCCAGGCAAGAGTCTCTTGCCCCCGCGTCTGGCTGTCTTCACCGGGGCCCCTCGGAGGGGGTGGGTTGAGTTTCCCTCCCCGCCCCGAGCAGAGCCCCAGCAGCCGAAGATCTCCGGAACACAGCCACGCTCAAGACCCCTCTCCACACGTTTGGACGAAGCCTCACGCGTGAAGGAACCAGCAGAGGAATCCAGGTGTGTGGGACCTGGGGCTGAGATCTCCAAGGCTGCTCGGATTGGGACTGGGTCTCTTCCACCCAGATCCCCCACTTTCCAGTAGCTAGGCAGTCACACCCAGAAACTGCCCCCAGCACCGTGTAATCCCATCAATGGCCAACATCCAGAGACTATAAAACCAAGCTTCCGGAAGCACACGGCTGCCTGTGGCTTTGCAACATCGTATAGCCTAGTTCTCCCTCTTAGATAACCTGGCAAGCTACCGAGTTTCCTGCCCATATGGGAGAGCCTGGCAAGCTCCCCATGGCATATTAATATGCCAAAACTAGTAATAATGATGGGTCTCATTCCCCTGACCCTGAAAGAGCCTCCAATGTGGCACCATTGGGAAGGATGAGTAAAGAGAGGCTGCTAAATTCTCAGGGCTAGGACTAATAGAGATGTTACTGAGACTGCTCAAGAAAATTGATGATCGACGGGATGATAATGATGATGATAATGATTGGGCAGACCCGGGTTCTATATCCAGCACCACAGATGGTCCCCTGAGCATTGCTGGGAGTGATCCCTGAGTGTAGAGTCAGGGATAAGCCGTGACCTCCTCCAGGTGTGGCCCCAAACCCCAAAAGCAGAACAAACAAAACCCTCGCAAACAAACAAACAAGAATAACACCAACGCCTCCTATTCATTCCTCAGAGACTATGCCCCAGAACTTTCTTAATAGTTCTGTGTTCGTTTCCTGTCCTCATTATGAAACACATTTAATAGATGTTCATTTCCTCTTGTGAAAAAATTACGTGGAGCTTTAGCAGAGACAAAACCAGAAAGTGGTCTAAGCAGCTGGAATTGGCTTAGAACGCAACAAAGAAGATAGAGAAACAGGTTCAGGAATCAGAGTGAATCAGTATGGGAGTTCCAGGCACAGAAATCAGGCAGCCAGAACTGATAAGTCCAGGAAAGAATTCTTCACTTAGCAATGAAGGGCACCACGGGAAGCAGTGGTGAAGGGACAGTGACTCCAACTCTCATCATTGGATCACACCTGGTGATGCCCAGGGGTTACTCCTGACTCTGCACTCAGGAAACTACTCCTAATTACTCCTGGCAGTGCTCAGGGAGCCATAGGGTTGCCGGGGATTGAACCTAGGTTGACTACATGCAAGGTAAACGCCCTAACCACTGTACTATCGCTCCCCCCACCCCCACGCCAACTCTCAGTCCTTAAAGCATTGCAAAGGCCAGGAAGTGGCCTTGTATGAGTGAAGCCCCGGGTTTAGTCTCCCTGCCCCCACCTTCCCGAATCTGATTCCCTACACCACAAAAAATCAAGCAAAACTAAACCATTGCCAAGAGGATTTGGGTGAAAATTAAGATCTTTCTCCCATAGCATCACTGAGTTCAGTTGAAAAAAGGAGAGTGTGTTGCTGAGAGGAATGGCTCAATGGGCTGGGCACACAGTTCGAGTGCAGGAAGCCTGGGTTCGATTCCCAGCACTGCATGATTCCCCCCAAGTACTTCCAGGAGAGACCCAAGAATTCCAAGCCAGGGGTAACTCCACAGCTCCACCATAAAACAACAAAAAAGGATCCAAGACTGAGTATGCAAGACTTTGATGATGATGAAGACTGTCTTCCACAGTTCATAGTACTGCACTGTAGCACTGTCGTACAGTTGTTCATCGATTTGCTCGAGCGGGCACCAGTAACGTCTCCATGGTGAGACTTGTTGTTACTGTTTTTGGCATATCAAGTACGCCACGAGGAGCTTGCCAGGCTCTGCTGTGCAGGCAGGATACTCTCGGTAGCTTGTCAGGCTCTCCGAGAGGGACGGAGGAATTGAACCCAGGTCGGCCGTGTGCAAGGCAAACGCCCTACCTGCTGTGCTATCATTCTGCCACAGTTCACAGAGGTACAAATTAATCTTTCTGGAAAGCATTTTGTAGAATGAACCCATGATCACCTTCTAATTAGTTCATTCTCAGTTTTGTAAATAGGCCCACACACATGTGCATGTACACATATACATACACGCCTGAAAATGTCAAGGGCCACAGAAGCAGTACAGGGGCTAAAGTATGTGCCTTGCGCATGACTGAGTCTGGTTTTTTTCACGGCACCCACATGGCCCCCTGAGTACCACCAGGAGTAAGCCCTGAGCACAGAGCTAGGAGTAAGCTCTGAGCATCGCTGAGTGTAACCCAACCCTCAACCCTCCCAAAAGAATGTGAAATATTCATCACAGTATTCATTAGTGTTATTTATAATAATAATGAAACAAAAAGCTCTGGCTAATTAGGATATTACTGTGTGGATTATATATGACCCATTGTGTATTTCAGATAAAATCAAATACATTTGTCAAAATGCATTTTGGGAAGTGTTTCTAATTAATATGAGACCGTGCCTTTGATCCGTGATACAGGAGAGTATCATCCTTTTCATGGCACTTAAGGGGCCCTGGAAACCTCTCTTCCAATCTGTCTGCCTTGCTCTTAGGGGATAATGGGATTACGCCTGTGGCCCACCGCTCTCTGCATTTCCTTCCCACATTTTCTATCACCCGTCCATTTGAGAGTACATTCTTGATGTTCACGGGGGCTGTATCTTGAAACAGTTGCTTAATCCCCTCCATGCAAATACCTTCACTCCCTGAGACTTTTTTCTGCTTCCCTTCACGGCCATCTCCAGCCCTATCAGGTTCTCACAAAGAGCGCTTTTGTTACATCACTAGAATTACTGTATACTTGATAATGAGAAGGGAACAACAAAGCCACATTGAGCTGGGGATTCTGGGTGGTCTGCCAGCCGTCATGGCTGGGGAATAAATCCCTCCCCACCCCCCTCCTCAAAGCCCCTTTGTGAGACACCCAACTAATAACAATAATAATGGGATTATTTGGTGGGGACAATTGACATTCTCCGATTCGCATAGGTGAAATCAATGCTTCTTTAGAAACGGTTGCTATTTTGCTTGATCAAAGTAAATGTGATGTTGGCCAGGCCAGGCCTTTCAGTCGAGGGCCACTCTATAAGCTGCCCCTACAGAAATATCTGGAAGCCACCCCTTTGCTAGGCTTACTTTCCAAAGGCCTTTAGGCTCTCGCCATGCTTAAAGTGTTCATGATTAATGTGCATGTCAGAGCAAAACAGCCCAGTAGCCAGCCCGGTACCAAACTTGGGCGTTTTCCCTGCCTAATTAAAGCGGGGACCACTAACCAAGCCTGAGGCTGGCGCAGGCCAACAGCAACTGGGGAAAGTGGAGATTAAGTTGATGGCAGGGTTGGGGGGGGGGTTGTAAGAATGACTTTCATCAAGTCTTCATAGATGTGTATTTATGATTCGTCTTTGAGTAACTTGGTGCCCGTGCTTCCCCCCACAAATTCCTTCATCTTCATGATAAATTCAAGATGGTCAGTGCAGGGCCGGAGAGACAGTACAGCAAGTAAGGTGCTTGCCTGGTGTGAGCCCAGTCTGGGTTTGATTTCCCCTCGAACCCACCAGGAGTTATCCCTGAGCACAGAGACAGGAGTAATCGCGGAGTACCAGTGAGTGTGGCCCTCACACAAACAAAAATCCAATTCAGGTGTTAGGTGAGTGTTATTGCTATGTCAAAAAGTAACACAAGGGGGCTGGAGTGATAGCACAGAGGGGAGGGCGTTTGCCTTGCATGCAGCCGACCCGGGTTCTATTCCCAGCATCCTATATGGTCCCCTGAGCCCTGTGCATTGCCAGGTGTGACCCAAAAAGCAAAAAAAAAAAAAAAAGGAACATAAATCTTGGCACTTAGACAAGCGTTCCTCTGTGACCGTGGGACATCTCAAACTCTACAACACTGGCAAATCAGTGGTAGCGTCCCAGGTTGGATGGGATGTAACGTAGAAGGCAGCCCATCTCAATCAACGAAACACGAGCACAGAAGGCTTAACCCGGAACAACACCTTAGTAAGCTCTTCTGGAAGGACTTCACGGTTCCATGATGAGATACAAAAATCTTTACCAACTTTCTTCTAAGGAAACATTTTTTTGATCATTCTATTAGCCAATCATTGATAACAAGCAATATAAAATAATTATTGAGGGCTGGCTATGAGGGGGGGGTGGGCTTAAGAGGTGGTTGGGAAAATTAGAGACCGTGGTGGAGGGAAGGTGTCATGGCAGTGAGATTGGTGTTGGAATACTGAATGCCTGTAATAAATAAATAGATAAATAAACAAGTACTCCTCAACAGTTTACCCTCTATGACCCCTTTCCAGCCTTGCATCCTTCCTGTGTCCCCCCCCCCACCCCATCCTACTGGCTCTCTGCCTTGTGTCATGCCATGGTTGCACATTTATGCAATTTTCACCTGGAGCTGCCTTGCAAAATCTCCTGCACCTCCACGGGTGGCCGCAGATGTTGACTGAAGGCAGAGCACATTTATTGGTGGGATGCTGAGTCTACACTGAGCTGACTTTGAGTCCTACCTCTCCCGGGCACTTCCCAGGTGCCTGAGGTGGCCCTGTTCCCTCAAGGCCACCCCCTCTCTCACTCCCCACCTCACCCGCAGCATCTCACCCAGCCAGGAGCCAGGTCGCCTGCATCACAGCTGGGGAATCAGCCCAAAGAAAGACTAACAGCTGCATCCTTTAGTCGGGACCCAGGAGATTTCCTTCTCTTGGCCATCCTTTCCCCACTGGCAACACTAGCACGCTGGGATCTTATTAATACAAATAACACAATCACAGGTGTGGCGTCTTGTGGTCTTGGGCACAGTCTCCCGGTTAGAAGCAAGTCTGGGTCCCCCCCCAGTCAAGAGCGCGGCATCCGGCAAAGGCTCCCATGCCAGGATGGGGGGACAGGGGGACCGTGTTCAAACCTGTTGGACACCCAAGGGAGCTCAGTGCTGACTGTGTTAACTCTTGTCTTTGGGTCCACTCCTCATCCGGTTCTGATGTCATGCTCCTACATTCTCTTTAGAGTTCTGTATACATGGTGTGAAGTCTTGAAAACGGTTCTCCACCCCCTCGTTCATAAGCTGAAACACTAATATCCGTTATCTTAGATTATGAGTTTTCTCTTTTTGGGAGGGCATAAATGGGCGGGGGGGAATGGGTCCTTTACAGGATAATCAAGGTACAGTGAGATCATTAGGCTGGGCCTAATGATATTTATTTATATTAATTGTTATTAATTATATAATATTATCAATATTAATAATATTATCAACATTATATAATATTATTAATTGTTATATTATTTATACTTATTTATTTAATTATATTTACTTTTTTCCTTATAGAAGAAGGAAACTTGGGGACTGACATGCACAGAGGGGAGCAGAACATCACGTGAAGGAGAAGGCATTGATCAGGAGGGAACTTCTGTCAGCTAAAGAGGCCAAAAATTGCCCACTAATCCCTGGGTGCTGGAGGAGAGGTCCAGCTTAGCTGGCTCAACCCCTGCTGGTATAATCTTTTTGCAGGAAATTGGGGAGGGGGGCAGTCACACCTGGCAGTGCTCAGTGTTTACTCCTGGATCTGCACTTAGGCATCACAACTGGGGGCTCAGGGGACCATATAGGGTGCCGGGGATGGAACCCAGGTCAGCCTCTTGCAAGGTAAACTCCCTGCCCTACCCACTGTATCACTCTGGCCCCTGAATTACACACACACACACACACATTATATTTACTTTTTGGGTCACACCTGGTGATGCTCAGGGGTGATCAGAGGACCATACGAGGTATGCCAGGGGATCGAACCTGGGTAGTCCGCATGCAAAGCAACCCCCTCCTTACTGTGCTATTGCTCTGGCCCCTCGGCTGACACCTTGACCTCAGACATGTAGCTAGAATCCTGCATAATACTCTTCACCCTGACATCTAACCATGCTCAGATCAAGCAAAACAACTTAGCTATATGTTCTAGAAAATACTTCTTCCTGGACAATAATCACTCTGTGAACCAACAAATGTGGTCACTTTCAGGTTCTCCTCTTGTGATCTCCAAAGCTTGTGTGTTAGAAACTTTGCCCAGCACTAACAAGACTCCTACTCATAAAAAACGCCCAAGTCCCTAAAGTCTATATTGCTCTTCCCACGAGCTCTCTCCCCACCGCCAGCTGCCACCAAGCTACTGGGCGGATGACAATTCTCTCTTCTCTAGCTTGGTCTAAAAGCTTCATGTTGCTTATCAAAGTTGCTGCTGTGGCTCTTATTCAGGAGTTGGCATGTGACTGAGGTGAAGAAGGTGTGGACAGTGTGACTGGAGTCCAGGCAGGGAGGTTTTAAGGGCAAGCAGAGGGCAAGCCCAGAAAGGTAATGGGGGCGTTGTGTAAGCATTGGGTTGCACACCGAAAAAATTAACACAGGGAATTGGTTGCATGGGCAAAAGACAAAAGACACAAAGGTGATGCCAGTGAGCTGTGGTTAAGTACTTGCGGCAACTCCAGTTGCTAGGGCCAGGACCCACGGAAGAAGACGGTGTTGCCATAGCCCACTGGAGTGGCGTGGGGCTCCAGGATGCTGCTAGGATGATAGACTGAGGAGGAGCTACTTCCAGAGAAAGTGCTGGAAGCAAAGAGGAAGCAGAATAGCTTCTCTATTTTCTTATGTTCTGTGTCCTGCCAGTGACCCCTACTGGCAGAGACTAGCCGGAGGCCCGGTGTGGGGGCATCTGGGAAACACGGGCAGTGGACACTCCGTTTCAGAGTTTGGGCGGAATAGAGGGAGGGAAGTGCAGGGTGCCAGCCGACAGAGAATGTAGATAAGGCCAAACTGAGAGGTGCAGGGATGGACTCCAGGCCCTTAAAGAGGACGGAAGGATTTGGAGTGGGTGGCAAGGGATGAACAGTCTCGGGAAAGCAGTGTACTGGCTTTGTACCCCTGTCCCACCCTCGCACCCAAGGCACAGGCTCCTCTCAGATTCTGTCTCTCCCCACACTCAAGGATGTTGACAACAGCTTTCTCCTGTGCCTTGTCAGAGAAAACAATCAGAGATGGAGAATATATCTGATCCGGGGGCTGCAGAGGTAGTACAGCAGGTAAGGTGCTTACCTTGCATGTGTTCACCCTGGATTTGGTCTCCAGTACCCATCACAGCCAGCTGTGTTTGTGAACCCAGAGCCAGGAGAAAGCCCTGAGCACAGCTGGATGAGGCTCAAGCCCTCCCCGCATCCCACCACCCCGCAAGAAATCTGATCCTGGCAGTGTTCTTTCTGAATGAGTGTGAAGCTGATCCATCATGAGACCTGGGCAGAGGGGCATGGTGGGGTGGGTGCGTGCATGTGTCTTTCTAGCTTCACAATGGCCAGGGGGATTATTTCATGAACAATAGGATCAGCTTTCTTAGAGAGATGGATTTCTCATGGTACTTAGTGGGCATCGCCTTCAGAAACTACAGTCTATTGGTGGATATCCCTTGGATCAGCTTCAGTTATTTCTGAAAACCAACCAAAAACAGTTCAAGAGCAGTGATAGTTGTATTTTTAAGCCCCTCTTTCTATGGGACACATTTGGGATATATCTCTTAATTCTGCCTTAAAGACTGTTGCCCAGAGGCTGGAATTAGTTTAACCCGTGTGTTCTTAGAAGGACAGGCAGTTTTTAGGATGGGTCCTGACTTGGTCTCCATCTGAGCTTTGCGCTGTATCACTATCGTCCCATTGCTCATCGATTTGCTCGAGCAGGCGCCAGTAACATCTCCATTTGTCCTTGTCATGTTCAGGGTCAGGGGAATGAGCCATTATTGTAATCTGAGCCTTTAAAGAATAAAATCTCCCACATCCCAACAGCCACCGCTATGTGAATGGTCCAGTTTCACAGCTTCATAACTAACCTCAGAAAGAGATACCAGGCTGCTGAAATTCATGGGTGTGCCAGTCTTTGGGCTGAAAACTCAGGTGCCATGGTACTGGGGTTGACAGATGATAACTGACACTATGGAAAACTACAGAGGAGAGGCAACTATTGTATGCTGAGGGCTTTCTCCTGGCTCAGTGCTTAGGGATCACTCCTGATCAGGGGACCATATGCAGTGCTGAGGATGGAACCAGCATCGGCAACTTACCAGACAAATGCTTTAACCACCGTATGATCTCTCAAGCCCCTGTATTTTTTTCTTCTTTTTTGGGGGGTAGGGGGGTCACATCTGTCTGTGCTCAGGGGTTACTCCTGGCTCTGTACTCAGGATTTACTTCTGGCGGTGCTCAGGGGACCATCTAGGATTCTGGGGATGGAGCCTGGGCTGACCATGTGCAAGGTAAATGCCCTACCCGCTGTACTATCATTATTATTATTATTATTATTATTATTATTATTATTATTTTTGCTTTTTAGGTCACACCCAGCAATGCACAGGGGTCACTCCTGGCTCATGCACTCAGGAATCACCCCTGGCGGTGCTCAGGGGACCATATGGGATGCTGGGATTTGAACCCAGGTCGGCCGCGTGCAAGGCAAACGCCCTACCGCTGTGCTATCACTCTAGCCCCATACCCGCTGTACTATCACTCTAGCCCCAAGCCCCTGTTTTTAAAAGAAAACTTTTTTGTTATTTTAATGCAGACAAAATCCACAACTGTTGATACACTTCTAGAGTTGAAATTGATTAGATAACAAAGCTCTACTAGTAAAATTGATAAGTGTAAAAATAAATCTTTGTATGTGGAAATTGTTACAGCTGATCACGGGGTTAAGTCCTTGTCTAAGAGTTCACTGAGCTGTTTGTGGCTAGTTGAGCCATCTGTGTGACTGGTTTGGTTTGTTGAGGGGAACATCCCATCTACTTGGGTGCGTTTCTACTGGAATTTTGGTACCGAGAAACTAGAGACTCCAGGCTCTATGGTGTGGCCAATGAGTTGACGTGGGCTGTGGGAGGTGGGCGGGGCTACTGGGGGCTCAGGAAGTACCGGGAGGCGGGTTCGGGGAGGCTGCCCTCCCTGACTCAGAGAAACGCCGGAGTCCTCAGCCCGGGCACCAGGACACCTGGACTGAGTCACAGTTTGGTGACGCTGCGGAGAATATGTGTGAAGTGCTGTTGCCGAGCCCGGGGCGTGGCTGCAGCAGTGGGGGGTGTGGGTGCCGCTGCAGGGGCTTTGTCAGGGCAGGTACTCCTGAGGGCACCCCTGAGTCTTCAGCTGTGGTGTTTCTGTGAATTTTTAGCCCCTTGGCACGCATCCCCAACTAGGAGATCTAGTTGGGTACCAGTAGAACAGGGCCACTGGGTGAGTCAACATCCATATGCTGGTTTTGATAAAATGGTGCTGCCTTCCATAAACTGATTATTTTAGACTTACACAGGAAATGTAAATCTGCAAAAGACTCCCGTCTCCAGGCCTACGTGTGATGTGGCTCTAGTGACATCCTGCTCTGGATCTCATTACAGAGTGTCTTCAAACCCTTCTCCTGTGATGAGCACTCAGCTCAAAATGCGGTGTGCAATTGATTGGCTGGGTGAATACAACTACTTTTATATAACTTGATACTAGAAAGAGTTACCTCCAGGGACCAGGGAGACAGCTCAAAAAGGGTTGGTGCTTTGCATGCAAGAGACCTGGGGTTCCAAATCCTGGCACCACGGGGGCTCCCAATCACCACCATGGGAGCACCATGATGGGTGTAACCCCCAGCACTACCCACTGTGCTTCCCTGTGTTATCTGTTCTGTCCTGAGACTCTCATTTCAAATGTCAGCCAGTGTCCGTCGGTAGGTCTGGCCTGACTCAACTCCAACCTGCTTGCAGAGCTGGGAGCAGCGTGGAGCAGTGTCTCCTGTTTCTTGCCCACTGGCTCTCCATGGTGACCAGTGGTCTGGCATGGGTGAATTAATCTAAAGGAAACCCTTTCCCGATAGGCAGTTTTTCTGACCCCACGCAACCTCTATGCCTGGATAATAGCTTGTTGGCTCTGAATCACAAAACATTCCTAAAAGACTATTTCCCCTGAAGCTCTTTCCATTCCTCCGACCCTTATTCTTTCAATAAGAATCTCAAAAAACAAACCCAAACCACAAACTAGGGAGCTCCACAAGTTCTGAAGATAAAAAAAAAAAAAAAATTCTAGGCTTATGCATCCCATCTTTTAATTTTATTTGTTTTTCATGTTTGGTGGCTCAGGGCTCCTCTCTGTATGAGTTTGTCATATTTGAAAGGTGTGAGATAGTTACTACCTAAAAGGTAAGGGAATCCCACCCAGATCTGGACCTCTTGCTTTGGGCTTGCTTTATTTTGTGGCGGTGCTCAGGGGACCGGGAGGTGCCAGGGATGGAAGCCAGGCCTTCTGCCGGTGGAAGTAGGTGCTTAGCCCTTTGAATCATCTCCTTGGCCCCGAGGACTACTTGACTTTCTTGAAAGTCTTGGTCTTGTAGGGTGAAGAATGATCAGAAGTCACGAGATATCCACAGTTGAGACAACCGTTCTCACTCTGGCATTCCTCTTATTTTTGTAACCAGAAAAGTCTCTGGAAGAATCAGGGCACACTTCTAGGGGACATGTAGGATATCAACAGTGAGCACTGTGCTGAGAGAGAAATGTCTCATGGTTCTAGCCTCATTGAACTGAACTCAGTAGAACAGGGACCCCTAGGAGCTTATATTCCTGTTGTGATTTGGATTGGCAGCAAACTCCCACCTAGTGGATAGAAATTGGTTCAGGAAGGACTAGCTATCACTTTGCGGGGGCAATAATTCTATCAACTAATCTCTGAGGTTTAGTATTGACTTATTTATTTAAACATATTTTTGGGTTTTGAGTCACAACACTGTGCAGTGCTCAGGAGTGACCCCTGGCGGTGCTTGAGGGACCTCACGCAGTGCTGGGGAATAGAACAGGGTCTGTGATGCCAAGGCATACACCTCAAGCCCCCTATTATCTCTATGCCCCCTACAGTTTATTAGTCAAAGATACGCACACACAAAACCTTACAGCCAGAAAGTCAAAGGAACAAAGAAATAATGTCAACATCCTCAAAGAAGATTTTTTCCCCTAGGCAAAATATGATCATTCTAACATTTATTCAACATCAACTGTGTTTTTACTGGGCGTGAGAGGATGTTTGTGTGTGGGGGGAGGGTCACTGCCATGGATACTCATCCCAGTGCCGCTCAGGCTAAGCCAAGTTGGGGATGCTCAGAGGCACCCCGTGTGGTGTAAGCTCAAGTTCTACCAGTCATCTCCTGGGTTAAATGTTCGACTTTAACATGCACAGAACTTGACTGGCTAGACACAGTTTTTGTTCCTTCTTCATACAAGAAGAAACCGAGGCTCTGAGAGGCTAAATAACTTGCCCATGATCACCTGGAAACTGGGTTGTGGAACAAGGTTTGAACTGCATCGGGTTGGAGGTGATTGCTCTAACTCCTAATTACCCTTTGGGCTCCTACCCTGTCTACCCTGTCTAGGAAGCATTGGGGCTCCAAACAGCCCAATGGTGTTAATGATGGGACTAGTTTGTGTCCATGGCCAGTGTCACTGTGTACAGCCATTGAGATTTCATAATGATCAGGGACCAAAGAGATAGTTCACTGGACAAAGCCCTTGCCTTGCACATGGCCGAGCCAGGTTCATTCCCCGGCATCCCTTAATGGTCCCCTGAGCACCATCTGGGGTGATCCCTGAGCTCAGAGCCAGGAGTAAGCCCTGAGCATCACTGGGTGTAGCTCCCAAGGAAACAAAAAGCAAAACAAAACAAAATTAATCATCAGAACCAACTGCAGAGGTCAAGAGAGATCGTACTTGTATGTGGCTGACCCTGGTTTCACCCCCCAGCACTGAAGATGATCCTGAGGACTGCTAGGAGTAACCTCTGAGCACCTCCAGCTATGGACCCAACTCCCCCGTGCTCCCACCCCCTCATGGCAATATATATATATACATATATATATATTTATATATATATAGACAGAGAGAGAGAACCAACTCTGGAGATGATACATAGGAGTGAAGTCCAGCTCTGTACTCAGTATAACTGTATTTCCTTAGGCAAGTCAGACTGTTTCCTCCTCTGAAAAATAGGCAAGAGGGAAGATCTTTCTCTTAATATCATGTGTATAGTCAGCGAGTTAATCTGGGGGTGCCTGATTATGGGTAGTCTCCATAAACGCTTCCATGCCATGCTTTGTACCCCAACAGTTAAAAAAAACCTGTTATTTCAGGATGGAGAACACTTTTGGGTGGGGGTGGTGGTGGTGATGATGGTAGTGATGATGGTAGTGATGGTGGTAGTGGTGGTGGCGGTGGTGGTGGTGGTGGTGGTGTGTGTGTGTTTGTGTGTGTGTGCACGCACACTCATTCAATAATCTACCCTGTGGGGCTCAGGAAGTAGTTGTCCCACCTGCTGGCCAGGGATGCCTGACTTGGCTTTCTCCTGCTTCCCACTGTGCATTTTCAGGGACCAGTGAAGATTGCAAAGATAAAGCCCTGATTCCTTTCTTCAGCAGCAACGCCTTTCAGACTAGACACAGAGTGGTGGTGGGAGGGGGGTTGGGGGGGTGGAGATTAGGGTAAACACGGTGCTTCTCGACGATATCACTATTTTTTTTTTTTTTTTTGCTTTTTGGGTAACACCCGGCGATGCACAGGAGTCATTCCTTGTTCATGCACTCAGGAATTACTCCTCGCGGTGCTCAGGGGACCATATGGGATGCTGGGATTCGAACCCGGGTCAGCCACATGCAAGGCAAACACCCTACCCGCTGTGCTATCGCTCCGGCCCCAATGCTATCACTTTTCCTGGAATTGCTGTCTAATTCTCCTGAAACCCTGCCTGGAGTGATCCCTGAGCACAGAGTGAGGAGGAAGCCCTGAGCATCGCTAGGTTGTGGCTCACCCAAATAAAATAAAATAAAATAAAATAAAAGCAAGGTAAGCAGCAGAGGCCTGCTCCCAGCTGCGTATGAATTTGTGGTTCTTCCAATTCAGGTGGAAGAAAGAAATGCTGCCCAGCACCTTAATCAGAGGTCAGCGTGTCTGGATTCCTTTGAGGGTCAGAGAGAAGCACGTTGAAGAAGCCAAGCCAGGGGCCCCTGGCAGGGAGGGCTGCCGGCCCACACGCAACAGTTTGGCAAATTAAACAGTTCAGACACTTCTCTACCCCTGCTTCTCCTTCTTTTTTGGTGTGTGCGTGCGTGCGTGTGTGCGTGCGTGCGTGCGTGCGTGCGTGTGTGTGTGTGTTTTGGCCACGCCCAGTGGTGCTAAGGACCTGCTCCTAGAGACCTGCTCCTGGCTCTGTGCTCAGGGGTGGCTCGTGGTAGAAGTTGGGGGACCAAATGGAGCACGAGGGGTAGGAACCGGGTCAACCACAAGCAAGACAAGTGCCCTAATTTTTGGCACTCTCTCTCCCCCCCTCCTCGCTTCCCTTCTACTTAATCCCTCAGCTTTTACACTCACCCATCATTAAATTCCCCAGGAAAGGCAAGGTCTTTTGGTTTTTTTTTTTTTGAGGGGGTGGGAGGGGCCTGGTGGTTAGGGTGTCACACCCATCAGTGCTCAGGGGCTCTTCCTGATTCTGCAGGATTCTCAGTGGATCAAAGGTGGAGCCAGGGTCCAGCTGGGCTTGGCTGCTTTGCAAGGGAAGCGCCTTACCTCCTACGCTCTCTCTCCACTGGGAAGGTGCAGGTGGAACTCCAAAAGCGAATCACTCTTGGAATATTCCCGAAGTTCAGGTGAAACAGTTCCTATGATCCCACCTCTTTGGGGAAGGAAGTTGGACCTCGCTCTCCACAGTCGGCCCTGGTTTCTTCCCCAGCTGTCCCCAAATTCTCAGCCCTATGCACGCCCCGTGTTCATGGCTTCTGCGTGTTTGATTTCGGGGACGCAGCCCAGGGCCCTTGAACTGGGGAGTTCAGCCTGTTGGGCTGTAATCTCCCCCTGCTTGTCGAAAAAGTGGTTTCGGAACAGTCAATTCTGGGGGTGGGGCAGGTAGGCACAGACAGAACACAGATTGTGGGCTTTTTTTTTTTTTTTTTTGCTTTTTGGGTCACACCCAGCGATGCTCAGGGGTTACTCCTGGCTTTGCACTCAGGAATTGCTCCTGGCAGTGCTTGGGGGACCATATGGGATGCCGGGGATCGAACCCAGATTGGCTGCGTGCAAGGCAAACACCCTAGCCGCTGTGCTATCGCTCCGGCCCAACACAGATTATGCTTTTAAATGCCCACCTTCACCTTCTCGGGGAGGGGAAGGCTGCCTGGGAGTCCTTGAAGGCAGCAGTTTGCAGTCCCCAGGGGATCTCTGAGAAACCCTGTCAGCCGCCAATGCTCCCTCTGAGTGACAGGGACCAAGACCCCACCCAGAGATCAAAGGGACTGGCTGGAAGACTCCAGAGGCAGTAACTCATTGCTCACACCCTCCCCTCACTTCACGCCTCGTGTCCCCATCCCCAGACCTCCTATAGGGCCTCTGGAGGGGGTGCTAAGCAGCTGGGGGCTCTGGTTCCCTGGGAACCAAGTGAGAGCCAGACTTCTCAGCAGACGATGCAGGCCCAGCCCATCCTGACCAATGCTCTCTGACTCATCATTGCCAACCCTGATGTGGCACTGTGGCAGAGTCTCTTGCCCCTGCGCCTGGCTATCTTCACCGGGGCCCCTCGGAGGGGGTGGGTTGAGTTTCCCTCCCCGCCCCGAGCAGAACCCCAGCAGCCGAGGACCTCCAGAACCCAGCCACAGCTATGCTCAAGGCCCCTCTCCACATGTTTGGATGAGCCTCATGCATGAAGGAACCGGCAGAGGAACACATGTGTGTGGGACCTGGGGCTGAGATCTCCAAACCAGCTCGGATTAGGACTGGGCCTCTTCTACCCAGATCCCCACTTTCTAGTAGCTAGGCGGTTACACTCAGAAACAGCCCCGGCACCATGTAATCCCATCAATGGCCAATATCCAGAGACTATAAAGCCCAGCTCCCAGAAGGAGACATCTTATAGCCCAGTTCTCCCTCTCAGAGAACCTGGCAAGCTACCGAGAGTTTCCTGCCCACATGGGAGAGCCTGGCAAAGTTCCTGTGGCGTACTCATATGCCAAAACCAGTAACAGTGATGGGTCTCATTCCCCTGACCCTGAAAGAGCCTTCAATGCGGCACTGTTGGGGAGGACAAGTAAAAAGAAGCTTCTAAAATCTCAGGGCTAGGACGAATGGAGGTGTTACTGAGATTGCTCGAGAAAATCGACCATCAACGGGATGATGATGATGACGATGAATGTAGCACTGTAGCACTGTCATCCCTGTTGTTCATTGATTTGCTCAAGCAGACACCAGTAACGTCTCCATTGTGAGACTTGTTGTTACTGATTTTGGCATATCGACTACACCACGGGTAGCTTGCCAGGCTCTGTGGAGTGGGCGGAGGAATCGAACCTGGGTCTGCCGCGTGCAAGGAGAGTGCCCTACCTGCTGTGCTCCAGCCCCAGCTCTAATGTAGAAAGGGAAAAGGTTTTGTGGAAGTAACTCCCAGAAGAGTTGCCCAAACCCGGGTGGGGTGGGGTGGGGTAGGTGGGAGGTGGATGGGGGGGCAACATGGGGGGGGTGGGCAGGGGGGCTCAGAGCAAGTCGAAAGGGAACTGGACCCAGGGACTGTAGCGTGCGGGAGACCTGCTTTCCTTCCCCTTCTTTCTGGTTCAGGGACTGTGGAAGGGCCTGGCTGCCCCTCCCCACTGCCCCTCCCTGTCCCTGCCCCGGGAGCGGGACCATGCTGCTCTGGGTCTGTCCATGCTGCTTTGGGTTTCCCGGCGATGCTGGGCGATTTCCCAGGTAGAAACGCTCCAGCCGGCAGAGATCTGCCTGTGCCTTTGCTGGGCTCCGGGGCACCGGCAACTGATGCAGGGCTCGGAAGAGATCAGGCTGGGTTTTATACGTGCATTTACTGTGGGGGCTTGGGGGCCACACCCAGCAGTGCTCCCCGCCCTGTGCTTAGGGGTCACTCCTGCCAAGGCCAGGCCAGAGCGTCAAGGACTGAATATGGGTTAGTGGGAAATGCCTTCCCCACTGTCCTAGCTCTTGGGCACAAACCCTCCCTCCCTCCCTCCCTCCCTCCCTTCCT